>NC_133332.1:127108374-127410874 GCF_042186555.1 Aquarana catesbeiana | reverse complement strand
CCCCCACAGAGATGCCTCATGGTCCCATGCCCGCCCCAATGGTACCGTGCTTAGTCATCCCTGCTGGACTGTCCACCATGGCTCCCGGTTGGAGGTGTTTCCCGATGTTTTCTGGCACCCCGCCTCCACACCAGCAACCAACGAACCTTAATTAGTAGGTATGCACTTCAGTGTTATTGGGGTTTTACCCTACCCCTATTTATGTCCCCAATGATGATTGATTATTTTCACATAATTTTCATTCTAGACTACCATGTGCATGCTCCTGATGAGTGGCGTATCAGCCACGAAACACATAGAGCTACTTGATGCCGTGTTTCCACCTTTCTATACCCAGATTTCAAGCTACTATGCAATTTCTACCTCTACAGGTTCAGTGAGGCCCTTAGGTCCTGCAGGCATTACCCCGTAACTACATGTTTACCCAACCTTTCTTTGCTGCATTATGGAATTTTATTATGGTCTTATTCAAGACATTATTGCCATTATTCTGCTTACTGTCTATTACCATGCATAATTCATTATTGACATCAGCTGTTACATTTTGAGACAATTGTGTTATCATCATGGCTACTGATGTAACTGTGTTTACCTATTTACCTTGATACTAATATTATATGTATGCTTACAAGTTTTTTATTATAAAATTCCTTTTATTCAGCTAAATTACCCTCTCGCTACCACTTTCCTTGCTCCCCTTCTTTTAACATCCAGATAAATATTTGATACCATGATTGATTCCATAAAAATCTCTTTGCTTACATATAAGTACATGTAGTGGCTTCGACATGTTTTTCCCTAGCTGGCCTAATCAAGAAGAATGTTACTGCAGACTGCATCAAAAGAATATCTATATATAATCACATTTACAAAAATAAAGAAAGACAGATTTACTCCTTTTATTCTTATCAATAATATGCTGTGTTCAGTTAAGCTTTGAAAATGAAAGGCAGACGCTGGTTGGTTGCCATTTATATGCTAGATTTTTAGTAAATTCCACTCATAAATTGTTTTCAATGAGCTAAACAACTCATAGATTTTAATTGTGAACAAAAGCAGAAAACAAGAACCTGTATATGCAATAAGCAAGTTGGATATGTTTAATTACAGTCTATACTGTAGTGAGCCAATGGGGAGCAGGTCTAACAGGAGGTACAATGTACATGGTAGAGATGGGTGGATTAGAGGGTTCCTCGTGTACCTCCTGCTTGACACTCTTGAAGGTGGTGCCAGAGTTGCAGACAGTACCGGATCTGTGTTGCTGCAAGATTCATGGAGTAGAGGACTGAGAATAATGGAACAGGAACCAAGGGCAGGAACATTGAGGTACCACAGTAGTTGAGGTGACAGGATGTAGGTTGAGGCCCTCACCAAAGACAGACACTTCAAGGCAGTGGGATTCCAGATCAGAAGACAGAGGCAGAGTTAAGGCAGAGTTGAGGCACAAACCTAAGTTAGAAACAGCCGAGCAGCAGAGTACTAGATAGGGAAGATAGTCTACCAAGTCCAAGAACAAAGGTAAAGAAAGTGACAGTCAGGCAAAAAAAGGCAGAAGGAAGTAATCAGAGTCCAGGAGGCAAGCCGAGATCACAACAAAGAGGCCAAAGTCCAAGGGCAGTTTAAGAGGCAAGCTGGGTCACACACAGAGAGGCAGAATCAGTAGGTCAGGTTGTAGGTAATCAGGAAAAAGCTGAAGACCACTCAGCAACTTTTTCTGTGGTGCTCCAGTTTATATGGGCCGCTGGGTGCCAATACCAGTGTCGAGTGTGCACTACAATTTTTGTGCATGCCTACTCGCTCATGCATATCTGGCAGGTACCCTATGAACTGCTTGACACTCCTGAAGGTGGTGCCAGAGTTGCAGGCAGTACCGGATCTGTGTTGCTGCAAGATTCATGGAGTAGAGGACTGAGGATAATGGAACAGGAACCAAGGGCAGGAACATTGAGGTACCACAGTAGTTGAGGTGACAGGAAGTAGGTTGAGGCCCTCACCAAAGACAGACACTTCAAGGCAGTGGGATTCCAGATCAGAAGACGGAGGCAGAGTTAAGGCAGAGTTGAGGCACAAACCTAAGTTAGAAACAGCCGAGCAGCAGAGTACTAGATAGGGAAGATAGTCTACCAAGTCCAAGAACAAAGGTAAAGAAAGTGACAGTCAGGCAAAAAAAGGCAGAAGGAAGTAATCAGAGTCCAGGAGGCAAGCCGAGATCACAACAAAGAGGCCAAAGTCCAAGGGCAGTTTAAGAGGCAAGCTGGGTCACACACAGAGAGGCAGAATCAGTAGGTCAGGTTGTAGGTAATCAGGAAAAAGCTGAAGACCACTCAGCAACTTTTTTCTGTGGTGCTCCAGTTTATATCGGCCGCTGGGTGCCAATACCAGTGTCGAGTGTGTACTACAATTTTTGTGCATGCCTACTCGCTCATGCATATCTGGCAGGTACCCTATGAACAGAAGCATAGGCAGAAATATGCACTGTTATACTGAGCTGCCTGAAAGAAATATATGTCCTAGACTCTTTACAGGTTGGTGAGCCTTGTGCAGTACAAAAAAATTGTATTACACTGAGGGGCACACTTTTGTTTTGTAAGTAACTGTGCAGGAGAAACCCTTTTTTTGTATGTGCTGACAAAATTAAACAGACTTTTGTTTTTACAAGGCTGTATTTCTGACGCCTGATTTCCCTCGATTCCCAAAATACATAAAAAAAGGTTTTGAAAACCTCAAAAGACATAGAAAAGATTATTTATACCTTGCCGATCTCTCTGGCATAACTAAAAATAGAAAGTGAAAAGATTATACATTTCCTTTATTATATTAGGTGTTCTGCTAGTCTGTGCATCCCTGCTACATTGGAGTGAGATGTGAAATGATAAGATAAATTAAGTAAGGATCAGCATGCCAGCTTACTGAAACCTTGCCAGGTGAAGCTAGAGTGTGTGCAGCCTTTCCTCAAATCCTCGCTTGTGGGAATCACTGTGATCATTGATGCCCCTCTTATCTCTGCCATGGTGTGGGGAAACAACAGTTCATTAGATGAAGCCTTTCCTGCCAAGAGCTCTCCCTCAGCAGAGGTCCACTGAGGCTTCTGCAGTCATTAGTTCAAAATCACAGAAAAGTGTTTGAATAACGATACTGGTGACTCTGGATGCCTTTAGCTTTTGTCTTTTAAAAACTGAGCTGCTTGCGAGAAAAAAAAAAAAACAGCATTTGTTAGCAGGGAAACGCTATGATGCTCTTTTCAGAAAATAGTGTTGAAAACAAAATGTGTAAGTCTGAATTGTTTCCCTTGTCCCTTTCTGTGTCTACTTGGTCTCTTGGTATCGGTCACAGAGCTGAATTTCGTTGGTTTGACTCATAGGCTAATGTTCCCAAGTTGTTTTCTTTAATATGAATGTTGGAGGGTGTGCTTTCCCATGGAAAATTCTCAGTTAACCCTCTGAATGTTGATTAAGCATGCTGTAGCTAAAAAAAAACAGATATGCAATTTATTGTACTGTAGTCATTAGATGTGGTGGTTGCATTCATTTTTTTTCCAGACTTTTTTATTTTCACCTGGTAATCCTGCAAATAACATACTTCTTGTGCTAAGGTGACTACATTTATTGCTTCACTGTATCTATAGAGCAAGCCACGATTGTCACTATGCTGCTGTCTGGATTTGGACTAAAAATGTGTCTTCCTCTATTTGTATCCATTTCATAGGTTGTGGGGGGATTAGTACCTTACAGAAGAGTTTAGTTCACAGGAAGTGACAAGGACACTACATTTCTGGCAAGATCAGTAAGCGTTTCCTGTACTTGCTGAAAATGTTCTTAGCCTGAAATATGAAAACAAATGCAGACATCTTAAGGACTGGTATGTAGTGATGAGCTGCAGGCCTCATCCTGTTTACAGCTCAACGAACAAAACAGACAGGTTTAGCCACCTTGTCCACCTCCCTGAACTTCTGTCTGATACAGCCAGAAGTAATTCATCAAACAACAGTGTCATTAATGCTTTTAAATGACTGACTCCTTCTGGCTTGTTTCAAATTGTAACAAACTGGTGGGGATCCTAGGAGCTGTAATTGACTAAATATGATCATGACCATAATTGGTCAGTTGCGTCATTCAGCATCTCAGACCATTTATTTACATTCAGAAGCTGGCCAAGGACTGTCATCCATACCAAAGCCTTATCCAGGAATACAGCCTGGGTGGCCAAAAAAGGGGGAGAAGTGAGCATGCCATGTTGATTTGGAAAAGGGCTCAATCCCCACATCCCTGTCCTGGTAGATTTGGAAGTCTGCAGCAGGGGACCTATCAGAATCTGGAAGCCCCTTTTTATTGAGACACAGATATCCAGCCTTAATTTCTACATGAATGAGTACCTTTCATATTACCCCTTGTTACTCATTCAAATAAAAAATATACTAAACACAGACATCATAGAAAAACACCTTTATTAGGCTTCATGTACACTAGCCTACACTGGCAGCTCCTAAACTTGAGTTTAGGGGCTTTTGGTGTTTTTTAGCCAAAGCTCCTAACCTCCACTCCATAAAAGACTATGTGTCAGTGTACACATAGGCTTTTAGCAGAGTTTAGGAGCTGCCATATTTAGGTGAGCCTCAACCTCCCTCTCCTGAACGCAGAAGAATTGCCGGCCACAGGGAAACGCATAATGCTGCAAAAATGCAACAAAACCGTAGCAAGAACGTGCCCTGATTTTGCCATGTTTTGCGTATACCGTTGCAGCCACGATAAATGTAAGCCAGTGTAAATGAAGCCTAAACATTTTTTAAAAATAAACAATGTCCCCCTACATAAACCAAATGTCAATCGCATCATCAGGCAAAGTAGATCCAATGTCAGTCACAATCTGCAACATCCGATGATCTGCCATGCTACCCCGCCTCACTTCCATCACTTTGACAGTTTTTCGACTGCTTGGTAATGTAAACCAATCCCGGGTGATGTAGTATATAACAAATATGTTTGTTATATACTACAAATAGTACAAATATGGTCATAATGAGGATCCATGTGGTCACACCCCTATAGAAGTGCTCTTTGGTGTAAACAGTGCAGAATTTGCCCCATGCATTTATCTAGTTGTGCCATATTCATCTGAATTTCCCAATATTACATTTGTTGTAACTGAAAGCTTTGAAACATTGGACAAAGGTAAATCAATTAATTTATAAGTGATTCACCACTGATTCACTGTAGAGATTTACTAAGTTCTCTTCCATGCTGTCATCTGAAAGAGTGGATCCTATGGCCCTGCAGGTCAGCTCAAAAAGTGACAATTACCTGTAAAAGTCAAGAAAATTAAAGCAAAACATGCTTTCAAGTCTAGTTTGAGTTTATTATATGTTGTATGTAAAGCATTATCATAAGATGCTTCAAAGTAATGTGAAAGATACATAGAAACCAAAGAAATATATACTGTACATGTAAAGCCTTGGATAGTCCTTTCTCTGGCTCCTTGCAAATCTCAAAGCTAATTTTATCAAAATAAAATATAGACTTTTTCCAATTCTGTCAAGGTTTTAAACCAGGTCCTGGTATATCTAGTATTAGTTAGTTGCATTTAGCTGGACTTGTTCTGTAATGTTGAAGATGTTTCATAACTTCTCCAGTCCACTTCTTCCGTTCTAATGAGCATCAGGAATCAATCCCAGCATTTAAATATAAACAGGCAGCACTGATTAGACATGTGCAGAAAGAAAAAAATTGTTTTGTTTCGTTTTGATTCATTATTTACATAAATTAGTTTAGTTAAATTCGTTTCATTAGTTTATTTCGTTTTCGGGATTAGTTTTGTTTATCTGTTTTCAAATCTATTTGAAAAGTTTTCGAATCAATTTTGAATAGTTTTCGAATTCGAAAGTTTTCAAATTCGAATAGTTTTCAAATTCAAATAGTTTTTGAATTCAAATAGTTTTCCAATTTCCAAAAGGAACAAAATAGAATAGAAAATAAAGGAATAGAAATATTTTTTTTCTATTCTGTTTCTTTTATTTTCTATTCTATTTATTACTCTTGGGAAATTGAAAAACTATTTGAATTTGAAAAGCTTTCAAATTTGAAAACTGTTAGAATTCAAAAAGTTTTCCAATTTGAAAACTATTCAAATTCGAAAACTATTCGAAAACTATTGGAATTCGAATTTCGTCTGAATTCGAATTTCATTATTTCGGATTTGTTTAAATTCTGTACTATTCTTATTCGGAAATTCGGATACACATGTCTAGCACTGAAACTTGATTCAAATACCTTGGAAAGACAGATGGTATTGTCTAAGGACAGGATGGGAGATGTGAAAATTGTGGAACCATCCTGTTCTAGTTACGGTACATAATCCCATCCTTGGGGTCAGGAAGGTTTCATAAATGTTAACCTCTTATTGTGGTGTAGCACCTGTATCATGTGAATGCTGTGTTTGGCTTTCACAGCGGTCATGTACAGTAATTTGGGTCAGTCCTGCTGGCTTCCAATCAGAAGACTCCACAGTGAGCTGTCAGTGACATCTCTTTCAGTGTGCTTGAACTGTCACACACAACCTCTGGCCACTGCATGAACACATGTTTGGTGGCTGGACCTTAAAGCTCACCTTTCTTGCCACCACATTCTGTATACTGTATGCATTACATGGTTGGCAAGAGGTTAAAAATGTAATTTACATTTGAATGTGACTAGCTACTAAATACAGACCCAAGGTCTGTTATGGTCTACATACTAATGTAACTTACCTGGTGATGGAAAAGTTGCAGTGGTGAGTCTACAGCATGAAAATTCAGTTAGAGTGATCCCTGTGGTGGGATGACTATTGCACAATATAACTGAACCAGAACTTGCAGAATGTTTGCAAAGAAATTTGATTTGGAGTCATGCAATGTGGACTTGCTGCAATTGTGTGACAAACCTGTGAAGCCTGGCAAGTCTAGCAATAGCTTAGCAAGTCATTTTCAAACTTACAGCACAATTGCTTCCCATCTGGATTTAACTTATTTTTCGCCCTATGTTGTCCACCCAATTGTGGCTTCATTCAGCAAAAGAATGTAGAGGGGAAGAGGTCCAAGGATGTTCATAGGAGTCAGAAGCCTCTTTAAAGTCAGCAAACATCAAACAAACTATCCTGTCTCATTCGGTGCTATTCTTCACTGAAATGTAGCTCTGCATATAAAGCAGACTCCATGTACAAAGGGCAAACTGCATGGTGTCTCTAATAGCACATTAGTAGTAGTGTTTTTACAAAAATTATCGCATAGCGCATAGGAGGTAAAGCTTTTACATCATCATTCACAAATATCAAAGGCAGCATGATGTCTAAATACAGATCTATTTAAATTCCTATTTGCATGTGTTGCTATTCTCCCCTTGCACCTACACTAAATACCAGGGATGAATACCAATCAATGGTCAGTAAAACCAAGACAATCTAGGTAGTACACCTAGATTTAATTGTGTCCTAGGAACTGAATATTAGGCTATGTAATTACATATTCATTTTACTTTTTATCATTTTCGGCTTATATTTGATATTAAAAATACATAGTGAGACAACAGACTGCCTGCTGTCCCCTTAGACTCGCCATCCTTAGCCTGTGTAGTCTGCTCTCCCCTCTCTCTCTCTCCCTCTCTTTCTCGCCCCCTCCCCGTCCCTTTTTCTCATAGTTTGACTCCTTTTCTCTCTCTCTTTCTCAGTCAAATGTTTGTGTTTTTAAAAAGTCAGTCAGAAAACGCATTTTAAAGCAGATGAAGAGCTATTAACCAAATTAGATTGTTTGTCAATGACAGACGGCATAGTTTATTGGGAACGGTGTAATAATTGCACATTTTATCATTGCTAATGAACACATTCCTTTTGACAATAACTGGTAATCCCTATTGGCATAGATAGCTTAAGAACAGCTTTTTTGGGGGACCCGTGCAACAATTGAAGATCTGCTAGGGATTCTAAGAAGAATGCTGTGACGCTGTCAGAGAGAAGGATGACTGCTCATCTATAGGACGCCTGTGCACATCTATATATCTTTACTCACTAATCGATAAAAGACTATTTATTTATCATTGACATGCACGTGCTTCTACAGCGCTAGGAGTCAAGACCTGTCAGCTGCTTCAAGGTCACTGTTTCATCACCAAGAACAAATAAATAATGTGATTAGCTTACTTAGACCAACTAACGGCAAAAAGAATGACAGAAAATTAAATAAAGCTTGCTGTTCTATAAATCTTTGTTAGTGATAAAAAAAGTAAAGAGAAATGTTTTCACCTTTTATTTATGTGATCTCATTAGCAAATGGATGTACCACTCTAGTCAACAATAACTAGGACTGGTATTTGCTGCTTATTTTTACATAATACCGTGAGATTATATCTGAACTGGATCTTGTTTTTGGGTTAAAAACTCTGTCAAATTTTTAATACTAATTTTGGGGAGCCTTCTCAACTTTCTCTGACTCATGGTGGTTACTGGTCTCTTCCACGAAAAAAAAAAAAAAATCTGCAACAGGTACACAGATAACAATAAAAAACCTGTGGTTCTGTAGGGTGCGCTGCAATAAAATACAGCATATCTGCATTTATTTGCAGCAAGCTGAAGTGCAGCTCCAGGCTGCATTGCCGTGAGAATGGGACACACAGAAAACAATTGCTTTCTGTGTGTCCTTACGGTGACAAGTGTTTTACAATGCAGTAAAACGCCAGTCACCGCACTATGTTTGAATTCACCCTCAGTGTTCCCATTTGGTTCTTTGGTGTAATATGTGATCTTTTCACCAATAAGGATGTTGAGATTTACAACTAGCTTCAGCTGCTTATATCTGTGGTTTTACTGATGTTTTGACAGATGGTTTTCCCTGATAGTAATCTCTGTTTTATGAAGCTTTTTTTTTATTATATACTCTGTTAGTTTCCAAGATGAACTTAATAATAAACAATTATTGACATGTATTATTATTCTGTCAGTATTACCAAATAACAATAATATTTTCAGCAGAAAATTATCCTATCCTAATATAATTTTACCTTATTCTATTCATTAAGGTAAAAAATGATCCACTACCTGTCCTCACCTCCCCTGCCCCTAAACTTACCAAGCTTGTTTCAATAATCCAGCGCCATCTTGGCTGCAGCACTGCAGCTCCACTTCCTGTTCTCAGTGGGAGCCATAGGCTCCAGCTAGTATCAGTCCAAATCATATCAGGAGGAAGCAGGGGGCATGGCAGACCAGAACTGAGCATGTCTATGAACACCCACAGCCCAGCTCGAGAGCTGGCCCACACAGGTGCCCCATTAGCACACAGCTTGCGGAGAGGGTACCTGTAGGAAGGAAGAGCTGATAGTGTGGGTGGGGCACACCAGAAGAGGAGGTAAGGGACTGTTCCCTGCAATATCATTGCACAGAGAAGTTAAGTATGTAATCTTTTTTATTTTAAAGAAAAAAAAAAATATATACCATTTAGTATCACTTTGTGGTGTGAAATTAATATGACATTATTATCCTTATTCTTCAAAAACAGTTCATACACATCCACTAATTATTGGCTCCTGAACCTCTCCTTTTTCATCCTCACTTCCATTTATTTGGAACTAGCAGTGCATATTGGTTGTGGTCATGGAGTACTGACCAGTGTACACTATAAAGGAAGAAAACAAGAATGTTCTTCATACAGTGGGACTGTGGAAAACTAACCTAGCCACCCTCTAACAGAAAATCGGATCACAGCAACATAACAAAAAGGAATGCAGAGATTTGGATGAGGCTGAGAGTAATAGAAGATACTTTTTTGAGTTAAAGTGTTACTAAACCCAGGACCCTGCATTTACTATATCTGGTCTCCCACAGTACACAGAATATGGAAATGCAACCATTTTAGTAAATATAAACTGCTAAATACCTTTTCTCATCAGCAGTATATAGCAGTCTTGTGACTTCTATCAGTGCCTGGTTAAAGCTTGTAGGAGGAGTTTTTACGCTGCATTCTCCCATGAGAAAAAAAAGCTCTTTAGCAATACACACCAAACTGAGCAAGTGCAGCCTGACTCCAGTAACTCTGTCTTATCCGGACGGGTTTTGGAGTCAGTGGAAGAAGAGGAGGATCTGTGCATACAGGATCAAACAGCCTATTTACACAATGCAGATGATTAACCCCTTAGGTTTCACAGTGATTATATCAAGCGTGCTTTACTGCATATACAGACTGATTTTACTGTTGTGGGTTCAGTAACACTTTAAGAATACATACTTGCTTGGAATGTTGTTTAAACCAGGGTTTAGTGTCACTTTAAATCTGTCAAAAGCATTTTTTAAATCCTTAATTAAGAAATGTCACATTACAGACTTAAAATGTATAGTCAATATTCAAAAATGCAGTAATATCATATGGTCTGATCTAGGAGGTACACAGTATTCATATACAATGTGACAAGAGTATTATTATTGCCAACGATAAGGTTCAAAAAAGGCTGTGTAAATAAACACAGCAGTATATCACAGAAAGAAGGCAAACAGAAACACCATTCTATTATCTTGGGTTGAGGACAAGGCACTTCAAGAAAAGAAGAAATGTTGCCCCTGGGGTAAAGTATTATTTATAATACTTTTGGAAATATAATAGACACAGCATTGTGATATATAGTATTTGGAGGTGGGCATCTTGCTGAGAAAAGAAACAAAAGGAGAAAGACATTAAGGGCAAGATAGCTGAGGTTCCCTCCTGGGAGGTATGTCAATGGTATTTTAAGTCATTAAAAAAAAAAGAAAAAAAAAGGAGCCCCAGCCTGTGATCAAAATACAAAAGCAGCAGCAGTATTCACCTCCTCTCCAGAGTTCTCAGTCATCCAGGTTAAATGACACCCAGAGTCATACAACCTGGAAGAATGAGGACATACAGTGAGTGAATGGCGTAGTGAAGCTGCCCCCTAAGAGGTAGTCATCACAGTGTGATGCATCTGCATCATTGAGGACCACCATTGAATGGTAGGTGGCTGAGCCTGTAGTTGAGCTTTAAAGCTGTGTCTATGTAGGTGTCACTTTTTCCTTCCATCTCCACCTGCACATCCAATACATATAAAAAGGCTAGAGTAGGCTATTTATCAAAGTGGATTAGAGAACATCTTTAACTAGGACCTATAATTGTAGAGTAAATATGGAAATACAGATTGTTCTCTACATGGGGAAATGTGATTTATTTTGGCAAAGGCGCTCTGTATTTTGTCACCACTACAATTGTTAGCTGTTCGGTTTGTTTCAGCTAAGAATAACCCCAGCTGCAGGGCTGCTGTCTTCCTGAGATGAATATTATTGTAATTATATTTGTAATAATATTCTAGATACAAAATGAGTTAAATTATCTGTTTTTTTTCTCTTAGCAGATTTACCATTCATTGATCCAGAGATTGTTTACCTCATGTGAACTGGGGAACTATCACAGAATCGCATGGAATTCACAAAAGAAACCATTTCTACAAAATAAAAAAAATCATATTTATTGTGTGTTCATATTTGCATTGAAATGCACTGCAAGTGGATCAAGGGTGACCTCTGCTGGAGCTGAATGCACTTCAGCTGTCATTGTGTTAAATACCCTCAGATGATCGAATATGTTACACGATTACTAGCTGGGAAGGGTTAATCATTTAGGGATGTACGTTTTAAACATATGTGTCTAAGCATTTCTAATATAATGGCCCCAGCCCAGAAATATATGTGACGCAACCCCATAGCAAATATAGTAATCGTATAATATAGTGTAGTCATAGTAAGGCCACTTGGTTTGCCTATTCCATATTATTAGAAGCTATTTCACATATCGCACATCATATCATTTATTTTAGGTGAAAAGAGACTACCATTGTTGACCTCTCCTGAAAATACTAGTCCCCTTGCTGTTGTGCTGTTCCATCTGGCTTTAGGACATGTAATGTAATAACCTGTAATAAATATGCAGATTAAGAGGTCTGGCTTCACTCTGTCTTTCCTGACCTGCAAGCTGATTTCAGGTTAGTGTCCCACAGTACTAAAACAAAGGGCAGCCTGACAACTAGCATTTTCAGAAGTTTAGCAATGACAGTCTCCATGTATTTTATCAGTACAGCAAGTCAGGCAGAGAGCAGTCAGCTGTATCTTGCATGTTCTCCTTAAAGCGGTATAAAACCCAAAACCAAAAACAGAATATGTTGCAGTTTATCAATCATTAGATGTGGTGGCTGCATGGGGGCACCTTAGGATAGCAGCATTGTTAATCTGGAGAAAAGGGAATTTCTAAGGCCCTTTCACACTGGTGCGCTTAAAACCACAGTATGCATTTTGAAAAAAATGTATGTCGTGTTTTTAAAGCATTTTAAAGCATTGACTCCCTGCATGCACCTGTGAAACATGGACACGTGACTTAAATTACGCACCAAAAACCCAACTGCTGTGTATTTTTGAGGCATTTTGATGCGTTTTTTTATGTGTTTCCCATTGATTTCAATGTGAGGTACATTTTTGGTGCACTTTGGAAACAGGGCATCAAAGATGCAGTATGCAGAACTTTTCAAAACTCACCGCACCCACAGCGTGCCAGTGTGAAGAGTTCCGTGGGATTTAGAGGGACATATTTTTATTGTGTTCTTTCGCTTTTAAGTAGGGTAAAAGAGCTAAAAAGTACATTAGTGTGAAAAGGCCCTAAGCTTAACCTCCTTGGCGGTAATCCCGAGCGTGACTCGGGTCTGACTTTTTCTGTCAGGAGCGGTAACCCCGAGTCACGCTCGGGGTAACATTGCAGAGCATCCAGCAGAGCCCTTACCTTCTCCTGGGTTCCAGCGATGCCCTCCAGTGTCCTCGGCTTGTCTCCGCTGTGATCGCCAGCGCGATCACAGCATCTCACTTCCTAGTTCCGTTCCCTGCGAGCAGCAGCGGCGCACGGGAGCGGAACTAGGCGGGAAATTCAAAAGTTCAAAAGTTCAAACACAAAACACACATATAAAAAGAGGTGATACAGTGTAATCTGAGAGGATTACATTGTATCATCTCAGATCTCACTGATACAGTGCCCCTTGCCCCAGTGCCCATTGCCAATAAAATATTGAGAAGATGGAATCCAAAAAGCGCCATTTCGCTACAAAATCGCCTTTGGAGCAGTTGAATGACAGCGACAGCGACAGCGACATGGAGTTGCTCCCAGAACTCAGCGATAGCGAGTCGTGGGGAGATTTGTCGTCTGACACTGAGCTGACAAGTGACAGCGATGACAGCGGTGATGATCCTGCACCTGACATCAGCGATGTGCGCACTTGGTGCCCTATTGAGTGCGATACGGACCAGGTAGCGCCCCCAAGATTTCCCTTCACTGGATCACCTGGGATGAAGGTCGAAGTTGAGCGTGGCAACCCTCTGGCATACCTGCAATTATTTCTCACAGAGGAGGTAATTGAAAAAATTGTCATAGAGACAAATCGATACCAACAGCAGCAATCCGCTACGCTGCATGCCAGGTTTTCCCGAAGCAGAAGGTGGGAACCGGTGACTAAAGAGGACATCTGGCTGTTTCTCGGACTCATTATTCTTCAGGGGGTGGTGGGGAAACCACGCCAGAAATGGTACTGGACCACCAACAAGTTATTGGCCACTCCGTTTTTTGGTACTGTGATGTCCGAATACCGTTTTTCCCTCATCATGAAATATTTTCACTTCACTAACAATGAAGAGTTTGATGAGGGCACGCATCCTGCGCCCAAGCTAAAAAAAATCTGGGAGGTATGCCAAATTATTGGGAACAATTTCCAGCGGGCCTACGTGCCAGAAAGGGACGTCAGCGTGGATGAGAGTTTGATGGCTTACAAAGGACGCCTAAGCTGGATCCAGTATATTGCATCCAAAAGAGCGCGGTTTGGCATCAAATCATACATGCTCTGCGAGTCATCCACTGGGTACATATGGAACTCGGTCATTTACACCGGTAAAGGCACGAAGTTCAACCCCAGGTACAGCAATTATGGGATGGCCACATCATCTGTCCTTACACTGCTGGAGCCATTACTGAACCAGGGATATTGTGTCACCATGGACAATTTCTATACGTCGCCGGAACTGTTTGAGGTTTTGATCCAAAACAAGACGGATGCCTATGGTACAGTTAGGCCTAACAGACGTGACATGCCATCAATGTTTGGAAAAAAAAAACTAAAACCCGGAGAAATGGTTGCCTGGCAGAAGGGTAAGATGATGGCAATACGTTGGCGAGACAAGAAGGACGTGTGTCTCATGAGCACTGTGCACAATACCTCCACTGTCACGGTCCACACAAAAAGTGGGAAAGATGTGCTGAAGCCGCAAGTCGTCATAGACTATAATTGCACTATGGGAGGTGTCGACCGAGCCGATCAGGCAATGACCTTTTACCCGACTATGCGGAAACAACAGAAAAAATATTATAAAAAGATTTTCAGGCATCTTCTGGAACAATGCCTTTGGAACGCTTACATCTTGTACCGAGCAGGGAGTGACAGGCCTCTTGTTCATTCAGATTTTATCTGGAAGGTGGCTGAGCAGATTTTTGCCAAACACCAGATGCCATCAGTTGATGCGAACAGACCTGGACGACGTGCTGTTGGTGTTGCCAACCCAGAACGCCTAACAGGTCGGCACTTTATGGACTACATACCGCCAACCGCAAAAAAGGCAGCACCTACCAGGATGTGTGTGGTTTGCTGTTCACACAGAGATGACAAGGGAAAAAAAATCCGAAAAGAAAGCAGGTTCTTTTGTCCGGATTGTGACGTGGGACTGTGTGCTGTACCTTGCTTTAAAATTTATCACACTCAGGATGTTTACTGAATTTTCTTTGTCTGACAAATTTCTTTAGTTTGTATTACATTATTGAATAAAATTATATTATTTAAAAATTTAAAATCATGATTTTGTGTTTCAAACTTTATCACATCTGGGATGTCTACTAGAGTCTTGTTTGGTCAGGTTTAAGTAAGTAATTACTAAGAATTGCAGGCCTATAATACATAGCATCAAATTTCCATGCAAAATAATTGTACCGCTTTCAGCACAAAATTCCAGACAGAATCATACCGCCAGGGAGGTTAAATAGCAGATTTAGATACACTAACAAATTTAATCCAAACTCCAGCTTATACTTCATAATCAGTTACAGCAACATTTTTTTCTTTTTCCTTTTGGGATAAAGGTTTTACATAAATAAATAAAAGCTGATCATTGCATACAGTCCTGTTAGTGGTAAATGGTTTGTCTCAACCCTGTAACTGCTACATCTGCAAGACAGCTTGTTCTTTTAAAAAACAACAGACTTGCTGGTTGGATCACCAGATGAAAAAAAAGAAAGAAAGTCTAAAAAGAAAACTAACCATCAAACAACCATCTCATTTAAGAATTGATGAGCTACAATATAATAAATGTTGGCTTTTGTGTTTAACACTGCTTTAAACAGCCTTGAACTTCACCCCAAGCAGTGAAACAATGTATCAAATTATTTTTATAATTTATGTGAGAATAGGCAGGGATGCTACATATGCTTCAGGGCACACTGGAAGCTGGGAAGGATACAGGGTGGGGCACACTGTTGGAGCTGACACCAGGTGTCCTGTCCAATGGTGACTGCTCTGTCTCTATTGGACAAGATGCCAAGTGTCTTGCCCAATGGTGACAGTGCAGTCCTTATACCCCCTCCACCTTACTGGCCTCATATTCTGACTTCTTGGAACAAGCAGTCCCCTTAAGTGACTACACCAAATGCAACATCCCAGGCTAAATGCTATGCTAGCATGCCATGTTGTAGATGATATGCCTGGAACACAGGAGTCACACTGGACTAGAACTGCTGGCAGATCCCCAGGTCCAGGCTAAGAGGTCATTGACCCAATGCCATCTTCATCTAGGTATGGCTTTGTGTGACAATGGTACTGACCTTCTGGCTGCCCTTTGCCTGGGAAAATTACAAGTACCTTTCCTGGCACTTGTTCTGCTCCTCCGCTTTCTCTACATTCACCTCCACCCTTTCCTTCTGTTCCCCCTCCTCTTCCTCATCTTTTCCCTCCACCTCATCCTCCCTCTTTTTCTCCTCCTATCTTTCCTCGAACATCACATCCTTCTCTTTTCTCTCCTCCACCTCTACCTTCCTCTACCCCTCCTCCTACTTTCCTCCTCCTTCAGCTCTTCCTTCTTTTCACCCTCTTCTACCTCCCTCTACTCCTTCTCCTCATTTTCCTTCACATCTGCCTCCTCTAGCTTCTCTTCCTTTTGTGTGATTGTGGCATAAGTAAGTTCTGTCAGGTTCTGGAGAACTGTGTTTATATGGGTAGAATAGTGCCTATTGCCTATTGTATCATACATGGTAAAAAAAAACTGGTAGGGACCCAATTGGATTTTTTAGGGTAACCACATTTGGTGGAAGACTAATTTTAATCGCCTTTGGACCTCATTATCATTTTCCAGTGAGCCTTTCTCCAGGGACAAGAGGAGAAGGTCAGGCAGTAGCAAAAACGGAGCCCTGCCTGCCCCAACCTAGAGTAATGCTTTCAATTTCAAAGATGCACTTATATTACCAAACCTTCCCATGTTTACAAGCCCTAAACTAATTGTTCCTTATGCCGTTTGTCAGCAGCCCTCATTATCCTTTCCCTTTTACAGCCAAAGCACACTGTCAATATGGCTGCTGTGACCTCAGTCTTTTATAGTGGGAGGTTGGCTTGACCAAATGTATACATAAGGGTCGGGCATTATAATTATTATGGTGAATTCCCACATTATATTGCTGTACCAGTGAACCTCAAACTTGCAGGATTCATACTGAACTCATGGAAGTGGCGAACCTTATTCCTAATGTTGACCTTTCACGGTCCTTAAAGCAAAAAAAAAGCGTCTTTGGGTATTTTCATGTATTTGCAGGCCTGCCATTTTCTGTTTGTAATGATACGGTAGATGAATGAGGTTTGGCCAAAGGACCATTCACATATTCTCTTGGGCAAATGATGGCTAATTGTTTTGCCTCCTGAGGAAAGGTAACAATAACCCTCCCTGATTACCTTAACATTTTCCAGAACATTGGTGGTGCAGTAGAGCCCAAGCCTTGTCAACTGAATGGTGCTTTGAAAGTGGGCCCCATTTTCTTAAAAACCTTTTTTGAAGCATTTGTCAGACTACAGAGAATTTTCCTTTTTTTACCTCCTGCTATTAACATAGTACTTGCACTTTTGGCCTTCTTGCTATTGAAGTTCCCAAAACATATGCTTATTCAGTCAGGTGTTGAAACCATGAGTTTTGTATTACATTGATTTTTAAGATAGTTTTTTTAAAAAAAAAAAGAAATGGCAAATGAAAAAGTATGGATATCGTGAACTGCTAGGGAAAAGAATTCTTCATTATTTGCTCATCTCTATTCAGTTTCTACTTAAGGATATTATTGTATAACATTTCAAAATTGGGTCCCACAAGTATCTCAGTGTCTAAGTATGTGGGCAGTGACCATGTGGGGACAGGAAGTGAGTGCACGCTCATGCCCCAAGTAGCTAACAGGAATATGCCAAAACACAGAACTGATGTTAAGGTGTAAAAGCAATACTTCTCCACACAGACTATAATCAACTCCCTAGAATGCATAGCAGAGTTTTTTTACTCTCTATACTCAGGATAATAGTTCCCATTATGCCTCTCGCTTCTGTGTAGCATTTCTGAGCAGGTGTCACAGAGCATGCACTGTACTCCACCAGCCCAGTCACCCGTCACCAAATCCGAGTGACAATGATCCATATGTTACACTTAAATCCTAGGAAGCTTGATTCTGTACATCTCCCATGTTTATTCTCTCCAAGGCCTCACTTCATCTTCTGTGACTTCCAGGCTGGGTCCCGAAGATGCCCCATGCTGTGGTACCGGTCGCATATGAAGGATCACTGCATGTTAGACATACTGCATGTACTACATCTTCTCTATCCTGTCTTAATCACCATTTTCTGTGATATGCCAAGCATGCATGCACCCCTTTAGGAATGTCCTCAAGGGACTTCAGACCAGGCAAAGTTATGTAACAACAAAGTTCTTTAGTTAAAGTTGTTTAAGTATAACAGAATGTACAAGCAACTCTTCATATACATCTTTCTTACTACAAAGTGCTTATTTGTGTCATGTAGGTGTTTCCTAATGTCCCTGCACCTTGAGGTAGTCACACCTTAAATAGGTAAGAAAGTTCTTTATGGTCCATTAGTCCAGTAGCATAAGTACATGTCCCTGGAGCACTGACTGGATTCCACTAAGGGGTGGTTTCAGAAGAAATTACAGCCTATATCTTAGTTCAGCTTCTCTTCTCTTCCCATGCATAGAGCAATCAACCCTTGTCCTAGAGGCAGTTCCCCTTTTTGGAACTGTTTTTCCCTGCAGAGGGCGGTACTTCCCAAAAAAACCTACGAAAACTTGGCCTGTAGAGTTAACCCTTACTTCTCAGAACATATCAACTCTGCAGGGCAACATAACTAAACCTTGCAATTAACCAATCCTGCAATATACTGTGATACCGAGAATACCAACAAGGCACAATAACAATAAAAAACAAGTAACACTTACAACATGACAATACCTTCTTAAGCACTGACTTACAATTAACCCAAAGCAGACTCCACCTATTGCCATTCTAGTGCAGGTTATTATGCAGGATATTACAAAAGCTAGTATCTAATTGGTTGTCAGTGGAAATAGAAAGGTTTTCCCTTAGACATTTTCAATATGTGAGGCAAATATTCTTGATAAAAATAGTGTAATATATGGTTCCTATCAATATTTGATTTCCATATCTGCATTATTATGACACAAGCTGATTGACAATCAGATCATTTTACACGCTATTGCTGCAAAAGTTTTATATTGCTATGAATTTGACAGACTTTTCCATTTGAAATGTGAAATGAATTATAAATGATGACATATATGGTCAGTAAATAAGTTATTTCATGGGTCAGAGGAATGTTCAAGAAAGCATTTCCCATTGTTTTCCAGTGATCAAAGCTTTTGACATTTATCCTTAGTGCAAGCAAAAAATAAAAAAAAAACATATAAATTAATAAACAAGTGCATTTTTCTTATAAATGTAGTGGTATTTTTATGTAAGCATGTGATAGTGATAAATATACCTGTAAAACTTTTATCAGAAAAAAATATTTTAAAGAATATGTTAATCGTTTATTACAGTCAATTTTCTATCTGTCTCAGTACTTAGAAGCATAGAGAGGAGAATTCTCTTTAACTGGCTGCACCAGCTATCTGAGAGCCTGAGATCTTTTTTTTTTGTTGTTGGTTGGATTGTCCGCTATGAATTTCTAGAATTAAGAGCCCTTCCACAATGGGACGGTGGGGGGTAGCAATAAATTGCTGCTAGCTTTAGCGGCGCTTTACTGCTGTTATAGCGGCACATTGGCAACACTATTTGGGTGAGGGGGCGCTTTTAACCCCCTAGAAGGGGTTAAAACGGTTAAAAGCGCCTGTGTAGCGCCGCTGCGGCAGCGCTGCTTATGCATTCCAATAGGCAGGGGCGGTGGGGGAGCAGTGTATACACCGCTCACAAACCACTCCAACGATGCTGCTTGCAGGACTTTTTCTAACGTCCTCCGAGTGCACCGCCCCAGTGTCAAAGCCCTTGGGACTGAAGATGAAGCATTTTTCAGGCACTTTACATGCGCTATTTTTAGCACTAAGGTGCCTGAAAAAAGCCCCAGTGTGAAAGGGGTCTAAAGTAGACCAAAAGCCTAACTGGTCAAGATTTAGTTAGCTAAAGCACTGTGTATCCTTAACCACTTCAGCCCCGGAAGGATTTACCCCCTTCCTGACCAGAGCACTTTTTCCAATTTGGCACTGCGTCGCTTTAACTGCTAATTGCGCGGTCATGCAATGCTGTACCCAAACGAAATTTGCGTCCTTTTCTTCCCACAAATAGAGCTTTCTTTTGATGGTATTTGATCACCTCTGCCGTTTTTATTTTTTGCGCTATACACGGAAAAAGACCGAAAATTTTGAAAAAAAATGATATTTTCTACTTTTTGTTCTAAAAAAAATCCAATAAACTCAATTTTAGTAATACATTTAGGCCAAAATGTATTTGGCCACATGTCTTTGGTAAAAAAAAATGTCAATAAGTGTATATTTATTGGTTTGCGCAAAAGTTATAGCGCCTACAAACTAGGGTACATTTTCTGGAATTTACACAGCCTTTAATTTATGACTGCCTATGTCATTTCTTGAGGTGCTAAAATGGCAGGGCAGTACAAAACCCCCCCAAATGACCCCATTTTGGAAAGTAGACACCCCAAGGAAATTGCTGAGAGGCATGTTGAGCCCATTGAATATTCATTTTTTTTGTCCCAAGTGATTGAATAATGACAAAAAAAAAAAAATTACAAAAAGTTGTCACTAAATGATATATTGCTCACACAGGTCATGGGCATATGTGGAATTGCACCCCAAAATACATTTAGCTGCTTCTCCTGAGTATGGGGATACCACATGTGTGGGACTTTTTGGGAGCCTAGCCGCATACGGGGCCCCGAAAACCAATCACTGCCTTCAGGATTTCTAAGGGCGTACATTTTTGATTTTACTCCTCACTACCTATCACAGTTTTGAAGGCCATAAAATGCCCAGATGGCACAAACTCCCCCCAAATGACCCCATTTTGGAAAGTAGACACCCCAAGCTATTTGCTGAGAGGCATGTTGAGTCCATGGAATATTTTATATTTTGACACAAGTTGCGGGAATGTGACAATTTATTTATTTTTTTTTTTTTTTTTTTGCACAAAGTTGTCACTAAATGATATATTGCTCACACAGGTCATGGGCATATGTGGAATTGCACCCCAAAATACATTCTGCTGCTTCTCTTGAGTACGGGGATACCACATGTGTGGGACTTTTTAGGAGCCTAGCCGCGTACGGGAACCCGAAAACCAATCACCGCCTTCAGGATTTCTAAGGGTGTACATTTTTCATTTCACTCTTCACTGCCTATCACAGTTTCGGAGGTCATGGAATGCCCAGGTGGCACAAATCCCCCCCCAAATGACCCCATTTTGGAAAGTAGACACCCCAAGCTATTTGCTGAGAGGCATGGTGAGTATTTTGCAGCTCTCATTTGTTTTTGAAAATGAAGAAAGACAAAAAAAAAAATTTTTTTTTTCTTTTTTTAATTTTCAAAACTTTGTGACAAAAAGTGAGGTCTGCAAAATACTCACTATACCGCTCAGCAAATAGCTTTGGGTGTCTACTTTCCAAAATGGGGTCATTTGGGGGGGTTTTGTGCTACCTGGGCATTCCATGGCCTCCGAGACTGTGATAGGCAGTGAAGAGTGAAATCAAAAATTTACGCCCTTAGAAAGCCTGAAGGCGGTGCTTGGTTTTCGGGGTCCCATACGCGGCTAGGCTCCCAAAAAGTCTCACACATGTGGTATCCCCGTACTCAGGAGAAGCAACAGAATGTATTTTGGGGTGTAAGTTCACATATTCCCATGGCATGTTTGAGCAATATATCATTTAGTGACAACTTTGTGCAAAAAAAAAAAAAAAATTTGTCTCTTTCCCACAACTTGTGTCACAATATAAAATATTCCATGGACTCGAAATGCCTCTCAGCAAATAGCTTGGGGTGTCTACTTTCCAAAATGGGGTCATTTGGGGGGGGTTTGAACTGTCCTGGCATTTTATGCACAACATTTAGAAGCTTATGTCACACATCACCCACTCTTCTAACCACTTGAAGACAAAGCCCTTTCTGACACTTTTTGATTACATGAAAATTTTTTTTTTTTTTGCAAGAAAATTACTTTGAACCCCCACACATTATATATTTTTTTAAAGCAAATGCCCTACAGATTAAAATGGTGGGTATTTCATTTTTTTTTTCACACAGTATTTGCGCAGCGATTTTTCAAACGCATTTTTTGGGGAAAAAACACACTTTTTTACATTTTAATGCACTAAAACACACTATATTGCCCAAATGTTTGATGAAATAAAAAAGATGATCTTAGGCCGAGTACATGGATACCAAACATGACATGCTTTACAATTGCGCACAAACGTGCAGTGGCAACAAAATAAATACATTTTTAAAAGCCTTTAAAAGCCTTTACAGGTTACCACTTTAGATTTACAGAGGAGGTCTACTGCTAAAATTATTGCCCTCGATCTGACCGTCGCGGTGATACCTCACATGCAGGGTGCAATTGCTGTTTACATTTGACGCCAGACCGACGCTTGCGTTCGCCTTAGCGCGAGAGCAGGGGGGACAGGGGTGCTTTTTTTTTGCTTTTTTATCTTATTTTAAAACTGTTCCTTTCATTTTTTTTTTTTTTAATCATTTTTATTGTTATCTCAGGGAATATAAATATCCCCTATGATAGCAATAGGTAGTGACAGGTACTCTTTTTTGAAAAAATTGGAGTCTATTAGACTCTAGATTTCTCCTCTGCCCTCAAAGCATCTGACCACACCAAGATCGGTGTGATGAAATGCTTCCCCAATTTCCCAATGGCGCTATTTACATCCGGCGAAATCTAAGTCATAAAATGCTCGTAGCTTCCGGTTTCTTAGGCCATAGAGATGTTTGGAGCCACTCTGGTCTCTGATCAGCTCTTTGGTCAGCTGGCTGAATCACCGGCTGCATTCTCAGGTTCCCTGTTGAGACAGGAGAGCCAGAGAAAAACACGGAAGACGGTGGGGGGGGGCATTCTCTCCCACTGCTTGTAAAAGCAGTCTAGAGGCTAATTAGCCGCTAGGATTGCTTTTACATGAAAGCCGACCGCTGGCTGAAAAGAATGATACCAAGATGATACCTAAACCTGCAAGCATCATTCTGGTATAACCACTCAAAGTCGTGAATGGTGTACCTGAAAACAAAAAAATGGTTAACCATAAAGCACAGTAAACGGTAAAGTATAAAAAATTGCATGGGGGGGCGTGTCCGGATGTAGAGAAGGCAGGACGCGTTACTGAGGAGCTCCGCGATCCTGATTAAATCCATCACCATCCTGCTGAATACACAACCTTATGAGCCACAAAACCTATCCCAGCTACCCCCGGACATCCTCTGCACCAGCCCTTGGGAAAATTGTGGAGCTCGGCCGGGCGATTGAGCGTATACGGGCCGCGACCGGCTCCACACAGCAGCAGCCAGCCGCCATCTTAAGGCCTAATAGGCCTCCAGCATCCCCGAGTTAAAGTACCGCAATCGGAGGGGCAACGGACGGCCGCTTCACCAGCATCTGTGGCGGCGGTCCCTGAGAGGCATCTGCGGTGGGAGTGGGGCCGGATGACCGCCGGAGGGTTCGTTTTCGGGCGCCGCGGCCGGCCGCCATTTTGAGGCCTACGGAGCCTCCGGCATCCCCGGCCTCGATTACCGCGATCGGCGGAGTGGGAGGCGGCCGCTACATACGCATCTGCGGAGGTGTTCCCTGGGAGGCTGTTGTTTGGGGTGGAGACCCCGAGGCCGCAGGAGACTCCTACATGGACTGGTGCTGAGGCCTGCTACCATCTTCCAGGCCTGTGGTGCTTGAGGCATCCCCCGCATACAGGTACCGTGTCCCATCAGTGCTGTGCTGCCTTCCCCAAATTACCTTTCCTGCAAAACGTGTGCCCTGCAAGCCCTGACCTTGTGCATCCTCTACCCTTCCCACTGTGTTCTGGTGCCTGCCTGCTGTCTCTCACCAACCACACAGCCCTTATCCAGAGCAGAGCACACTGCGAATGGGCCCTCCTAAGACCCGTTATTCACACTCCAAAAAAAACAAGGCTTCTCCTACCACTCCATCAGTGACCAGGCGCTTGCTGGCGGCAGAAATGGCGGCGAATGCAAAAGCAGTGGCGGAGTCAAGGGCTGCGGAGTCCCCAACGGGAGCAGAGATCCTGGCGGCCATTACGGCTTGTAAAGAAACCCTAACTGCCAAAATAGACTTCCTAACTGTAGATGTCAGTCTTATACGCCAAGACATGGATAAATTCAGATCCCGTATCGCTGAGGTGGAGGACAGAGTCTCCACGGTGGAGGATGTGGTCCGGTCAGATTCCAGAGAGGTGAGGGCCCTACAGCTCCAAGTGAAGGCGCTACAAGAACGAGCCATAGACACCGAGAACCGCCTCCGGCGCAACAACATTCGCATC
This sequence comes from Aquarana catesbeiana, assembly GCF_042186555.1. Taxonomy (NCBI): domain Eukaryota; kingdom Metazoa; phylum Chordata; class Amphibia; order Anura; family Ranidae; genus Aquarana; species Aquarana catesbeiana. The sequence goes on along the minus strand of NC_133332.1, from coordinate 127,386,731 downwards.
CTTGGTTTGCCTGAGAGAGCGGAGGGTTCCAAGCCAGCTGAATTCACCGAACAGTTATTATCCACCCTGTTTAATCTGGGGGATTTGTCGCCCACTTTTGTAGTGGAAAGAGCTCACAGGGTCCCGCCACTTCCTCCAAGACCGGGGGCCCCTCCACGTCCCTTCCTGTTACGCTTGCTGAACTACCGTGATCGAGACCGCATTCTGGCGGCGGCCCGAACCATGCCGGAAATCAAATATGAGAACACCAGGCTATCTTTCTTTCCTGATTTCTCTCAGGAGGTGCAGCAGCGCCGCAAAGCTTTTACAGATGTCAGACGTCGACTCCGAGAGAAGGGAATATGTTTTGGCCTTCTATACCCCAGCAGATTGAGGATCACGGATGGCGACAACACCCGCTTCTTTGATACTCCTGAGGCCGCAGCGGCATGGTTAGACACCCGTTAGTGTCATAATGAAAATTGGACTGGTGTTGAATATACGATCTGCTGGGTACAGATAAGTACCTCAAATTCCTTCTACCCCATGTTGACTCCCAACACAATTCTTTATCGGCTACCGCATCTTTCTGCACTGCGGCACCACGTCATCATCCTCACCTTCTACTATACATCTGTTTCTGATGGAACTGAAACTAATTCCTCCTGTCCGAGGAGCTCCAGTAAATACCATGCAGACTTTTTGTCATCGATTCCTAAACGATGATCCGTCCCTAAAAATTATTTTTTTTTTTTTTTTGCCTTGACACCCCCCCCCTCCCTCGCTCAGGTTCAGACGAAGACAATTGCCAGTTACGGCGACCCCCCCTCACCTCGGTCCAGGACGTGACCATACGAGTCAAGTTCCAAGGGTCTCTGGACTGGCACGATAGTGTAGTGCACTGAGTTTTTAGGTTGCCACTACAGTTATAAAGTTTTTTGTTTAGGGGTAAAACTATCCCCATCCTTCTCCCTCGTTTCGGAAGAGAGATGGGGCATAGTAGGAAAGGCACCTTGTGCTTGGGTTTGTTTAAAAATGTTCTAAAGGTTTCTTTTCTTTTTTTCTCTTTTGGTGCACAATATTGGATAAATCTAAATGCTGCTATTACATGGTGTGCTGTGTCAAGGATTTTGCTGTTCATGGTTCGCTCTCCCATTCATCCTAGTTTGTTCTCACCTTTTAATGCAGATGGCTAATCCCCGGGCCGATTCCTTTACGGTCCTTTCCTGGAATGTTAGGGGCCTTGGATCAAAATTCAAGCGAGCCCTCCTTTTCCAGTACCTAAAGTCCCACTCCCCCCAACTCATTCTTCTTCAAGAGACCCATCTAATGGGCAGCAGAATCCTGACATTGAAAAAAACGTAGATACAGAGAGCTATACATGCCACATACTCTACGTATGCAAGAGGGGTGTCGATTCTTATACACAAGAACTTCCCGTGCGTGATTGAAGAGGTGTGCACGGACCCACAGGGTAAATTTGTCATTGTTGTATTTACACTTTGGTCTCACAGGTATATTGTTATTAATATGTATATACCTCCACCTTTCTCACCTGTAATATTATACGCGGTTATGGAAAAGATTGCCCCCTTTTGCCCTGGGAAGATTTTAATTATGGGAGACTTTAATGCTATCATGTCCCCGGATCTAGATAGACCTGCCCCACCAAAACATCATTGCACAGATCTCTCTGGTTGGGCTCAGGCAGTAGCCCTAGAAGAGATTTGGAGGTGGAAGCACCCTACAACCAGAGCCTATTCGTGTTTCTCAGCATCCCACAAAACGGCATCACGTATAGACCTGGCCTTTTCTAATCCCCCATTGTTGGCGGATGTGCTAGAGGCATCTTATCTGCCAAGTGGACTGTCTGATCACAGCCCATTGGTGGTGACGCTTCGCTCTCCTGCATCCCGAAGTGCGGCACTGTGGAGGCTGGGGGCTCATTGGGTCTCCCATCCGGACCTAGCTGAGAGTATACCCCCCCTGTTAACTGATTTCTGGGAGCGGAACACTGGGTCCTCCTCTCCTGAAATCACTTGGGATGCGTTTAAAGCATATACGAGGGGACAATACATCTCATCTATTGCCCATATTAAAAAAAAACAATTAAAGGAGACCCAACTACTGCAACAGTCAGTGACAAATCATACCTCTACTTATAGCTCGGACCCCACACCATCTCATTTTGACTCACTTATGGCAGCTCAGAGAGAACTGAATCTTCACTTGACAGAGGTTACACGACTTGAAACTCATAGGGGCAGACAAAGAACCTTTGAACAAGGTGACAAAAATGGTCGCCTGTTGGCCCTATTGGCGCAGAATGACCAACCACTTACGCTTGTCTCCACTCTGCAGACTGCTGATGGGGACATGGTGACTTCACCTTCTGAGGTTTTACAAACGTTTACTGCTTTTTATGAAAAGTTATATACCTCCACCCTGCCCTCTGACTTTCAGCCTGTGCGGCTACGGGACCTGTTAGACCCCTTGGCGCTGGGCTGGCTGTCGGATCAGGAGCGTGTGACACTAGTTAGGCCATTTACGGCCCTAGAGGTTCTCAATGCCATCCAATCCTTCCCATCTGGTAAGGCGCCGGGACCGGATGGCCTTCCAATTGATTTTTATAAGTCGCATGGAGACCTTCTGGCACCCCTGTTGGCCCAGTTATATAATGAATGCCTGAAGGATGGCAAACTACCCGACTCCATGTATCTTGCATATCTGACTTTAATACACAAACCCTCTAAAGACCCAACCTCCTGCGCCTCGTACCGGCCAATTGCGTTGCTAAATAACGACTTTAAAATTTTGACCAAACTACTTGCTCTACGACTATATCCCCTATTGCCTTCAGTAATTGATTCGGACCAAACTGGCTTTATGCCCCGTAGATCCACGGATGTCAACCTCAGAAGGTTATATACCAACATACATGCCCAACATCACAACCTGGGTTCGAGAACTATAGCCTCACTTGACATAGAAAAGGCTTTTGACACCGTAGAGTGGCCTTTTCTTTGGGAAACATTGCGTAGAATGGGGTTCCCCTTGTTGTTTATTCAGTGGCTCCAGGTATTGTACAAATGCCCCACTTCATCGGTGAGACTGGGGGGTGGACTGTCGGCCCCTTTTAGGCTTACCAGGGGAACCCGGCAGGGCTGTCCTCTCTCTCCGGCATTATTTGCCTTAGCTATTGAACCAGTGGCAGAGGCGCTCCGTACGTCCCCGCATATCAAAGGTCTTCGTATTGGCTTGCTGGAGGAGAGGCTGGCCCTGTACGCGGACGACATGTTACTGTTCCTTAATGACGCTGGCCCGTCCTTACAGGGTGTTCTGAACGTGTTGGACACTTTTGCGGGAGTCACCGGGCTAAGGGTCAACTGGTCCAAATCCATACTTTTTCCGATAGATCAGGCGGCCAAAACTACTTCCTCCCTGGACTGTGCACTAAAATGGGTGGAAACTTTTAAGTACCTGGGGGTCCATATATCCACACAAGCATCAGATTTCATCTCGCTTAACCTTACCCCTATACTTTTGGACACTAAGACAAAACTCAAAACGTGGAGTAATTTACCTCTGTCAGTCTGGGGACGAATAAATCTCCTTAAAATGAAAATTATACCCAAATTCAGGTATCTGTTCCGCCACTCCCCTCAGTGGATACCTAAATCGTTTTTTAATACAATGAATCAATTGTTCTCATCCTTTATCTGGGGCTCCTCGCCACCCAGGTATCGGCTGTCGACTTTGATGCGGCCGACAACGCAGGGTGGTATGGCATTTCCTGATTGCTACAAATATTTTCTGGCTACCCAACTGGTGACAGTGGCCTGGTGGCTGCACCCTGACAAAACTAACTCTTCCACAGCCCTGGAGGCCACGTCAGTGGGCTCTTTTGAAGCTTTGCAATTCCTAATATTCAGAGGCCCTCGAGCCCCATATCATTTGACACCCTCTATGCATACCACCCTGCGGGCTTGGCGGGCAGGTCTAGATATAGAAAAATACAAATCAACCGAGATCTCTCCTAACACCCCGATCTGGCTGAACCCTACTTTGCCACACATTTACAAACTTCCAGACCCCTTTGCTTGGACTAAGTATGGTATAAAAATTATCTCCCACATAGTGTCACAAATGTCATTATCTCCCCTTTCACACCTTTCGTCCATGTATAACATACCTCATCATTACCAATTTCGCTATCTCCAATTGTCGCATGCTTTTGCTGCGCAGTTTCCACGCGCTTCCTGCATCGTTGTTCAGTCGGGACTGGAGAGGACACTTAGAACTAAATGTGCAGAGAAACCCACCTCACAGCTTTATGAGCATTTGGTCTATGTGTCTCTCCCACCTTTAGATAAGCTTTGGTCTCGCTGGCAGCTTGATATACCCTCGCTGGACAATGATGATTGGGATGACGTTTGGGATTTCCCTTTCCGCTCCTTAGTTTCTATGCGGGATAGGCTGATCCAATTTAAAATAGTGCATAGAGCGTACTTTACTCCACATAGACTCCATAAAATGAACCCTACATGTCCATCGGAGTGTTGGAGATGTGGAATCTCCCCAGGAGATTTCTCTCATATTTTCTGGCATTGCCCTAAAATTCAGCAATATTGGAATGAGGTACTCGACATGGTAAATAGAGTCGCATCAACTACACTACCACATGCCATGGAAGTCTGTCTATTGGGGTTAATTGAAACACTTGTACCAACAATGGCAAAACGCACATTGGTGGGGCTATTGCTATTCTATGCCCGGAAAAACATTGCCATGCAATGGAAGAAGCCCACCCCCCCTTCATTGACACAATGGAAGAGTCTGGTCAATAATAACCTTCCTTTATATAGAGACACATACTTCAATAGAGGGTGTCCGATGAAGTACGATAGAGTCTGGCGTACTTGGTTAAAGGATGTAGAAACAGCTGGTTGAGTCTTCAATAATATGATGGGGGTTGCGGGGGGGGAGGGGAGTAGTGAGAATTTATTGGCTACGATTGGAGAGAGAACTTGATGTCTCAAGTGACCTCTAAATAGATACAAGAAGAAGCGAGCCATAGGTTAACTCATCATGCGATAAATAACACAAATTATAATAGCTTGTCATGTGATGTGTGGGATACTTTATATAGGCACCACAGGCCCTTGTTTTTTTTTGTTTAGTTTTTAAGTTGTATATGTATTGTTTGTCTTGAAAATGCAATAAAAAGAATTTGAAAAAAAAAAAAAAGTATAAAAAATTGCATACCTGAAAAGCAAACATGATAAAACATAATAACAATAAAACATTGCAGAATAGAATACAGTAAAAAAGAGCAGAACAATAGAGAGAATAGAGAGAGAGAGAACAATAAAACGACAACTATTATTTTTTATTTTATATTTTTGTTTGTGTTTTTTTTTTTTTTTTTTACACTTTTTTTGTAACTGTAACTTTTATAACTGTAACCGGTTCCAGGTTCGGGTCTCTCAAAATGCGATGGCATCTTGGGAGACCCTGTGAAAGTGTGTCCTAGTCTGTGCAATGCTGTACCCTACGCTAATACTCAACTAGTAAATGGTAGCGTTCAAAACATTCACCAATGCAAAGACCAGGATTGACAGGAGGGACAATAATAGTGGGTGTCACGCCTATATCCGCGTTTGCTGCAGACACAACATCTTTTTTGGGGGGGTTCGTTGGGTAGGGGTACTCGGGAGGACATAAAAATGCCTCTCATGCAGCCGACTGCATTTGGTTGGGGATGTGAATGGGGGAAGTACGGGCGCTGCAGAAGTGGTGGGTTCCCAATTAGGATTGGCGAATGCAGCAGGAAGGGCATTATGGGCACGACGGGCCTGTGTTTGTCTTTTTGGTGGCAGCGGGACACTATTTGTGCTTGCCACCTCACCAGCTTGAACTGCACTTATGGGACTCGCCACGTCACAAAGTGTTACTGCAGTGCTGGTTTGACTACGACCGGGGTGTACTAGGCCGCTGGTGCTTGCCAGTTCACCAAAACGCTACCAAAAAACTGTTAACGATCGCAGGGATCAGGCCTGACTCTGCGAATGCTGCAGTTATGTGTTTAGTGTTTTGTAAGTGACAGTGATCGATCGATACTGCACTTGGGTGGGCTGGGCTGGGCCGGGTGGAGGGGCAAAACGCAGGTGCTAGCAGGTATCTGGGCTGATCCCACTAACACTGCGTTTTTGGGAACCCTAAACTGCTGGGGACGCCAGTATAGATCTGATCGGATCAGATCAGATATTGATCAGTTCAGATACTATACCACTAAGGGAGGTGTACGGTGCGTGCGTGGGTGTTAGCGCGACCGGCGCTAACCTGACGCTGCCTGAGGCTGGTGCTTGCCAGTTCACCAAAACGCTACCAAAAAAAACTGTTAGCGATCGCAGGGATCAGGCCTGACTCTGCGAACGCTGCAGTTATGTGTTTAGTGTTTTGTAAGTGACAGTGATCGATCGATACTGCACTTGGGTGGGCTGGGCTGGGCCGGGCGGAGGGGCAAAACGCTGGTGCTAGCAGGTATCTGGGCTGATCCCGCTAACACTGCGTTTTTGGGAACCCTAAACTGCTGGGGGCGCTAGCATAGATCTGAACGGATCAGATATTGATCCGATCAGATACTATACCACTAAGGGAGGCGTATGCTGCGTGCGTGGGTGTTAGCGGTACTGGCGCTAATCTGACGCTGCCTGGGGCGACGCATATCACCGCCAGGCGATCAGGGGGCTAAACCTTTATTTGGTAATAAACGGCGGGTGCCCTGACACTATAAAAAAACGAACTAACCAGCGTCACCCGTAACGGTTATACGGTGATCAGTGGTGAAAGGGTTAACTAGGGGGCAATCAAGGGGTTAAAATATTTATTAGATAGTATATGGGGGTCCCTGTCGCTATAAAACGCTGACGGCGAACCTAAATATTTACGTCCCTAACTAGCGTCACCAGCGACACTAATACAGCGATCAGAAAAATGATCGCTTAGCGACACTGGTGACGGGGGGTGATCAAGGGGTTAAAACTTTATTAGGGGGGGTTAGGGGGGTATCCTAGACCTAAAGGGGGCCTAACACTCACTGCCCTAACACTGTAACTGTCACAAACTGACACCAATACAGTAATCAGAAAAAAAAAACCTGCTTGGTGTCAGTTTGTGACAGGGGGGGGTGATTGGGGGGGGATCGGGGGGCGATCGGGGGGGGGATCGGGGTGTTTTGTGTGCCTGGCATGTTCTACTGTGTGTGTGTGTGTTGGTGCACTCACATTACAGTCTTCTCTCCTCGGCCCGGAACGGAAAATACCGAGCCGAGGAGAGATGACATCATTTCCTCTGCCTCTGTGTACAATACAGAGGCAGGGAAATGATCCCATTGGCTGGGAGCGATCGCGAGGGGGGGGGCCACGAATGGATGGCCTCCCCCTCACCACCGATCGCCGGGGGAGATTTGCCGACCGCCGCAGGCACCGGGGGGGGGTCCGATCGGACCCCCCACCCGCGGGCAGGCAAGGACGTACCTGTAAGTCCTTTTGCCTGCCCGTGCCGCTCTGTCGACGTACATCGTCGTGCGGCGGTCGGCAACTGGTTAAAGTGACATTAAAGTCATGTTTGTTTTTTTTTAATAACAAGCATGTTATAATTACCTGCTCTGAGCACTGGTTGAGCACAGAGCAGCCCCGATCCTCCTCTTCTCGGTTCCCCCGCCAGCGCTCCTGGCTCCACCGTCCTGGCAAGTGCTGGCAAATATTTACACTGCATTATGTATGTTCCTGTTTCCAGCTGATGGTTGCTGCAGCACCCATTTGCTTAGAGCTTATTCCAGGATTCCGTGCAATATATATAGATATAGATGGTTCATTCAGACACAGAGCCGTTGCTCAGCCCTGCCCCCTATCTCTTCTCATTGGCTCACTGGCTGTGATTGTGTGCTTTCTTTGAAGTCTGTGGGGCCAAAACACACACGTTGTCACCCCACAAGAAGCACCTGTCCTTTTTTCGCAGACTTAAGGAAGATAAATGAACTAGTGTGAACCAGACTCATTGAGAATGATGGTAAACCTCTTATTGTGCAATGTCGTGCCTCATCCAACACACATAAAATCACACAGGTGTGAACAGGGACGTAGCCTCCCTGGCAGTTTTCCCGAGTGTGGCTCGGGGTTAAAATTCAGTACCATTAGCGGTAACCCCGAGCCACACTCGGGATCGCATTGCAGGATCCTGGGGCGGCGTTACTTACCTTGTCCCCGGGATCCTGCGATGTCACCCGCAGTGTCCGAGGGCTCCGTCCTCCGAAGCCTCTCCGTGCCAGGCTCCGTTCCCTGCGAGCGGCGCGATGCACGGGGGCGGAGCCTGGCGGCAAATTAAAAAAAAAGTAAAAATCATAACACATACAGTACTGTAATCTTATTTATTTATTTATTTCACATCCCTTTTGTCCCCAGTGCTTTGGCCCATGCCCTGCATGCAGTTTTATATGATATGTACTGTTGTTTCTGCCTGGAAACTGGAGATTGTCCATAGCAACCAAAAAGTGTCCCTTTACGTCAAAAGTGGCTTTAGACCAGCTAGAAAACAGCGATAGTAAATTAGAACACTTACAGAATTGAGCGATAGTGAATTGTGGGGAAATTTATTTTATTACTTTTTTTTTTTTTTTTTAAATTATTTATTTTTATTTATTATATTATAATTTATGTTTTTGTGTTTCAAACTTTATCATACCCGGGATATCTAATAGACTCTGGTTTGGACAGATTTAAGTGTGTTATTGTTAAGATTTACAGACCTACAATATAAAACGCCAAATTTCCATGCAAAATAATGGTACCGCTTTCAGCACCTAAAATCCGAAATAATCATACCGCCAGGGAGGTTAAGGCACGTACACACGATACGAAAATCGGAACTAAAATTTCATCTGATGAACAATCTGACGATTTTTGTATCGTTAGTATGGTGCTTTCGACAGCTGATTTCGGTTTTTCATCAGACAAAAGCTGCAGACTATAAAATTTTTGTCATACGTGAACTCAACGTCCGATTTTCATTTAATTAGTATTGTTTTCATCCGAAAAAAATTGTAAGAGCAAAACTATGCATGCTCAGAAATGAAAGAATACATACAAAACTAATCAATACATTACGTCACTTCTGAAGTTGGATTCTGTCGTACGAGAATTTTTGTATGGTGAGTGACCTCTTTACTTTCGACATGAGACTAGCATGCAACAAAAAACGGACGAACGGTCGTCTGAAAATCTGATCATGTGTATGAGGCTTTAGTGCTACAGCCATTTCCTGTATACATGTACTAGATTGAGATTCAGCTGCACATCCTGATAGTGAAAGATAAGATAAGATTTATTGTCATTGTAAAACAAATCACAATGAAATTACATTTCTAGTCCACACATTATTCATACATCACAATTTTCAACCATGCATTTACCACATAGGATTTAATTATACCAAAAAGTGTATAATATATATGAATATATAAAATTGTCCCCATATTATAAAGGTATAAAAAGTGCCCTCATATAAAAACAAAAAACTAAACAAGACAAAAAATAAAACTATGTAACCTCTTTTATTTCATTCCTGCATTGATAGCCTTAACAGCCCTGGGAAACAAGCCCTCTTTAAATCTATTTGTCCTTGTTTTAATCACCCTAAAACGTCTCCCAGTCTCTCACTATTTTTCCTGCTCTACAAAGGCAACGAGTCTCATATGTTTCTTCTAGAGAAACAAGTTCACACCCTACAATTTTCTGTGCTGTTCGAACCACGCTCCTTAGAGCATTTTTATCTGCCTGCATACAACTAGGATACCAAACTAGAATACAATACGTTAATGTACTCTCAATGGCAGAGCGATAGAAGGTCTGTAGTACCTTCCTTCCCAAGCCATTCTTCCTAATGAGTCGCAAAAAATATAAACGCTGTTGCGATTTCTTAATAATGGCTTTAATGTTGATTGTCCACGATTAGTTTTCAGAAATGCATATTCCCAAAAACTTAAAGGTAGAGACCCGCTCCACGCACACGCCTTTAATAAAAAGTGGTGCTGGTTCAGGCCTGTTCCTTCTAAAATCTACAATCAGTTCCTTTGTTTTCCCTGTGTTTAGGAAAGCTGTGAGACATGCCTGCACAATATGTGTCAGCATAGCATATAATGAAAAATCTTTACCACCAGCAATGTGTTAATAAATTGTATTCAAATTCATCACATTCATCTTTTTTTTCTATTCCAACAAATTAAAAAATTTAAATTGCAAAAGTAAACGGTGTATACAGCATGGTAGGGTAGTGAGTAAAAGAGAAGCAATTGTGGTCATTTTTTTCATTGCCCTGAATAGGTAAACTGTGGGCGTATTTTAAAAATGTTGAAGGAAAAAGTGCTGAAGGAAATTGACAGTCCAAAATGCCAAAACAGTGAACAAATCTGTATGCACAAAGACCTTAGAGACAACCCTGGATCCATCCCATAGTTGGGATCTGAGTCACATCCAAAATTCACCATCATGTAGAAATTATTTAAAGCAAAACCTTTTAATGAAGCTTGATGCAAGATGAAGTAGGTCCAAGTACTCCCAAGCATGGCATTTATTTACTTTTACAATATATAATGTTGTAGTGATTTAGTATTTTCCAAATACCCTTTTTACATTTTTTGTAATACATAGGAAGAACCAGGCTGCAATAAGCTTATCTATGTCTCTCTATGGGGTTCATTTATTAGAACTGGTGAGTGCAAAATCTGGTGCAGCTCTGTATAAAAACCAATCAGCTTCCATGTTTTATTTTTTTTTGTCAATGCCTAATTGAGCAATTCGAAGTTAGAAGCTGATTGGCTACCATGCACAGCTGCATCAGATTTGGCACTCTCCAGTTTTAGTAAATCAACCCCTATGTGTTCTCTAAGCATGGGGTGTTACTTTCTCTGCTTAAGCTGGAGAACTGGTAAATATTAGGAACATGTCCTGTTTTACTATCTTTCCTTTTGGGCTTAGGCCTAAAAGGATGGTGCTGAAAGCTTTCTCTTTCCCCCCCACACCTCCAAGCCCAAGAGTTGGATGATGTAGGTATCTCCCTATCTGGGAAGTGTTCCTGAAAATGGTGGTTTCTGTATGATTAAGTATCTGGCCTAGAAGAAGGAACAGCTGCTGCCCTAACCATAAAAGAGGTGCCGAGCGACTGGCTGGGCAGAAGACTCTCAAGAACTCTATCAACTCTCCTGCTTTTCTATACAAGAATTATGATATTAACTAGAGCCCTCATCTTCAAGGAACAGACTGGGCGAGGGAAGGACATTATTTTCAGCCAATTAGAATTTTGCTGCTCATCAACCAACACTGAAAATGCTTCTAGGAGAGGAAAGCAAAGATTATCCAATCACAGGGAAGAGAGAACAGGGAGGAGAAGTGACTAAAGATGTAGAACTTCAGTAACCATTTTTTTTTAACTGTCATCCATATGATGAGTGAGCACCATTTCCATGATTTCTGGAAAAAGGTGTTGGCCATCCTGACATACAAAACACTTGAAGCTATAAGAGTACAACAGAAAATATACATGACATGTAACTAATGTTCTGACTGGCTTATTTTTGCCTGAAATATTCCTATAAATCAGAAATGATTTTAAAGCACATCTAAATTCAATAAACAACATTTTATATATTACAGTTAATCAGTCACTAGATGGGAGAGCTGCCTTAATTTTTCTAGGCTTTTCCCCTTTATTTTTACCTGGTAATCAAGCTAGTAAAATATATACTTGTCTTGGAGTGGCTACATTCATTCTTCCACTGTCTCTAAGGATGAACAATGTAGCAACCCTTTCAACAGCATTGTTCACTTGTGGAGAGGAACAGAAAAATACACTAGAGATGTATGTTGGTGCCTTTTTGTGCGGCTTCGGCAGTATATATTTAAATGAACCTGTGGAGGGGGTCATGTTAGATTGACTAGTAGATTTAGATGCCCTTTACATAAGTTACAAAAAAAAACCTAACTCCAATAACACTTTTTTTGTAAGCTACAGAACATTTTTTCTCCTTTTGCAATACAGATTTTACCTACATGAATAAAAACTGAACATTTTATGCACCCCTGCGTTAAATGGTTTATCTCCACCCTCTCAACCCTCTAAGGCCGCCCATACATAGAGCAAATTTCTTTCCTGCAGCCATAGGTTGCAGGAAAGAAATTCTCTTGATTCCCCCATCAATACAGACAGTGTTGATGTGGGAATCCCTCCTGTGGCCATTGTCTTCTCCCGGCAAGAAAGCCATCCTCGCCGGGAGAAGACAGTGATTATTGCTAGTGGCTATAGAAGCCGTTAATAATAATCGCAGGTAAAACCCGGCATGCTTGTTGTACCCAAGTTCATCAATCGATCGACTTGGTACATTCAGCCTGCCCATACACGGTTTGAATCTCAGCCGGTTCAGCAAATTCCAACCTGTACGGCCTGCCTAACTGACACTTTTTTTGGATAGCTTGGTCTGTAAAAAGAATAAAAATAACATACTTAATGGCAGGATCAACAGATAATAAAACAAAGACTGCTGTGTAAATGCTAATGACAGACTGCATCATATATGTATTTTTTGCCCATAGTTCCACTTTAACTGGCCTCCTTACAATTAATAAAAAATCTATTTCTATAGGTTACTGCAGTTTGCATACCCTAATTGCTTTGGTTTGCATTGCCATACTAAATTAGCTTGACAATCTAAAAAAAAAAAAAAAAAAAGGATTGAGGTACTTTAGCAGACAAAATGGTGGGGGGAAAAAATCACAAACCCCATGAGCTGCCATTTGATAGCTTTTCAATGGCTTTATAAAATATTAAATTAATTTAAAATAGAAATACCAATTATAACAGAAAATATTTACAACACTTTTACATCAATTGCTAAACAAAGCTTATACAAACATGGCTATAAAAAGCTGATTGCATTCACTTGAATTTATGAACACAGTAAATAACACTATGTTTATCAGCTAGTTTCATGAGCCAAATGTATGCGCGAGAAAGTAAGGTAATCAGATCTAAGACACAGCCCCACCAATATGTAATTAATCAGAAACGAGAACTTAAACCTTAACCTGATAAGATTGTCCATGGTTACACTCAATGCTCTAAATGTATGTTATCAAAACCAAGACAGAGAACAGTCAGATACGCACACTTTCACCAAGCTATAATAAAGACTAAATGTATGTATAGAACATTTACAACTATGATGCAAATGGGAGTATACAAGCCAGTATTTTACAACGGAATTTTAATTTCCAGCAATGTTTATGCCCTGGATAACCTTGCTTCTATTCTCAGACATCTCAATGGTCAGATCCAGTCTAAGTGGTAGGTAGATGGAAAAGCTCACGGAAAAGGCTAATAAATAAGCCAATTAGTAGGAACACATTTTCATTGAATGCACATTATGCTCCATTGATAGCGAAGACTTGATTGATCATAATATTTATTCAGTTATGGTAAGCACAAGCCCATTTTGAAAGGAATTGGCCCATTATAGCTGCTGGCAGTACACTTACCTCACAAGGTTTAGGTTTGGTGAGCCAGGGCCAGGCAAGATGAGGCACAATATGAGGACACATTACTATTCACATTGCTTTTCCCTGGCATCGATCATTATGCACTAGAAATTTTGTGAGCTAAAGGTGTTATATATTATTATATATTGCTGTTATATTTACTTGATAGCTTTTGCTTTGGAAATTTGGAAAGGTCAACAAATATTCCCAATGATGATTGTGGATATACTTAATGAATTATGAGAGAACACTGCATGGCAATAGAGTCATAAATAGAGACTTGGACATATGGAATGCCCACTCTTTAGCCCTTGGAGGAATGCCTTAACACAACACAAACTACATGAAAGCTATTGTCAACCTTGACTCCCATTCCATAAAATGTAAGTACAAACTCTAAGATCTAAACTCAGATTGGATTTATGTATATGCCATACATGTCTGCCTCCATATCACCACCGGCTGAATCGTTTATGGCTAGTAGCAATCAGACCTCCAGGTATAATATAGCATATACAGGTTTTCCTCATTATTATATTTTTGTATTATTAATATTGATTCATCTCAGCACTCTTGTGTATTGCATTTACAAATGTTTCTTCTCAGTACTTAGTGCATGTTTTTTGCATTGATTTTTTTGGGGAATGTTTGCCTATAGCCATTCTTTAGGTGTGACTAGAACTAATATATAGCTAATCATTACATTTGACATTAATGTGACTGTATTCATAAGTTCAAATATTCAATTTGCTATATATAATATGATAACTGATACATCTGTTGGCCCCGAGCATTCTTTATTTTAAAATGGAGCAATGTTGATTTTGATAATGATTTACCATTGCCATTATTTGATTCATAAGGAGGCCCCCCCATGCTTGATTCTGACTATTTTTGCTGCATTTTAGCCTAAAATCCTCATTTGCATAGACCCTTTCCTTCAGCCCCATCTCCAAAGAAAATGTATAAATGCACTGAAAAATTAGGGTTAGATGGTCAATGAAATCAAATCCACAGCTATGTGCATAGGTTCATTCTTATTTTGTTGTGCCTGTGAAGATTATTTATTTTATTTCTTTTATTCACTTGGCCAAAGCAAAAGCAGCTCAAACAAGATTGATGCAACTTTGAGGAAGGTCAAATGCAGGTATGGATAAAGTCAACTGCACCCATCAATAAACAATCTCAGATGCATCACAAACTGATCTAGAATGTAAGATGAATGCATCTGGAAGCAAGACTGGTTTTGTCCATTAACACAACTCAAAGACCATCAACATAGTCCTCGTGAATATGCCCCTTACGCTATGTTCACAGGGTTCCATGAGCATGTACGGTCATGTTTTGCAGGTTTCATTCATCCCACGTTGTTAAGGCTCTCAGCAGGACAGCTCATTGAGAAAAGCTATGGGATAGTGCAGCCAAACATGCATTATGCTCATCGGTCCCTTTGTTACCTGGTGGCCACATACAAAGGTAGCCTTTCCTTTAGATTTTCCTTTAGAACCTTACATTTTAAATTTTCTTCTGTAATGCTCTGTTCACAGTAGTGCAATTTCACATGCGGCTTACATTGCATAGGACTGCATGACAATGGAAATCACATTGTCTTCAATGGTGCCTGTTCACATCAATGCAACTCAACACAGCATGATTTTGGACAAGGTTCCTGTACTACTTTGGTGCGATTCCAGCATGATTTTGGTCCCATAGAATTTATAAACCACATCCATGATGCAACCAAAGTGCAAAACATAATAGCACTGAAAATCGGATTAGAGCAGTATGACCCGAGCCTAAAGCTATCTATTAGCTGGATGACGTAATACCTTTATATTATATCATTGTCTAAATATTCCTCAGTAAAATGCAAGTTAAGAAAAGTCCAAAACAGGCATTTCCACAACTAGGCCTAGAGAAGGTAGAGTGTTGGAATGCTAAGAATAGCAGGGAACTATATTACAAATCTAGAGCAATATCTATGAGCAGGATGTAGTAATTTCATTTAGGCCACCACTGCTCTGCCTCCTATTTCTCTGTTACTGGGGAAGAAATGTAATGAAACTGTCTGCTTTATTTGTATAAATATTTCTCTCTCTCAGCGATTCCTGCATGTTTTCTTTCAGTTTGTAAAATAGAATTGATGGTTGTATGTAAGAAGCTGAATTTGAAGTAACACTTAGTCATGAGATAATGAGCAGACTTAGGAAATATGTAATTATGCGGGTCAGAGAAGGGAAGACAAAAATCAATCAAGTTCAGCTTTTGTCCGGATTGTTTTGTGTTGATTCAGAGTAAGATGAACAAAAACAGCGCTGATGTCATAAACAATTTTACATCATGGTCCTAGTTATTGGCTTTGTATAGCTATGTGACTGATTTGAATTGTAGCAATATGTACATTGTAAATTTGGAGTCTGTTTCTGGTAGTCTTTAGAGAGGGACTTGCGTGTGATTAGTATTTGGCATCTTTCATTAGTTGTATCCTTCTAACACTTAACCCTCAATGCACTCTTTGCTGTATAGCAATTCTTAGATATGGTGACTGAATTAGTTTTACCTTTTTAGGCTTGTTTTCACCTTTTAATTGTGCAGTCTCCTTTAACAGACCAAGTTGCCTAGCAGAAGTGGCAGTTAGAGTGTTAGAGACAAACCATTTAACACTGACTAGGGTGATTAAAGTGATTGTAAAGGATCTTTTTTTTTTTTTAAATAAAAAGATCCTGCGCTCTGAGCCCACCCAGTTGTGTGATTTAATAGCGATTTAATATTCGCTATTGTCTTCCTGATCCTCCTCCCAGCCAATTAGGAAGAGGGTCCTGAGACCTGTCACCTGACTGACCGAGAGGAGAAGCCAGCCTATTGGCCACTGAGGAGGAAGGAGAGGGAGGAGACGCAGGGGAAGCCACAGTGAAGCCCAGAAGGAGGAGACACAGGGTGAAGCCACTGGCCCCCACCCGAAGGAAGTGCTGCCTGTTACATAGATGGGGTAAGTGGTGACCGACCGGGGGGGGGGGGGGGCTGCCTGTGACCCGACCGGCCACAGATAACAAAAAATGTCAGAAGATGAGGGGAATAAATTGGTTATCAGACCAACAGTATAGAAAAAAAACTGTTGATAAGGCAAAAAAAAAAAAACTTTTTTTTTCTATACTGTTGGTCTAATAACTAATTCAGTCCCCTCATTTTCTGACATTTTTTGATATGTCTGTGATTCATCAGGTATAGCTAAGAGCAGGGCATATGCCTCCTGGTTTTAAGATGGTTGTTTTGTGGTTACCAATGGGTGAAAGCTTGTCATTCCCCCACAGATTTACCACAAAAGGCTCTGTGCTAACACTAGATATATTTTTGTAAGGATGGTAATATGTCCTTTTTGATGCATTTTTAATGTATTTTCCTCTTTTTTTACAACATTTTTATTATTAATGACTGTTATGTATTTTTGATTAAGTGCATTTAATATATGAATCATGCTTTAAGAACAATTAATATGAATACATATGTATGCAGTCATTTGATTCAGTATTTATAATATTAAAGTGTATATTTATATATATTTGTATATCTAAAAATGCGAAAATAACACCATAGAAGGGTCTTATTCACTTAGTGGTTTGCTACTAAGCGTGTTGTCTAGGGTGTTTTGTGAGAGAAACATGTGAAAAAAATTGATCATGCTTATACACTTAACACCTGTACAGATATACGTCTCGATTTATGAGAAGGAGGCACATGAGACACATAGAGATTGTGTATATAATAAAAGATGTGAAGTGCATATATATACTAATCCAATACACAGAGAGACTATCTCTCACCGCATGAAAAGTCATGTTGCACTTATGCACAATGGACATGCGCATGGGTGTGCAAACATCCCTGCCAGCACATGGATAGCTGAGCAAGAACAAAAAATGGGTGCAGGCATATGAGCACACAAACACACACTGAAGTACACAAATGTAAACACACACACACATATATATAGATAGATAGATAGATAGATAGATAGATAGATAGATAGATAGATAGATAGATAGATAGATAGATAGATAGATAGATAGATAGATAATAGATAGATATACATATAGACCCACTCATGTGCACGTGACATGTGCCTGTGCCGAGTGTGTATCATGTCTGCGGAGTGGGAATCAACAGTGTATGTAGCATGGTAGCAGGGAAAAAGCGTATTGGATGTGGGCGGGTCAGAGTGGGGATCACACCTACCTATGGGGTATGGCAGAAATATGTTTTCCTTTATAGGTGGTGTGGATCTGTCAGGTGTACCTGCAGAGGGAATGGACACTAAGGAAAAAAGGTTGAACAAGGGAGATGTCCGAACATAGCCTCTGTTCCCAGTCGATGCCTTGTATGGGGAAACGCGTCGGGTGGAACACTTGTTCTTGACATCACGACGTATCAGCTGGCTGGCTTGAGCTGGCTGTTTGAATGTACCGTTCACTGTCTTTTTTGGATATCAATGCCCTAAGAAAACTTTTCAATATATTTTCAAACTGGATTACTGCACCGTGAAGCCTCTTTTTTCTATCATATGATTTATCCCACTGCTGGAGATTTCCTGGATAAGGATATTGTTGCAACTAGAGGATAACCATACCGCTGGAGAGTTTGCTGTATCACAAGGATCCCTGTATCGGATGAACCCATGGAGGAATATCCCTGATCTGAATGATCCCTTGATGAGCACGTTTGAGCTCTATAATTTGAGATCCAGCAAATCTGGTAAACGGCGCTGTTTGCTTTATTTTCTGGATGGAAGCATCAAGTGATTTCTTCAGTGTCCCATAATAGTGTTCACCATTGGAGCTCCGTGTTTTGGACTTTTTTTGTGTTTTTAACATTTATTACACACTATTATCATTTTTCCTTTCTATATTAAAAATGTTATATATATTGTTTGGTTGCACACTTTTCCCATTTATACTTATGGGTGTTTAGCCATATGTCTTTTATAAGGTTTTTCTTCTAAAGTATAGAAAAAGTGGTTTGGCCATCTAAAGCACAAAATAGTAAGCAGCTCATGGTAGTGAAAATGTTATTCTTTTACACATGTGGTTTCCATTGCAGTCAGCGGGATTTGTAAACTGACTCCCTGCTGAATTGGAGCAGAACAGAATAATTGTCACCTTTGTAAGATGTCCAATCAGTTTTTTCTCCATCTTGTGATGGGAAACAACAAAGCTTAACAGACCTTTGTCTATGGGCAGGCAGTTTTTTATTATTTTATTTATTTTTTACAGGTACTTATATAGCACCGTCAGTCCCTGCCCTGCCCTCAAGTAGCTTACAACCTAAGGTCCCTAACTCACATTCATGCATACACATACTAAGAAAAATTGAGACAGGGGTCAATTGAGGGAGGAAACCAGAATACTCAGAGGAAAACCATGCAGGCACAGGGCGAAATCGCAAGCTCCAGGCGAGTAGTGCCTTGGTTGGGATCCATGGTAGGTGTATATAAGATATAAATAAACTTGCTTCTGTTTACATCTTTTCACCTCCAATCGGTCATGCAAACCTTTTCAATTTTTTCAGACCTAGATGGGTCCAGAGGCAATCTAATGTAAATACACAAAAGTTCATATACATCCACCTGTTCATAAACTAACATTGAGCTTTCATTCAGATGTGTCTGGAAAAACTGACAGATGGCTCTGTTTAGAACAACCACGTGAGAGGGGCCTTAAAGTGGTTGTAAAGGCTGACCTTTTTTTTAGCTTTATGCATTCTATGCATGAAAGTAAAAAAACCTTCAATGTGCTGCACCCCCCACACCCCCCCCAATACTCACCTGAGTTCCCTTTCGATCCAACGATGTGCACGAGAGCCTCGGCTGTCCCCAGACTCCCTCTCCTTTATTGCTGCGGGAGCCAATGGCAATCACAGCCAGTTAGACAATGAGGAGAGGGGGGGGGGCATAGAGCATGGCTTGGAAGCGAGCACACACCAGTGTCCCCATAGCAAGTGGCTTCGTAATGGGACAATGGTCAAGGGGAAGGAGCCAGGAGCTCTGGCGGGAGACCTGAAAAAAGAAGAGGATTTGGGCTCTGTGCAAAACCACTGCACAGTAAGTATAACATGTTTGGTTTTCTTTTTGTTTTAGTTTTTTTTTTTTTTAAACCAACCCTTTAATAACACTTTTAAGGGTAAGTTCACCTTTTTGTGAAAAATGGTTTCCTTTCCAGACCCGGCTGCACACAGCAGCCATGATGCCCCTAAGATGCCATACACTATACACTGCAATACACAACCACAGAGTGAGTATCCATTATAATGCTCACAAAGAAACACACTCACTGGTCAGCACAACCACATAAACCATGATAAGTGCTTTTTTCTTCTGGCACACTATGCCAGAAAAAGCTTCAAATGCTCTTCTCATAGGTCAGCACAGTCAAGTGGCTGTTCTGACCAATGATCATTTGCCATTGTGTGCATTATGATGGCTATTAACTCTGGGGCTGTGTATTGATATGTACAGTGTACAGACCAATACACAAGCAACACAGGGCATCATGGCCACTATGTGCAGTGGGGTCCAGAGGGGTAGCCAGGATATTTGGAGTAAATTCACCCCTTAATTTTTTGTAAAAAGCAGTTACTTTTCTGCTAGTATGAAACCACTTTAAATTTTAGGGCCCACTACTTTGCTTTGTCTGTAGTTGTAACATTGTTGTGATTCTGGGGCCTGCTGAGAGAGAACCTTTTTGTGGCAGCAGTTCGATGTTTCCTGGTAAAGCCTCAGAAAAGGCTTTTTTTCAAGCGACCCTTTAATAACACTTTAAAGGGTAAGTTCACCTCTTTTGTGAAAAATTGTTTCAATGTCATCTTTTGCCCTGTAGCCTTTAGTGTGGTGTTAAAAAATGCCTTTAGAGAAAGAGGAAAACATTGGTGTTGGGTGTTAAAACAACTGGCAGAATACCAATAAGTTTTTGAATTACACTGCTTAGCTCACAGGTCAATATGAATCTCTCCTGTCTGTGTCCAAGCAACAAAGCAATCAGCCTGTTTGAGAGAAGACAGAATTTAGCTCTCAGTGTATGTAATATTCAACATGTACTACTGCAAAGAAAATTGCTGGGCTTACATAATTAATGTTAAAATGCCACCTTGTGGCCAAATGACATTCTTACGCTCAGCTGGGTTTTTTTTTTCTTTTCTTTTCTTTTCTTTTTAAACACGTTGTTTGTGAAAATTATATATAATATGAACAAAACATAAAGTAATGACCTAGGTCCAATTAAATTTAGATAATGATCTAATTACTGTCAGTTAAATAAGCGCAAAGTACAATTAAATTCTTAACTGCAAATTTATTTTACCGCACAAAGAATATAATTAAATTGTGTAATTGCCCATAAAGATACTCTTGTTAAGTGTTAGTAATTGTAAGTTAGGATACAGTGCAACCTTGAGTGAAAATAATTTCTATTGACTGGAAGAAAGGGATGCAGCACAAATGAAATTTATGTCAGCAAGTGGCAACATAAATTGATTATTTTAATCAAAGTTGTATTAGTGCAGAAATGTCCTCCTATATCATCTTATGAGGTTAAATGATGTTATATAACAGTAACCACATTTAAGAACATATCAAAGATATGGGTGACTAAATGGAATGTACACTGTTGCTGATAACTTTACTCCTCTAACATATGGGTACTACCCCTATCAACGGCCAGTCTAGAATAACTGCAGAACTTACAGACTGCCACATCTAGTTATCTAAAACCGATTAAAGCATAACTAAGCCCAAAAACAACATATTTATTATATTGCAGCTCGCCAGTCCTTAGATGTGGTGGCTGCATTTGTTTTTCACACTTTTTAATCACTTAAGGAGCGGAAGATTTGCCCCTTTAATGACCAGGCCATTTTTTGTGATATGGCACTGTGTCGCTTTAACTTACAATTGCGTGGTCATGCGATGCTGTACCCCAAAAAAAGTGATGTCGTTTTTTCCCCAGAAATCAAGCTTTCTTTTGGTGGTATTTGATCACCTCTGCGGTTTTTATTTTTTGCGATATAAACAAAAAAAGACCGACAATTAAAAAAATATATATATTATTTTCTTTTTGCTATAATATATATCCAAAAAAAATGTAAAAAAAACTAATTTCTTCATCAGTTTAGGCCGATATGTATTCTTCTACATATTTTTGATTAAAAAAAAATCACTCTAAGCGTATATTGATTGGTTTGCACAAAAGTTATAGCATCTACAAAATAGGGGATAGATGTATGGCATTTATATTATTATTATTATTATTTTTACTAGTAATGGTGATGATCAGCGATTTTTAGCGGGACTGAGACATTGTGGCGGACACATCGGACACTTTTGACACATTTTTGGGACCATTGAGCAGCGATCAGTGCTATAAAAATGTACTGATTACTGTATAAATGTCACTGGCAGGGAAGGGGTTAACACTAGGAGGTGATCAAGGGGTTAACTGTGTTCCCTGTGAGGTGTTTCTAACTGTGAGGGGAGGGGACTGACTGGGAGTACAGAGAGATCGCTGTTCCTAATCACTAGGAACAGACAATCACTCTGAACTCCCCTGTCAGAACGGGGATCTGTTTGTTTACATTGACAGATCCCTGTTCTGGCTCTCTGTTGAGAGATCGTGGTTGGCCAGGGAATATCGCAGCCACTGGCCACATGCATCGGCTCCCCCACCGCACTGCGGCTGCATGCCAGCACCTCTGGTGGTGCGCGCATGCCCGCTGTAGCTGTTAAAGGGACTGTCGTACAGCTACAGTGATTCACAGGAACGAGCCGACTTGCCGCTGTATAATGACAGTGGCTGGTTGGCAAGTAGTTGATTCGTTTTTTTGTTTAGCCTTGTAATGCTGCCAGTAATACACCTCCAGGGGGATTTACTGTAAGGGTCCTTTCACACGGGCAGTCCGCCCAACGGACTCCACTTTGCTCAGATCCCTGCTGAGCAGGCAGATGACAGGTCCGTCTCCACTCACTGTGTAGAGATGGACCTATCAGAGCCCCACTCTCCTTTATGGGGAGATAGCGTGAAAACGGACCGTTGGTCCGTTTTCACTCGATCCCATCTGATCCACCAGACAGATGGAAAATAGGACCTCCATCCATCTGGATTTCACGGACAGGATTGAATCGGATAGCAGTGGGTGTCAGCGAATATGTCACCGCTGACAACCGCAGCTCCATAGGAGTGAAAGGAGGCTCCGATCAGGTCCGCCTGAAAAACTGACAGGCAGACCTGATCGGAAAGCCCGTGTGAAAGGGGCCTAACTGGTGCATTCAGAATCTGGTGCAGCTGTGCATAGTAACCAATCAGCTTCCAGGTTTTATTGTCAAAGCTTAACCACTTGCCGACCGCCTCACGCATATATACGTGAGCAGAATGGCACGGGCAGGCAAAATCACGTACCCATACGTGATTGCCTTCCCGCGGGCGGGGGGTCCGATCGGACCCCCCCCCGGTGCCAACGGCGGTCGGCATTTGGCTAGGAGCGATGAGAGACGAGGGGGAGACCATCCGATCGTGGCCCCCCCCTCGCGATCGCTCCCAGCCAAAGAGGAACATCCCCTGCCTGTGTATAGTACACACAGGCAGAGGATGTGATGTCATCTCTCCTCGGCTCGGCAGTTTCCGTTCTAGCGCCGAGGAGAGAAGACATGTAAGTGCACCAACACACACACACACACACACAGTAGAACATGCCAGGCACACAAAACACCCCCGATCCTCCCCCCGATCCCCCCCAATCACCCTCCCTGTAACACACCAAGCCCAGCCCAGCCCACCCAAGTGCAGTATCGATCGATCACTGTCACTTACAAAACGCTAAACGCATAACTGCAGCGTTCGCAGAGTCAGGCCTGATCCCTGCGATCGCTAACAGTTTTTTTGGTAGCGTTTTGGTGAACTGGCAAGCACCAGCCCCAGGCAGCGTCAGGTTAGCGCCAGTCGCGCTAACACCCACGCACGCACCGTACACCTTCCTTAGTGGTATAGTATCTGAACGCATCAATATCTGATCCGATCAGATCTATACTAGCGCCCCCAGCAGTTTAGGGTTCCCAAAAACGCAGTGTTAGCGGGATCAGCCCAGATACCTGCTAGCACCTGCGTTTTGCCCCTCCGCCCAGCCCAGCCCACCCAAGTGCAGTATCGATCGATCACTGTCACTTACAAAACACTAAACACATAACTGCAGCGTTCGCAGAGTCAGGCCTGATCCCTGCGATCGCTAACAGTTTTTTTGGTAGCGTTTTGGTGAACTGGCAAGCACCAGCACCAGGCAGCGTCAGGTTAGCGCCAGTCGCGCTAACACCCACGCATGCACCGTACACCTCCCTTAGTGGTATAGTATCTGATCAGATCAATACCTGATCCAATCAGATCTATACTAGCGTCCCCAGCAGTTTAGGGTTCCCAAAAACGCAGTGTTAGTGGTATCAGCCCAGATACCTGCTAGCACCTGCGTTTTGCCCCTCCGCCCAGCCCGGCCCAGCCCACCCAAGTGCAGTATCGATCGATCACTGTCACTTACAAAACACTAAACGCATAACTGCAGCGTTCGCAGAGTCAGGCCTGATCCCTGCGATCGCTAACAGTTTTTTTGGTAGCGTTTTGGTGAACTGGCAAGCACCAGCGGCCTAGTACACCCCGGTCGTAGTCAAACCAGCACTGCAGTAACACTTGGTGACGTGGTGAGTCCCATAAATGCAGTTCAAGCTGGTGAGGTGGCAAGCACAAGTAGTGTCCCGCTGCCACCAAAAAGACAAACACAGGCCCATCGTGCCCATAATGCCCTTCCTGCTGCATTCGCCAATCCTAATTGGGAACCCACCACTTCTGCAGCGCCCGTACTTCCCCCATTCACATCCCCAACAAAATGCAGTCGGCTGCATGAGATTCATTTTCTTTATGTCCTCCCGAGTACCCCTACCCAACGAACCCTCCCAAAAAAGATGTTGTGTCTGCAGCAAGCGCGGATATAGGCGTGACACCCACTATTATTGTCCCTCCTGTCCTGACAATCCTGGTCTTTGCATTGGTGAATGTTTTGAATGCTACCATTCACTAGTTGAGTATTAGCGTAGGGTACAGCATTGCACAGGCTAGGTACACTTTCACAGGGTCTCCCAAGATGCCATCACATTTTGAGAGACCCGAACCTGGAACCGGTTACAGTTATAAAAGTTAGTTACAAAAAAAAGTGTAAAAAAAAAAACAAAAAAAAAAAACACATACAAAAATATAAAATAAAAAAAAATAGTTGTCGTTTTATTGTTCTCTCTCTATTCTCTCTCTATTGTTCTGCTCTTTTTTACTGTATTCTATTCTGCAATGTTTTATTGTTATTATGTTTTATCATGTTTGTTTTTCAGGTCTGCAATTTTTTATACTTTACCGTTTACTGTGCTTTATTGTTAACCATTTTTTTTGTCTTCAGGTACGCCATTCACGACTTTGAGTGGTTATACCAGAATGATGCCTGCAGGTTTAGGTATCATCTTGGTATCATTCTTTTCAGCCAGCGGTCGGCTTTCATGTAAAAGCAATCCTAGCGGCTAATTAGCCTCTAGACTGCTTTTACAAGCAGTGGGAGGGAATGCCCCCCCCCACCGTCTTCCATGTTTTTCTCTGGCTCTCCTGTCCCAACAGGGAACCTGGGAATGCAGCCGGTGATTCGGCCAGCTGACCATAGAGCTGATCAGAGACCAGAATGGCTCCAATCATCTCTATGGCCTAAGAAACCGGAAGCTACGAGCATTTCATGACTTAGATTTCGCCGGATGTAAACAGCGCCATTGGGAAATTGGGAAAGCATTTTATCACACCGATCTTGGTGTGGTCAGATGCTTTGAGGGCAGAGGAGAAATCTAGGGTCTAATAGACCCCAATTTTTTAAAAAAGGATTACCTGTCACCACCTATTGCTATGATAGGGGATATTTACATTCCCTGAGATAACAATAAAAATGATTTAAAAAAAAATATGAAAGGAACAGTTTAAAAATAAGATAAAAAAGCAAAAAAATAATAAAGAAAAAAAAAAAAAAAAAAAAAAAAAAAAAAAAGCACCCCTGTCCCCCCTGCTCTCGCGTTAAGGCGAACGCAAGCGTCGGTCTGGCGTCAAATGTAAACAGCAATTGCACCATGCATGTGAGGTATCACCGCGAAGGTCAGATCGAGGGCAGTAATTTTAGCAGTAGACCTCCTCTGTAAATCTAAAGTGGTAACCTGTAAAGGCTTTTAAAGGCTTTTAAAAATGTATTTAGTTTGTCGCCACTGCACGTTTGCGCGCAATTTTAAAGCATGTCATGTTTGGTATCCATGTACTCGGCCTAAGATCATCTTTTTTATTTCATCAAACATTTGGGCAATATAGTGTGTTTTAGTGCATTAAAATTTAAAAAAGTGTGTTTTTTCCCCAAAAAATGCGTTTGAAAAATCGCTGCGCAAATACTGTGTGAAAAAAAAAAAATGAAACACCCACCATTTTAATCTGTAGGGCATTTGCTTTAAAAATATATATAATGTGTGGGGGTTCAAAGTAATTTTCTTGCAAAAAAAAATAATTTTTTCATGTAAACAAAAAGTGTCAGAAAGGGCTTTGTCTTCAAGTGGTTAGAAGAGTGGGTGATGTGTGACATAAGCTTCTAAATGTTGTGCATAAAATGCCAGCACAGTTCAAAACCCCTCCAAATGACCCCATTTTGGAAAGTAGACACCCCAAGCTATATGCTGAGAGGCATGTCGAGTCCATGGAATATTTTATATTGTGACACAAGTTGCGGGAAAGAGACCATTTTTTTTTTTGCACAAAGTTGTCACTAAATGATATATTGCTCAAACATGCCATGGGAATATGTGAAATTACACCCCAAAATACATTCTGTTGCTTCTCCTGAGTACAGGGATACCACATGTGTGGGACTTTTTGGGAGCCTAGCCGCGCACGGGACCCCGAAAACCAAGCACCGCCTTCAGGCTTTCTAAGGTGGCAAAAAAAAAACCCCAAATGACCCCATTTTGGAAAGTAGACATCCCAAGCTATTTGCTGAGAGGTATAGTGAGTATTTTGCAGACCTCACTTTTTGTCACAAAATTTTGAAAATTGAAAAAAGAAAAAAAAAAAATTTTTTTTCTTGTCTTTCTTTATTTTCAAAAACAAATGAGAGCTGCAAAATACTCACCATGCCTCTCAGCAAATAGCTTGGGGTGTCTACTTTCCAAAATTGGGTCATTTGGGGGGGGGTTTGTGCCACCTGGGCATTCCATGGCCTCCGAAACTGTGATAGGCAGTGAAGAGTGAAATCAAAAATTCACGCCCTTAGAAATCCTGAAGGCGGTGATTGGTTTTCGGGGCCCCGTACGCGGCTAGGCTCCTAAAAAGTCCCACACATGTGGTATCCCCATACTCAGGAGAAGCAGCTAAATGTATTTTGGGGTGCAATTCCACATATGCCCATGGCCTGTGTGAGCAATATATCATTAAGTGACAACTTTGTGCAAAAAAAAAAAAAATTTGTCACTTTCCCGCAACTTGTGTCAAAATATAAAACATTCCATGGACTCAACATGCCTCAAAGCAAATAGCTTGGGGTGTCTACTTTCCAAAATGGGGTCATTTGGGGAGGGTTTATGCCATCTGGGCATTTTATGGCATTCAAAACTGTGATAGGTAGTGAGGAGTAAAATCAAAAATGTACGCCCTTAGAAATCCTGAAGGCAGTGATTGGTTTTCGGGGCCCCGTACGCGGCTAGGCTCCCAAAAAGTCCCACACATGTGGTATCCCCATACTCAGGAGAAGCAGCTAAATGTATTTTGGGGTGCAATTCCACATATGCCCATGGCCTGTGTGAGCAATATATCATTTAGTGACAACTTTTTGTAATTTTTTTTTTTGTCATTATTCAATCACTTGGGACAAAAAAAATTAATATTCAATGGGCTCAACATGCCTCTCAGCAATTTCCTTGGGGTGTCTACTTTCCAAAATGGGGTCATTTGTGGGGGTTTTGTACTGCCCTGCCATTTTAGCACCTCAAGAAACAACATAGGCAGTCATAAATTAAAGGCTGTGTAAATTCCAGAAAATGTACCCTAGTTTGTAGGCGCTATAACTTTTGCGCAAACCAATAAATATACACTTATTGACATTTTTTTTACCAAAGACATGTGGCCGAATACATTTTGGCCTAAATGTATGACTAAAATTGAGTTTATTGGATTTTTTTTAGAACAAAAAGTAGAAAATATCAATTTTTTTCAAAATTTTCGGTCTTTTTCCGTGTATAGCGCAAAAAATAAAAACGGCAGAGGTGATCAAATACCATCAAAAGAAAGCTCTATTTGTGGGAAGAAAAGGACGCAAATTTCGTTTGGGTACATCATTGCATGACCGCGCAATTAGCAGTTAAAGCGACGCAGTGCCAAATTGTAAAAAGTGCTCTGGTCAGGAAGGGGGTAAATCCTTCCGGGGCTGAAGTGGTTAATTGAACAAGCTAGAGATAGAAGCTGATTGGTTACCATACACAGCTGCTCCAGATTCTGTGTACAGCAGGTTTAGTAAATTCCCCCTTCATGTTCTAAAATGACAATGCTCACTGGCTGCTGTGTATCTGTGGCGAGTAGCCTTGTCTTGGACTACAAACACCTCCTCCTCTCTTCATTTCCATTACATAGAGGGGAGGTGTTTTTTATTCATGGAATATAGCTCAGAAACTGACAACATGGATTGAGATATTGGTTCAGTGCGCAGGAAGTTACATGGACCCTGGATTTCTTGCAAGATGAACTGTAATGTTCTGTACATGCAGAAAATATGTTTGGCCTGCAGAAATGGGGTAACCTCATTCAAATAGACCATTATGCTGCAATTTTTTTTACTTCTGTTGTTGGGTTCAGATATCTATTAAATATTCAAATAATGCAACAACCTCCAGAATTTCAGTAGACAAAAGAAGGGCTTCTTCTGAAATTCTTCCGTCCAACATTTTATCTGTTGAGGAACAAGGGAGCTAACACTCAGAACTGTCTCCTTTTTGCACCAATCAAAAGAGCAACATTCTCCAAAGATCAGCTATACCGTATAACTAAGCAAACTGAAAACAATGGAACTGCCTCCTTTTTTGCTGCAAACCCTTTAAATGGTCCATGTAACAGTTAAAGTTGAATTCGGGCCTTACCCTAACTAATCTTAAAAATGTTCCCTTACCCCCTCTTTCCACCTATCCTGCCTAACCTGTGCAAAAAAAAAGCGCTATACTTAGCTTTTTTAAGTCTGCTCTGGTTGGTCATGTGATCCTGCAGCTCCAGCTCCCCTGTGTCAGAGAATGGCCACTACAGGGGAGAGGAGGGAGCACCGAGGGCCATGGGAGTCTATGGGTGATGTCACTGTAGGAGTGCTCCATGACAGAGGGGATTTCGAGCTGCAGGATCACTTGACCGGAGCAGAATGAAGAGAGGCTAGTATACAGCTCTTTTTATACAGAAGGTAGGCAGCATTGGTAGGAGGAGGGGGGAAGGAACATTTTTAAGAATAGTTTGTGTTAGGCTTGAATTCCACTTTAAAGTAGAACCTCAGACACGTAAGTATTGTATAATACCGGTGAAATACATATTAAATCAATTTAGTTAATTCAATTTAATTTACTTTTGTTTATTTTATTTAAAGTGGATATAAACCCTCTTCTATACCCAGTGAGGTGAACAGCCTCAGATGATACACAGAGATTAAACAAATCTCCCTACATAAGTTTTACATGTGTATCTGCTGTCTCTGCTTATCTACCTCTAAGCTCCCTTACCAACACAAATTTTCAGCTACTTTTATCTTGTGTTGGAGAACTTGTCAGAAGTGACTCGGCTGATAACAGAGGAACGGAGCAGCAGAAAGACGTGGCATTACTACAGGTATATGTGCTTTGGTCAAACTTCATGAATGGGGTTTAAAACCACCTTAAGTTTAGTTTTATAATTTGTAATTTTGTTCAGGCATGCTTATGAATCCCCAGATCACAGCCAGAAAGATCCATATATTGTTTCCTGGACTGGGTTTTCCACTTCTTGGACCACTTTATTCCTAGCCGAACAGAGATGAAGACGCTGATTCATTGCCCAATGAGCAGACTGAAGGCAGAAAGGTGACAGAGGAAGCATCATGGCTAAACCAACAAATGAATGCATCACATGCATTTAATGTGTCACCTGCCTGGCTGTGCAGTGAGTGTAAATCAATATTAGGAATCTACATATACATTATATTTGGATAGCATTTCAAACCCCCTTACAAGGCAGTTTTAGTAATATTATTGAGCCATGGTTTAGGGGTCTGTGTATAGAGTTAGAAAACAGAATGCTAGGTTTCAAATCAGCACTAATCCCTGCCTCCTCCCTATTCCCATTTCACAATTCATCAGACCAATGTTCGATTTTGTCCTGGCTACTGAAGTTCTGACATTGGATTGTTAAATAATGAAGATGGTGGCTTAAAGTGTTACTAAACCCACAACAGTAAAATCAGTCTCTATATGCGGTAAAGCATACTTGTTATACTCACTGTGGAACCTAAGGGGTTAATCCTCTGCATTGTGTAAAAAGGCTGTTTGATCCTGTCTTCTCTGATCCTCCCCTTCTTCCACAGTCCCCAAACCATCTCCGGATAGTACAGAGGCTAGGGGACAAGCTGCACATGCTCAGTTTAATGTGTATTGCTAGAGAGTTTTTTTTTTTCTTGAGAGAGTGCATGTGATTAACACAGGGCCAATCAGCACTGTCCAGAGGGTCAGGGGTCATGCACCCCCATAGGAAAATCATGGGAGAATGAAAATTCCTCCTACAAGCTTTAACCAGGCACTGATAGAAGTCACAAGACTGCTATATACTGCTGATGAGAAAAGGTATTTAGAAGTTTATATTTAGAGATAGTTGGACCTGACAAGTTCACTTTAACTGAGTTTTTCTGTCCAGATACAGTAAGATAATAATATAAGTTAAAAATCTGAAATTGTGCAATGCCCCTGAACGAAACAAATGTTGTTTTTTGACATATTGCACTTATTGTTCTATACACCTAGGAATTCAATACAATGTCACTGTTCCCAGCTGTGCCTTGGTGTTTTCTGAAATCTGAAAATCTATAACAGTCTGTACCTGCATGTAGAGTACTGAATTCACAAACATTCACATGTACAATTCTTCCAAATGACTAATACATGGAAGCGTATACACATTTACATGATTTTATATACAGTACATATAAATATAAAATCTGCACATCTGTGTGGCCCTGTGTCTCATTGTTTACTATAGTGCCGCATTTAGATGCTTAAAGCGGTAATAAACCGCAGGTGGTTATAAAAAAAAAATTTCCTGCAAGGCAATGTCATAATGTGCTAGTATACATCGGATGCCAGCACATTATGAGAAACTTATCTTAGAAAGGAGCCCTCCAGCACTGCAATGTCACCGCTGAGAGGGCTGACATCTTTCCCTGGTCTTCCTCTCGGGTTCCCGGCCTCTGGCTACATGAGTGGCCAAGGGCGGGGTGACGTCAATTCAGCATATGCGTGCAAGAACCGCTGTTTACAGCAGGGGCTCTGAAGGTTTGGCACTATAAACCGGACCTTCAGAGCGCATGCACCGGTGATGTCATTGGCTGAATGCACTCTGAATATCTGCTAAACTGTGCAAGTTTGAGAGATATTCACAGTACCTACAGGTAAGCCTTATTATAGGCTTACCTGTAGGTACAAGTGGTGTAACAGAATTTACTACCACTTTAAAAAATGATATGCTGTACATATCTAAACTCATGCTTTACACCTGTGCAAATCAGCCCTTAATATGGCAAAAGCGCAAAGTAGCCCATAGCAGCCAAAAGAAATGTATATTTTACTCACTTGACTCCAATAAAATTAAATCTGGTTCAATAAAATAAAAAACGTGCATAATTAACATGCTTGCATAGTATGCACAATAAATTCAAACATCTCACACTGCACTTTTATTGGAATTCTCAAAGCCTTAATGAGTTAGTTCACCTTACTTACTAAAAACTCGCTATGCAGTGCATTATCCTCAATACATTAACACGTTGTGCTCCATTTTTTAAATTATTGATTACTTTTTGAGATGATCATATCATTGTTATCCCCTCTCCATCCTGCAGATGGCAGAATGTACCCAGCATTGGATGCATGCCCTCCCGAAACTCACAAACAAGCATTCCTGGCTTTGTTCTATACCCATGCCAATGCAGTCCCCTCTCTTTTGCAGCTTAGTGTTCTGTGGAAGTTAATAAAGTGGGCTGCGCATGCATAGATAGGGAACAATGCCAAGTCATGTTTGTGAGTTTCTGGGGCCGCACATCCTGTGTTGCGTACGTCCTGCCATCTGCAGAACAAAAAGAGAGGACAATTATATGAGCATCTGAAAAAGTAAGCACTGCTTTACAAAACCGAGCTTGGCATGTTACCATATTGAGGACACTTTAATACATAGAGAGATTTTTGGGAAGAGTAATTAAAGGGGAACTAACATTTTAAAGTGGAGTTTCGCGAAAAAAACATTTTTAGATGTCAGCAGCTGCAAATACTGCAGCTGCTGACTTTTAAAATAAGGACACTTACCTGTCCCGGGGTCCAGCGATGTCGGCACCCGAGACCATACCGTCCCTCGATCCTCGGGTGCTGCAGCCGCCATTCTCACTAAGGGAATCAGGAAGTGAAGCGTTGCGACTTCACTGCCCGGTTCCCTACTGCGCATGCGCGAGTCGCGCTGCGCGTCTACACTGGTCCCCGTTGTGTTGTGGGAACTGTGTATTTCCCACAACACAACGGGGGTGGGCGGGGGGTTTGCGGCTAGCTGCGGCTAGCTATACCCGGAAGTGGGTGCAGATACCTGTATTATACAGGTATCTGCACCCCCTCCCCCCTGAAAGGTGCCAATTGTGACACCGGAGGGGGGGGAAATCCGATGAGCGGAAGTTCCACTTTAGGGTGGAACTCCACTTTAACTTTACATTAAAGGGTTAAAAACATATAACACCGCACATCCTCCCCACTCCTTGGTCTCCGCTGTACTTACCTCCATTGGTGATGAGCTGTCAGCAATGCTCTGGCCAGGGCTGACCAATCAGAATCACTCTGATCTGTTCTGGGAGCACTGCAGAAAAAAAGAGGGAGAAGAGCATACATTTCAAATCCCCAGACTGTTGCACTGGCTGTGTGGCCACTGACAGCTCATCACCCATTGAGGTAAGTACAGTGGGGAACTAGGGGCTGGGGAGGGTGTATAGTGATAGTTTACTTTTTCATTTTTACACTTTAACTCTGCTCGACATGCAGAATATCAGTTTATGGATATCTTATTTAGCAAAAGCCTTGGCTCCAGGAACACAAAGCAACCAATCAAATTGTTGTGCTTTTATTTTACTGCAGACAGTATTTTTGCACTTAGTAAATAATCTCCTGTGACTAGTTTGTCATGTTGTAGACAGCTCTTAGTTACATGTGTCTATGATGCATTAATTTTATTTTGTAAATAGCGTCCTTTCATCTTCAACAATCAATATTGTATGAAATAGCTGGACACATTCCTTCTATTCTCACCGCTCTTTGTGGGCAGCGAAAAATACATTCTGTTCCATCATAAAAGTGCTTCTCATAATGTTTACAAATATATTTGTAAATGTTTCAGACCCGGGCGCAATTCCAGATGAGCTCGTCATCGTTCACAGGAAACCTCAATGTAACAGCGAGCATACACTTATATCCTGAATACTTTCCGAATCATTCATAAAAACTTCAGAAAGTTTGGCTATACAAGTTGGAAAAAGGAAAGAGAAGAATGGCCCCAGCTCTGATATAAAATGCTGTGGTTAAAGGGAAGTGGTTGGGGGCTGTAAAAATGCAGCTTAGCTGTGTGTTTTTACAGCTCACCATATCTCGGATGAAATCACTGAGCCGTCATCGGTTTCCTCGCTCTCAGTCGGCAGTCACATACACAGCCCCGCCTCCACCATCGGCATTGGACCAGCTCCTGTGATAGACAGAACACTGGTCCAATGCTGGTGGCGGAGGCGGGACTGTGTGTCGGAGAGCCGAGTGGAGAGGAGATGATGGCTCGGTGATTTCCGGTGACACACGTCCCCCTCCTTCCCCTCCGAGGTACGCTGTCGGCGTATAACACGCACCCGCGATTTTCCCCCTATTTTCAGGGGGAAAAAGTGTGTGTTATACGCCGATAAATACGGTAATTTCAGTGACCAGAAAAACTTATTATTGTGGCCAATCAAATTAAGGTTAATTTTTAAAGCATCCTGTGTGCATGAGGCCTTATAGCATTAGGATAATCATTCACACAGGAGGTGCTCCATGGCTCTGTCAAAGTTTGTCACATGCTGTTGGGTGCTGACTTTGCTATGGCTGTACAGTGGTACAATCTGTAACACGCAGTACAGCCATAAAGTAACAAAGTCAGAACACAACAACATGTGACACATTTTGACAGAGCCATGGAGCACCTCCTGTGCGAATAACTATCCTATGCTGAGAATCATAAGGCACTGTGAGGATGTAGATAATTCTATTAAGATTACAATGGGTGTTGTAACACCTCAACTCACTGTGTGCTGACCAGTGCTTGACACGCTCCACGTCACCGCCACCAGGATTAGCATTACCGCTCCCTCCCTGTTAGCTGTCTCACATCAGTCCCTGAGACAGTGGAGCGGGTAAAGCACTGTTCAGATCACTCTGCCAAGCATCAGGGAAGGAAAGCAGCGGCCAGAACACTAGAGAATGCGCCTGGGCGCAGGATTGTATACCTCTGTCTGAAAATGAAAAAATAGTCCCTACTTAGCTTCCACCTCATGAGCCCCTGATGGGGCCCGGGAAAATATATTTATGCACCCCTAAGCAAGTAGGAGCGGTGGGGTGCAATTTAGTGAGCCCAATTTTTATTTTATTTTTTGAAGAAGAAATGCACTATAAAGTTGTCCGGGCCTCACTGATGAGCTGATAGGGCCCGGGCCAACAGGGCTGGCCGTACTGCCCTATCAGCGGCCCTGTATGTATGTGTGTATATAATATCTATATATACACTATATTGCCAAAAATATTGGGATGCCTGCCTTTACACACACATGAACTTTAATGGCATCCCAGTCTTAGTCCGTAGGATTCAATATTGGGTTGGCCCACCCTTTGCAGCTATAGCAGCTTCAGCTCTTCTGGGAAGGTTGTCCACAAGGTTTAGGAGTGTGTCTATTGGAATGTTTGACTATTCTTCAAGAAGCGCATTTGTGAGGTCAGGCACTGATGTTGGATGAGAAGGCCTGGCTCACAGCCTCCACTCTAATTTATTCCAAAGGTGTTCTATCGGGTTGAGGTCAGGACTCCATGTCTTTATGGACCTTGCTTTATGCACTGGAGTGCAGTCATGTTGGAACATGAAGGGACCATCCCTAAACTGTTCCCACAAAGTTGGGAGCTTGAAATTGTCCAAAATGTCTTGGTATGCTGACACCTTAAGAGTTCCCTTTACTAGAATTAAGGGGTAAAGCCCAACCCCTGAAAAACAACCCCACACCATAATCCCCCCTCCACCAAATGATTTGGACCAGTGCACAAAGCCAGGTTCATAAAGACATGGATAAGCGAGTTTGGGGTGGAGGAACTTGACTGGCCTGCATACCACAGAATGCCAAGAGAACACTTCCCTGGGGGTGGGGGGGTGGGGTATGGTTTGTTTGTTTGATCTCCAAACGTCACTGCAGATATCTGTCTGCCAGAGGGAGACTCTTCCAGAAGTTGACAGAGGTGACCTCTTGTAAGGGGAAACCAACTATTTAGGGTACCTCTCCCTATTGATGCTCTTATTCTCTCCATATGCAATGGGAGCTCTGTTCTGTTATCTTACTCCCACACTGCAGGCACACTAAATGACAAAGTATCCTACTATTTATAGAATCCTCAGTCAAGATTCTGCCCAAATCTTACAGGATTTCAGTATCCAATAGGATTGCTGTCCTCCCCAAGATGACTGCTTGGAGCCCATAGTAAAAGACAATTCGTTTTCAATGGGCTCCAGTCAGTCTGAAGCAATGGCACAGTGCCACCATCAGGTTGGAGTATATACTGCAGCCTCCACCTGCCTACAAGATGATAATACAATATAATAGTAACCATGGTATTGCAAAACTATGCAGTGACCAAAATATAAATATACTATGCTTATACAACATAAATATACATTATACTTTCCCTTTTAGTCTATTTACTGCAGTCAGTCACACATAGTGGTAGTGATGGCAGGTGGGACACACACAGAGAAACACACACAAACACACATGTAGACATACACATACGCACATACATGTAGACAGACACACACACACACACATAGACAAACCCATTTGTACCTGGACCTGGTTGGGGATATCACAAGCAATGTTAAAGAAATGTTGTATTTGCTAATATTGGGAGAGGAGTGCAGATTAAGGCAGGGGGTGGTATGCACAGTAAAGGAGTATGAAGGGTGCGACAGGGCAGTATGCACAGGAGTGGGGTGCAGAGGGTATGATGGTGGGTACTATCTGCAGTAGAGGAGGGTGGGAGATATGATGGTAGGCTGTATCTACATAAGAGAATTGTGGAGGGTATGACAGTGACCAGTATCTGCAACAAAAGAGTATGGAGGATTTGATAGCAGGAATTATTTGCAGGAGAAGAGTGTGGAGGGTATGACTTTAATTCCAGATGTAGTATGTATTTTTTATATCATTCTAGTGACTACTCTATCTATGTGAGATCCAAGGTCCTGAGAAAGCAGGATACCCTGCGAAACGTGTCAACCTACAATATACAGTCTCTGAGTATTTTATAGAATGTTCCTTTTCCGCTATCTGTATGCTCAATTAGGGGTAAAACTGACATCTGACTAGACACTGCACATTTTATGTGCTATGTTTTTAAACGTGCAAATAAAATTGTAAAATGTTTTAATGATTTTCCTGTATGAGTTGTAGTTATGATCTGTGGAGGTATATTTAAAGTCCCTGACTCCCAGGTGTGGCACGTATTTGTAAGTTGGTAGAGCAAGCAAATAAAATTAAATGTGACATAAAAAATTGCAACATTTGCCATTTTATGCCCCATGGTGTCTGCTAAATAAATATATAATGTTTGGGGGTTATAAGTAATTTTCTAGCAAAAAATACTGATTTAAACTTGTAAACAAAAAGTGCCAGAAAAGGCTTGGTTTTTGAATAGGTATAACAACAGACTTAAAGTCTGGGAAGGTGGTGGGGTAAAATGCCTAGTGCTTTCTAGTATGTTATATTTTAATCAATAAAAAAAAAAAAACCTTCAAGCTACATAGGAAATAGCCTAATAACATTTGTTTTTTCCCCCATTCACGCAGATTGAATGTATATGCACTTTCACTGCACGAATTGCAATGAAATTTTATAAATACACTATCAAGTATTTACATATTCTGAACAAGCAGTTAAATCATGTCTGTAGCTAAAGGCATTGTGGATAAATTCTTTTAATGGCTCTGTTCTGTCTTCTTATTAACCACTTCCCTACCTGCCCATTGTCATATAACGTCTGTAAATGGGATCTCCCATCCTGGGTGGGTGTCATAAGATGTCCTCGGCTTCCCGGCACTATAGGGGTTGCACGCGTCACTGAGGAGCCGATGTGCGTGCCCGGCAGTCGCGATGTCCGCCTGGCCCTCGCGATCAGTCGATACAGAGCAGGACTGTGGATCTGTGTGTGTAAACACACAGACTCACGTCCTGTCACGGGAAAGGAGACAGATCGTGTGTTCATACTAAGTATGAACACCCATCGGTCTACTCCCCTAGTCAGTCCCCTCCCCCTACAGTTAGAATCACTCCCTAGGTAACACATTTAACCCCTTGATTGCCACTTAGTGTTAACTCCTTCCCTGCTAGTGACATTTATACAGTAATCAGTGCATATTTATAGCACTGATCGCTGTATAACTGTCAGTGGTCCCAAAATAGTGTCAAAAGTGTTCGATTTGTCCACCACAATGTCACAGTCATTATAAAAATCTCTGATCACCGCCATTACTAGTAAAAAAAAAAAATAATAATAAAAATGCCATAAATCTATCCCCTATTTTGTAGGCGCTATAACTTTTGCGAAAAACCAATCAATATACGCTTATTGCGATTTTTTTTTTACCAAAAATATGTAGAAGAATACATGTCGGCCTAAACTGAGGAAAAAAATAGTATTTAAAAAAAAAATAAATGGGATATTTATTATAGCAAAAAGTAAAAAATATTGTGTTTTTTTCAAACTTGTCACTCTTCTTTTGTTTATAGCGCAAATAAAAAACACAGAGGTGATCAAATAGCACCAAAAGAAAGCTCTATTTGTGGGGAAAAAATGATAAATATTAATTCGGGTACAGTGTTGCATGACCACGCAATTATCATTCAAAATGTTACAGCGCTGAAAACTGAAAATTGGCCTGGGCAGGAAGGGGGTGAAAATGCCCTGTATTGAAGTGGTTAGAAAGACCAGCCATTAGGATGAGCGCCCCCTAGCGCTACAGGATGGAGTAACAATTGCTCAGTCCTATTAAAAAGACAGGAAGGAGTCATAAAAAGCATTTACAGTTTTTCTGGCAGGCTTCTGTTAAATGGTCTAAAAGTATGTTAGGAGAAGAGATGTATAGTTTTAAAATCCCATTAGCTTAGGGTGATTTATTTTGTATAGTAACTGTATAGACCAGGCATGTCCAAAGTCCGGCCCATGTTCCAGTTTCGGACGGCCTGTCTGGTAATTTTAACATGTATATCTTTTGTGGCCCCCAACGAATCCCCGAGCGTCGTGGGCCACAAAAGATATACATGCTGGCTGTCTTGGAGGGGACAAGGAGGGGGCGGAACGAGTGCCGTACATACAGATGTATTTCCTGTTTACACTGCGGCCTCTGTAAAAGGAAGTCCCATTGCCTGCGATGCCATTGGATGACTGTTCTGTCCATCATAGGAGGCGGGACTTTCTATTTAAGAGGCTGCTGAGAAAACAGGAGTTTCTCCTGTATGGTTGTTGGTGCTTGCCTCGCCCCCTCCCTGTTCCCTCCGAGGCTGCAGATGGGCATGAATCAGGCTGCACTGATGGCAATGGTGAGTCTGCATTCAGGACAATGTGGGTGCTGCATTCATGACAATGGGGATGCTGCATTCATTACAAAGGGGTGCTACATTCATGACAACGTGGGTGCTGCATTCATGGCAATGTGGGTGCTGCATTCATGGCAACGTGGGTGCTGCATTCATGGCAATGGTGGGGGCTGTATTCATGGCACTTGTGGGGCTGAAGATGGGCACTGATTAGGCTGCATTAATGGGCACTGACCCTTATTTTGCTTCACAGTTCTTTAACCGGTTCCCGACCGGCGCCAGACGATGTATGTCGGCAGAATGGCACGGCTGGGCAAATGGGCGTACCTGTACATCCATTTGAATTTCCCGCTGTGCAATTGCGTGCTCGCCGGCTGGGAGCTCTGTGAGTCGGGTCGCAGGTCCCACGGACTCGATCGCCACGGGGATACCCGCGATCGCCTCACGGAGAGGACGAACGGGGAGATGCTGATGTAAACAGCATCTCCCTGTTCTGCCTAGTGACAAGTGTCACTGATCACTGCTCCCTGTCATCGGGAGCAGTGATCAGTCTAGTGACACACACAGCCCATCCCCCTACAGTTAGAAAACACTCCCCTAGTACTGATTAACCCCTCCCCGCCCCCTAGTGGTTAACCCCTTCACTGCCAGTGTTATTTACACAGTAATCAGTGCATTTTTAATCGCACTGATCGCTGTATAAATGACAATGGTCCCAAAAATGTGTCAAAAATGTCCGACATGTCTGCCATAACGTCGCAGTCACAATAAAAATCGCTGATCGCTGCCATTACTAGTAAAAAAAAAAATTATTAATAAAAATGCCATAAAACTATCCCCTATTTAGTAAACGCTATAACTTTTGCGCAAACCAATCAATAAACGCTTATTGCTTTTTTTTTTTACCAAAAATATGTAGAAGAATACGTATCGGCCTCAACTGAGGAAAAAAAATGTTTTGTTATATATTTTTGGGGGATATTTATCATAGCAAAATGTAAAAAAAAATGCGTTTTTTTCAAAATTGTTGCTTTTATTTTGTCTATAGCGCAAAAAATAAAAATCGCAGAGGTGATTAAATACCACCAAAAGAAAGCTCAATTTGTGGAAAAAAAAGAACGTCAACTTTGTTTGGGAGCCACGTCACACGACCGCGCAATTGTCAGTTAAAGCGACGCAGTACCGAATCGCAAAAAGTGCTCTGGTCAGGAAGGGGGTAAATTCTTCTGGGGCTGAAGCAGTTAATTAAAATTTAAGTTTTTTTCCTGAAACTTCCCTCCTAGGCCTAATGTACATGGGATGCTGAGGCAACCTCTTCTGAACGATTTTTTTTTGACAGCTTGAAACCAGCGTTTAAAAACACCAGTTTAGCCGCGTTTGCATGTCGCGTTTAGACGCGTTTGCGCCTAGAAGCATTTATTTAAGATATCATCATAAGACCCTCCCAAAGCACAAAAAACAGTATTATTTAACTATTTCAGCCATTCTATGAGACCAGAGTGAGTAGCAGCAGCTGAGAGCAGCAGCGTACTTGTATCTACCTCTACCTTTTACTATGGATCCCATAATAAGCATATGTGCGGAAATTAAAAAAGCCAGATATTAAATTTCATGCAACTATGTTTGATCAAGTCGGGGGTCAAGCTCAATGGTGGGGTCATCTGATTCAAATTTAACCACATATAGGTCAAATTCCAATTCTACTTTGGCCAACAGCAATGCTAGTGGTGTGTTGGATTGGATCATGGGCTCATTAGGGGTATATAAATGGTCTATGAAGCATTGCAAGCAATTACAAGTTTTTAATTTTTTTTTTTCATCATTTGCTATCATTTTTAAGTTTTTAATGTAAAAAAATTGGGCACCTTTAAAAACGCTTCTGAACGAAAACACGGCTAAATGCTGGTACTGCGTTTAGATGCGTTTAGACGCGTTTGGCACTTGAAACGTCGGAAACTTCGGCATCTGAACTCATTTTTTTGCCTTCAAAGAGAAGCCTCTAATTGCAACTGCCTAAAAACGACATTAAATGAACCTGTGTACATGTACACATAAGATAACATTGGATGAGTTCAGGGGCAGCTGAAAAAAGCATCCAACTGCCTTTGAACGTCCTTTTACCAGCAGCATTGTACATGAGGCCTTAATGTGAAGGTGCGTGTTATACGCCGATAAATATGGTATATCCAACTAACACCCCCAAGCTCATTTCTTCAGCACACACAGCCACAAAGGCAGGAGAATTCTTGTTGGACAGTGTATTAGGGCTCAGACAAACACGCTTAGACCAAATTTTAATGATTCAAAGAATGTCAGGCAAAATGGTCGGCCCTCACGCATGTTCACTTCATCAAATCTGGCCTTCTTTGAAAAAAGTTTGGACACCCCTGGTATAGACAATAGGGTGAACTAACCCTTTAAGTGATATAACTTTGACAGTTTGACATTTATTTGCAAAATACACTGTTTCTTGTATAAATAAATGTGGTTGAAAACATTTTTTTATAGGTTACAAATATTTAATGAGAGTCAGTCTTGCCTGTTATCACATTATTGTCTTTTGCACAAGCTTGTTTGGATTTGAATTCTCATTTTGCCACAGTGAACAACGAAGCACGTTTATACTAATTAGAACTGCAGACTGCAGTGTCATCTGGAATGTAGATCATAACACTTCACTTCAGGAGCTAAAATATTTCTCAATGTTATTCCTATGAAGGCAACAAGCTTCAAATCTATTTTCAAATATTTAAAATGCTCCCTCTGGTGGATTTAATGTGTAATTTAGGTACATTTAATTGGGCTTCAGCATAGCTTCAGATTAGCTACTTAAAAGCACTATATCAGTTTTAGTGCTCGTTACTATATTCTTTAAAATACAGTTTTTGTTTGAAATGCCGTATTTTTATAATCATTAATTTATTTTCAAAATGCTTTATTTCTCTGCACCATTTTCATATCTTTTCTTGTAATCCCCAGGGTGCAATTTTCTTTTACAGGAACTAATGGGTTTTACTATTTATTGATTTTTTTGCAGATTATATGGCTTCTCCTGAAAATAATAAAAAATATTTATGATGAAAGTGAACTTCAGATGATGTTCAGAGGGCATGTAATTGTTTTTTTTTTTTAATATTGTTGTGTATTGTTTAATTTCCGCATAAAGAGAGTAGGGTGACTTCTCTGAAATGCCAAGAAATCCAGGAAATCAGCAAACCCCGAATCCCATTAAAGTCTTAAGGGACCTAAATCTTGTCATTTATTTGTGGCATTTTTCCTGGCCAGTGTGCAAGCTTTTGTTAAAAAAAAGGGCATGGGTAGCTGGGCAGATTGGATCTTGTGGCTCAAAGGAAAACATTAACAGAATTCCATTAAACAACATGCTTGGTGGGTGTGTCTTATACCTGCACAGGAAAGTGCGCACCTATTGGATATGCGCCAGCAAAAGTGACAAAAGTGAGAAAAAAAAAAACGAATGCTAAATAAAAGTTCCTTCCCCTACCTGCTTCTGTTTGTATTGAAAGCAGCCAGGGGGTCCCAGTGGTGTCAGCCAGAATTCCTGGACAGTTTGTTGACATTCAACTGCCTATCTAGGAGATGTTATTTAAAGTGATTGTAAAATAACAAATATGTTACACCTACCTGCTCTGTGCAGGGGTTTTGCACAGAGCAGCCCAGATCTCTTCTTGGGTCCCTCTTCTGCTTTCCTGGCCCCTCCCTCCTATCGAGTGCCCCCACAGCAAGGAGCCGAGTCACAGCTCCCTTTGTCCATTCAGACACGGAGCCCTGGTTCAGGCCTGCCCCCTCTCTCTCCTGATTGGCTAACTGACTTTAATTGACAACAGTGGGAGCCAATGGCGCCGCTGTTGTTTCAGCCAATCAGGAGGAGAATCCCGGACGGCCGAGGGATCCGTGGACATGCAAAGTTCAAATTTCTAATAGAATAAATTCTAATGAAATTTGAATTTAGTAAAATGTTCTAACTTTGGTCGACTGAGTTCCAAAAACGAATTAAACTAATTTATGTAAATAATGAATCGAAATGAAACAAAAATAATTTTTCTGCACATGTCTATGTAAGACAGATTATTCTACTATGTGGATAGTGTAGGCGACTTTGGACCCATTCCCAGATGGACCTTCTTCCTCCCTCCTAATTTTCTTCTTTTGCCTATTCATTCCCCCGAATCTGTTGAGGCCTAGCTGGAGGTGAAATCTCACATCAGTAATGCTATGTGCAGTCTTTCAATGCTGTAGTCTTTAACATGACTGAGCCAATGTCCCTTCTGGTTAGTGACATTTTAATCCTGAAAATAACAGGGCAGAATGCCATGGCCAGTTTGACTACAGTGGCTTTTGTCTCCAGAGTCCATACGCATGTGACCTGTAACACAAGCACCTTAAATTGTCAAATGTTAAAGTGATTGTAAAGTCTCATTTTATTTCTATTAAAATAACAAACATGTCATACTTACCTGCTCTGTGCAGTGATTTTGCACAGAGCAGCCCAGATCCTCCTCTTCTCGGGTCCTTGGCTGGAGCTCCTGGCCCCTCCCTCACGTCGAGTGCCCCCACAGCAAGCAGCTTGCTATGGGGGCACCAAAGCTGAGCTGCAGCTCCATGTAGCCAATGGCGCCACTGCTATGTCTCAGCCAATCAGGAGGAAGAGTCCCGGACGACCGAGACATTCGTGGACATCGCTGGATGGCGATGGGGCTCAGGTAAGTATTAGGGGGGCTAAGGGGGGCTGCTGCCCACAGAAGGTTTTTTATCTTAATGCAGAGAATGCATTAAGATAAAAAAAACCCGTCTGACTTTACAATCACTTTAAAATCGTAATCTCGCAGAAAAAGGGTGGGGGTGGGGTCACTCATCTTGACTGATGATGGATCTGCATTGCTGAATAATGTGATTGGCATTAGATTTACATCATGGAAGATTTTTTTATTTGATGAAATACTTTTTCTTCAGCATGGGTGTTGTTATTTCCTATTTATATTTTTTTTAGTGATTGAGCAACAACTGGCATTCTTTATTCTTTTATTCAATACATTTTCTAATTGCTGCACTTAAGGGTGCCCGCTTGTGTTCCCTTAAAGCGGTTGTAAACCGCTGGACATTTTCTATTTTTTTTTGTACCTGCAAGGTAAAGGCATAATGTGCTAGTATGCATTGTATACTAGCACATTATGTTAAACTTACCTTAAAACTAAGCTCTTCCAGCGCCTAGATGTCAGAGCTGCAGGCACTCTCATCTTCATCCCTCTTGCTTCTGGGTTCGCAGACTCTGTGACTGGCCAGAGCCGCGAAGACGTCACTCCCGTGAATGCGCATGGAAGCCACCAGTCACGGCACAGGGCTCTGAAGAAATGGCACGGGTGGCCATTACTTCAGAGCGCATGCGCCAGTGATGTCATTGGCTGCATGTACACTAAATATCTCCTAAATGGTGCACGTTTAGAAGATATTTACACTACCTATAGGTTAGCCTTATTATAGGCTGACCTATAGGTAAAAGCAAAAGATGGAAGTTTACTTCCACTTTAAGAAATGAGGGAAGATGTTGTCATTGGAAAGGAAGTAACCTGACAGAGATTCTAATGCCCCGTACACACGATCAGATTTTCCGACAACAAATGTTGGATGTGAGCTTGTTGACTGAAAGTCCGACTGTGTGTATGCTCCATCGAACATTTGTTGGCGGACTTTCCGCCAACAAATGTTGGCTAGCAGGTTCTCAAATTTTTCACCAACAAAACTTTGTTGTCAGAATTTCCGATCGTGTGTACACAAGTACAATGCACAAAAGTTCACGCATGCTCGGAATCAAGCAGCAGGAACCACACAGGCTATTGAACTTCCTTTTTCTCGGCTCATCGTACGTCTTTTTTTTTTTTAAACAAGATTTTTTATTGAGCGTATTGACATGTTACATCACATTCTGTAATCAATAGGTCGTTGTACATCTCATTGAAGATAACATGGTACCTCTAGGCATATAACACAT
Source organism: Aquarana catesbeiana (assembly GCF_042186555.1). NCBI lineage: Eukaryota > Metazoa > Chordata > Amphibia > Anura > Ranidae > Aquarana > Aquarana catesbeiana. The sequence goes on along the minus strand of NC_133332.1, from coordinate 127,341,956 downwards.
CCATTTGCACACGTTTTGCAGTTATTCCTTACAATAGTAAAAAAAAAAATACCTTTACTTCTTTCAACCTGATTGTTTTGCTCTCCCCCCCCCTTCCCCTCCCCCCCCCCTCTTTTAAATCTTTATTTATATATATATATCATATTTTATTGAAAAACCGCTCATAAAGAAGAGCGTCTGGACAGTCAACATAAACATTTAAAAAACTTAGTGCCATCCAGAGAAAACAAACTCCAAACAGACTCCCCCCTGTATAGGCTCCCTTCCCTCCCTTCCCACCCCCCCTCGTGATTTATCTGCTCATAATATTGTATGCATCTTTTCTTTCAACACTCTACTGTCCACCCTCATCATTGCCTATATTCTTCCCTCTCTATTTGCTCCCCTCCTCCTCTACCGATAAGGTATTTTTGGACTCAGTCCACCTACCCCACACTTTCCTAAATTTTTTGGGGGCTCCTCTCGCCTCGTATGTCATTCTATACATAAGTACATCAGCATTTATTATTTTTTTTCCACATTCCCAAGGTGAGTTGTTCACCATGAATCCACCGTCGAGCGATCAATTTTCTCACCCCAAAATAGAGAAGTCTAAGGAACAATTTAGTATTTGTATTCATCTCTTCCTGATCAAAAATCCCCAACGGACACCTCATAGGAGAGCATATGTTTGGGAGACCAAAGTGGTCAGATATGAACTCGGTCACCTGAGACCACAAAGGTCTTATCCTAGGGCAATCCCACACCATGTGAAGGAAAGTTCCTTCATTACCCCTACATTTATGACACTCTGGATTGTCCCTTCTGTGCATTTTAAATAGTCTGGTTGGAGTGTAGTACAGCTGGTGTAGATATCTAAGCTGTATCATTCTATCCGTGGAGGAAATCACCGATACTAAATATGTATCGAGTACCTCCTGCCACAATTCCTCAGTCAGTTCCGGAATGAAAGTCGTCCACCTACTTCTGGTCCTCGCAGTCAGGTCAGGGCCCCCCAATCTAATCTCCTTGTAGTATCTAGATATACGCCTAGTCGGTTCCGGGTCAATCAGGACCCTTTCCAAGGTTGTGTTTTGTACTTTCACCTCCCCCCTCCCAAACTGGGCTGTCGCTGCATGCTGCAGTTGGGTATATCTGAACTGCCAGGTCCTAGGTACACCAAACTGCTCCCTCAGTTGTGCAAAGGATGTTAGCCTGCCATCCTGGTATATGTGATGTAAATATTTAATCCCATATTTGGCCCATCCATGCCCATCCTCTATTTTGCAAAACTCTTTTAGGGATTTATTGTACCAGAGGGGACAATTAGGTGATAACCATAGCGGGTCATTCATTATTTTCTGCGCACAAAGATGGAACACCCTACCTGGTAGTGCCATAACAGATCCCATCTCTCTCCCTGGTATCTCTTTTCTAAACAGGATGTTCAGTAATGTTTCCTGGGACGTGGCAACAGCTGCCTCCAGTAAAGTAGTGGCATTAGGTATCTGGGGGAAACACCGCCAATGCAAGAATGTCATTTGGGATGCGAAGAAATAGGATCTCATGTCCGGCATAGCCAACCCCCCCCCCGAGTTATTGGTAGTTTCAGGATCGCTAGGGATAGCCTGGGAGCCTTGGCTCCCCACAAGAAATCCACCACAATGGAATCTATGCGTTTAAACAGTTTCACCGAGACATATACAGGCGAGTTCGATAGAACGTACAGCAGCTTTGGAAGGACAATCATTTTAAATAAATTTATACGACCCATCACTGTCAATGGCATATTCTTCCACCGCTGCACCTTCTCACGAAGAGCCTCCACTACCGGTCTCAGATTAATGTCCAGATACCCCGAAATGGGAAGTTGAATTACAACTCCCAGATACTTAAAGGAATGGGACAGTTGAATGGGGGATTCCGCCGGGACCGCCACTGTGTCATCTATAGCAAACAAGGATGATTTGCTCCAATTGATACGGAACCCAGAGTAATCTCCGAACTCCTGTATCAACCAGAAGGCCGTAGATAACGAAGCACCCGGATCCTGCAGATACAAAAGCATGTCATCCGCATAAAGGGAGACTCGTTCCTCAATCCCCCCCACCCGAAGTCCCTTCAGATGGGGATCATCCCTTATCTTTGCCGCAAGTGGCTCTATGGCCAAAGCGAAAAGAAGGGGGGATAGCGGGCACCCCTGTCTGGTCCCCCGGAGGACAGAGAAGGGCTCAGATATAATTCCATTTACCCTCACCCTGATCAATGGGTCAGTGTATAACAGCTTCACCCAGGATATAAATATAGGCCCGAATCCCAATATCTCCAGGAGACCAAACAGATAGGCCTACTCCACCGAATCAAAGGCCTTCTTGGTGTCCAAAGAGGCCACCACTCTCTCCCCGGAATTGTCATGGTCCGTCTGTAGGTTAATAAATAACCTCCTAACATTCATTTGTGCACAGCGCCCTTGTATAAAGCCCGTCTGATCCGGGTTAACTAGTTTTAAGATTACCGATTGCAATCTCCCCGCCAATACTTTCGCTAGTATTTTGGTGTCAACATTCATCAATGAAATGGGCCTATAGGATTCACATTCTTTAGGGTCTTTTCCCCCTTTATGTATCAGAACCACCAAGGCCTCTCTCATAGAAGGAGGAAGTTTCCCCTCCCGCCGCGCAGTCAGGAACACTCGCAATAGTCGGGGCGCCAGTCCACCCCTAAAGGTATTATAGCACTCCGAGGGTATACCATCTAGGCCCGGAGATTTCCTAGGGGCAAAAGAAGCTATCGCCCCCGCAACCTCCTCCAGTTAGGTCAGCTTCCAATTCTTCACGGTCTAGATTTGTTAACTTAGGAAGATCAATATCATTCAGATAATTTTCTAGAGTGTTACCACCCGGTGGGATGCATGACTTGTAAAGTTCTTTGTAAAACTGGACAAAGACCTGTAGCACACCCTCGGAATCACTCACCTCTACCCCACCCTGGCCATAGATACTCGTTATACACATGGGTGTGTATTCTGGTCGTGCCAGATATGCCAACAGTCTACTATTTTTGTCTCCAAATTCAAATATGCGTCTACGTTGCGCAAGTCCGAGTTTGGTGGTCTGGTCAGTCAGTATTTCCTTGTATGCCCGTGTCTTATCCTGGAGAGCACACCAACCCTCCCTAGTTGGTCGTCTAATGTATTCTGCCTCAGCTAAGGATACCTCTCGTTCCCTGTCCATTATTGAAGAGGCTAGTTGCTTTTTGAAACTACTCACCTCCACCATGAACACCCCTCGTAGAGTAGCTTTGAATTTTGAATGCCTCCCACTTTATTAGATCTGAGCCAGCTTCCTTATTTTCCTTCCAGAACAGCTGAATAGACTCATTACATTTAATTTTAACATATTCCTCCTGTAACCAGCTAGCTTCCATTCTCCAGTGTCTGATTCCCTGTCTCTGTCCCACTACAATATCCACCAGTATAGGTGAATGGTCCGAGTGCACTATAGGCAAGTACCTCGCCCCAGCCACCAGTTGCAGTCCCTCAGCTTCAACCAATACAGTGTCTATCCTGGACAGTGTTTTATGTGTCTCAGAGTAACAGGAATATTCCCTAATCTCTGGGTGTCTCGCCCGCCATGCGTCATAGAAGCCGTGGGCTAACATCCACTTTGCAAGGGGTGTTGGTGTTCTTGGCGGTGCATCCAACTTGTCCATTGTCGGATCCACCACCGCGTTCAAGTCTCCCAAAATGAAAATCCTCCCTTCCGCTATCTCAAAAGTCGCTTGAAGCATATCATCCAGATGAGACAAGGAGAAGGGAGGCGGGACATACAAGTTCACAAAGGTCATGAATTTGTTATACTGTGATAACATATCTACCCTTTATATCCGTTTTAATTGCATGAATATATATGGGTAGGGATTTAGCTACTAGTGTGGACACTCCCCTAGCAAATGAAGAATAACTTGCATGGTAAGCCCCAGCAATATGTGCCCTTTTTAAAGAGAGAGTCCTGGAGCCCTGCAGATGTGTTTCCTGTAACAATATTAAATGCGGCTTATATTTTTTTAGATAATCAAAGACCAGCGATCTTTTAAATTTGGAGTTAAGACCTCTGACGTTCCAGGAGATCACTCTAAGGTTCACAGCCATATTGGATAGAGCAAGAACCCCCCCCCTCCCCCTCCTCCTCACTCCCAACGTTCAGGTAGAGTATCTTCCAGGGCTCCAGCACCCCCCCTCCCCGTCCTGGTGAGCGGCAACATATAAGGCAGACAGCATGTATCAAAAATGAGCTTGAAATCATGAGCATACACAAAGCATAATGATAATTTTCCCTGATACTTCCCCCTCCCCCCCCCTAGTCCCCCTCCCCCCACCCTGTACCCGCCCCCAACTTGCAAGGCACTTCATTCCCAAAACCTTTAACCCAAAAGAGGTTATAACGGATGTGCGATTTCAAAAAATCACACAGGCTCCAGCACTGTGAGGAGTGAGTTCAGTTGTGAGAGAAAAAAAACCCCACACAACAAAAAAAAACCCCTACAACACAAAAATAAAAAATTATATGTGTTCAGGGAGAAGAGGAATACTTCTTGTTCCACTCCTCAAGTTTCAAGTAAAAATAGGAAAAACAACAACAACAAAAAAACTTTGTTTCCAAAAGGAGAAAAAAACCTGCAGATTCTTTCGGTGTTAAAAGTATAATTGAGCATTTGAAAGCAGCAAGCATGGATCTTCTGTAGTCCTCCGGACTGCCAGGTGCATAAGGCCACATCTGAGGGCCCCAGTCAGTGCCTCCTGACACCTTGCAAAGAGAGTTTGGGGAAAAAAAGGGGCGGTAAAAGAGCAGCTCAGCGTCCGCCATATTTCCTTCTCCTGACATCCCTTATCCCCCAACATCTTCATCTGTATGTAGTAGTTTAAGGTGATCTTGGAGAGCCCCCTCTTCTCGGTCGTCCCCTCGCATCCAGCCAATCAGAAGCCTCCGTGGGGGTAGTAAAAAAATGTGTTTTGCCATTATCCACAATGCGTAGTTTTGCTGGATATAGCATACTGTACATCAGGTTCAGTTCTCTAAGCCGTTTCTTTATCGGATAGAAAGAAGCCCTCTGTTTTTGCGTGGTGGCAGAGAAATCAGGATAGATAGATATCCGATAATTATGACACTTTAGCTCAGGACCTGTCCTTGCTCCTTTTAGGATATTTTCTCTGTCCCTGAAGTGCAGAATCTTTGCTATCATGGGTCTGGGGATTGCTCCCTTTGGTGGGGGTTTACCTGGGACACGGTGCGCCCTCTCTATGGCAAACATAGCAGTGAAAGTTCCAGGGGCCATATTCTCTTTCAGCCAGTCCTCCAAGAATTCCTCAGGATGACTACCTTCCACTCCTTCAGGGAACCCCACCAGCCTTATGTTATTTCTTCTCATGCGGTCCTCCATGTCGGCCATTTTAAGAGTGTGCTCAGAGAGGGTCTTTTTAATGACTTGGTGATCAGTGGTCATAGGTCTAATGCCGCGTACACACGGTCGGACTTTTCGTCTACAAAAGTCCGACAGCCTGTCCGACAGACTTTCGGCGGACTTGCAGCAGACTTTCTAACGAACGGACTTGCCTACACACGACCACACAAAAGTCCGACGGATTCGTACGTGATGACGTACACCGGACTAAAATAAGGAAGTTCATAGCCAGTAGCCAATAGCTGCCCTAGCATGGGTTTTTGTCCGTCGGACTAGCACACAGACGAGCGGATTTCGGGTCCGTCGTAGTTACGACGTAAAGATTTGAAGCATGTTTCAAATCTAAAGTCCGTCGGATTTGAGGCTGAAAAAGTCTGCTGAAAGTCCGGAGAAGCCCACACACGAACGGATTACCAGCCAGCTTTAGTCCGTCGGCGTCCGTTGGACTTTTGTAGATGAAAAGTCCGACCGTGTGTACGCGGCATAACAGTGTCCTCCAGAGCAGCAATGCGATGATCAGTAGCCTGGGCTTTTTCTCTAAGCTTCTGCATATCGTGTTTTATAAAGGAGAATTCCATTTGCAGTTCCCCAAAGTGATCTAGCAGCTTAGCTTGACACCCCTGTATGGCAGCCATTATTTGCTTAAGGGACGGTTCTCCCTCCTCCTCCAGGGCCCTGTCTGCATCATGTAGGAGCACCTCGTCCCTGTCCAGTGATCTCCCCCTGCGCATAGTGCGGTCCCGCTGTGTTCTGGGACTCACCCGACCAGAGGAAGCAGGCTGTGGTCTTTCTGTGTCCTCATGCTGCTGCTGGAGCGGCGGCCATTCCTCATCCTCCTCTCTGTCTGGCGCCGCGGCGCCATCTTGAGAGCCCCATGCATAACGGGCCAGTCTCTCCCCCGGTGTTTTTGGCCACGGAGGCCCGTATTTCACCATCCCCTGAGGCTCTCCGGAGGGTCCGCCACTCATACCCCAGCAGTCCAGGGCAAAACGCCGGCTTTTTGCTCACAGGATTAGGTCAGGATGTGGAATCTGCTGGGAGAGCTCCTCTCAAGACGTCCTCACATGCTGCGCGCCGGCTCCGCCCCCTCGCTCATCGTACGTCTTATACGTCACCACGTTCCCACATTCGTAATTGTTGGCCAACATTTGTGTGACCGTGTGTATGCAAGACAAGTTGGAGCCAACATCCTTCAAACAAAAATCCATGGTTTTGTTGTCGGAAAGTCTGATCGTGTGTACGGGGCATAACTCTTCCTCACTGTGTCTTTACATTAAAAATTCCCCATCTGGGGGGGCGTGTCCAAGATGGCGACCAGAGCAGACGTGCAGTGAGAGAGCTCCGCTCGCTTCCCGGCCTAAAAAATTGTTTCCCTGCAGACTGCTGGCTCTGAACGGCCCTGACAAGCTGTAACAAGTAGCGGAGGAGGGTATGACAAATGGGAAGGGAGCTATTTCCAGCGCGCAAGTCCCAAAAAGGTGCCCCGAGTACCGCTGCGGCTCCGCTCGCTTCCCGGCCTAAAAACCTGTTTCCCTGCAGACTGCTGGCTCTGAACGGCCCTGACAAGCTGCAACAAGTAGCGGAGGAAGGTATGACAAAGGGGAAGGGATCTATTTCAGCCCGCAAGTCCCAAAAAGGTGCCCCGAGTACCGCTGCACGGACCCCTCGCCCCGCTAAAGGCCCCAAGATGGCGACACAGCCTGAAGATACGGAGCAATCCCCTCCAGAACAGGAACAATCTAATTTTGAGGCCCTTATGCAGGCAATTACCAACTGCCAATCTACCCTTACAGGGAAAATCGAGCAGATGCAGCTTGATATCAGTCTCATACGGCGAGACATGGACACATTTAGGTCCCGCCTCACGGAGGCCGAACGCCGCGTGGGGGACACGGAAGATGTACTGCAAGACCACACAGTCTCACTCCGCACGCTGCAAACAAAAATTAAGTCCCTTGAAACTCGTGCAGAGGACGCCGAGAATAGAAATAGGAGGAACAACCTCCGCGTGGTGGGCCTCCCAGAGGGGGCTGAGGGTGCTGACCCTATGACATTCACTGAAAACCTCCTACGTGAGTTGCTACCTCAGGCGACATTCTCAAATGTTTTTGTGGTGGAGAGGGCACATAGAATGCCTGCTGTCAAAAGCGTCAGTGAGTGTCTGATTCTCTGCCGCAATATCGCAGTCTTATAACTCTATAAGTGGCTGATCACTTCCATTACAAGTAAAAAAATAAATAAATAAAAATTCCATAAATATATCCCATAGTTTGTATACGCTAAAACTTTGCGGAAAGCAATCAATATACGCTTATTGGGATTTTTTTTTACCAAAAATATGTAGCAGAGCACATTTTTTTATTATATATGTTTTATAGCAGAAAGTAAAAAATAGTTTTTGTTTTAAAAATTGTGGGTCTTTTATTGTTTATAGCGCAGAGGTGATCAAATACCACCAAAAGCAAGCTCTATTTGTGGGAAAAAAGGACATACATTTTATTTGGGTACAGTGCCACACGACTGCGCAATTGTCACTTAAAATAACGCAGTGCTGCATCACCAAAAATGGCCTGGTCAGGAGGGGGTAGAGGGATAAATCCTCCAGAGCTGAAATAGTTTAAGATAATTGAAATTGCCCATTTTTTGCTTGAATATTTAACCAGTTCTGGACCGCCTTCTGCACATTTACTGTGGCAAGGTGGCACAGCTGTGTGAACCGACATACCTGTACGTCGTTCCCGCCCGCGGCAAATGGATTAGTTCTAGAACCAATCAATCTATAGGTCTAGGCCAATGATTTATGACCTGGACCTGCTGATCGGCTCTCAGAACCTCCTGTGCCTGTGTAATGTAAACACAGGCACAGGAAATTACAATGCCTTGGAAAAGTATTTACCCCCTTGGCTTTTTACCTATTTTGTTACATTACAGCCTTTAGTTCAATGTTTTTTTAATCTGAATTATATGTGATGGATCAGAACACAATAGTCTAAGTTGGTGAAGTAAAATTAGAAAAATATATACATAAAACTATTTTTTAGAAATAAAAAACTGATAATTGGCATGTGCGTATGTATTCACCCCCTTTGTTATGAAGCCCATAAAAAGCTCTGGTGCAACCAATTACCTTCAGAAGTCACATAATTAGTGAAATGATGTCCACCTGTGTGCAATCTAAAGGCCCATACACACGGTCGGACTTTTCGACAACAACGGTCCGACGGACCTGTTTTATCAGACAATCCGACCATCTGTATGCTCCATCGGACAATTGTTGTTGCTTTTTCAACGGACAAATGTTCGCTGTGCATGCTCTCAAACTTTTCGACAACAAATGTCTGATGGAGGATAATCCGATCGTGTGTACACAAGTCCATCGGACTAAAGTCCAAAGTACAAACACCAGAACCAATGTTAAACATCAGCCAACAATAGCAGAAGTTGCCCAAAGGGTGGCGCTAAAGAGCTGAAAAACCACGTGATTTGGTGAAAGCTGGCTGAAAATGTTCTGCCGTGTGTATGCAGAACAAGTTCACAGCCAATGCCCATTCGGACAAAAATCCACAGAAAAGTCAGATGGAAGTCCAATCGTGTGTATGAGGCTTAAGTGTCACATTATTATTATTTTTTTATTATTATATAGGATTTATATAGCGCCAACAGTTTACGCAGCTCTTTACAACATTACAATACAAATCAATACAGGGGGAAATCAGAGCCCTGCTTGTTAGAGCTTACAATCTAGGAGGGAGGGTCAAGTTATACAAAAGGGTAATAGCTGTGGGGGATGAGCTAATGGAGAAAATAGTGCAGTTGTTAGATGGAGGCAGGATAGGCTTCTCTGAAGAGGAAGGTTTTCAGGGATCGCCTAAAAGTGGATACATTTGGATACCTTCTGACAAACTGGGGTAGCGAATTCCAGAGGATAGGCGAGGATCGGGAGAATTCCTGGAGGCAGATATGGGAGTAGGTGATGAGGGAGCTAGAGAACAGGAGGTCTTGGGAGGAACAAAGAGGGCGATTAGGTTGGTATTTTGAGACTAGGCTAGTGATGTAGCTGGGGCCACAGTTGTGGATGGCTTTGTAACTTATTGTTAGTATTTTGAATTTAATTTGTTGGGCGAGTAGCAGACAATGGAGGGATTGGCTGAGAGGGGTAGCAGACACTGAGCGGTTTGTAAGGTGGATGAGTCTGGCAGCAACATTCATGATGGACTGAAGGGGGGAATGTCTTTTTAAAGGTAAGCCAATGAGGAGGGAGTTGCAGTAGTCAAGGCGAGAGATAACCAGGGAGTGAATCAGGAGCTTTGTGGTTATATTGCTTAGAAAGGGACGTAGTTTAGAGATGTTGTGGAGGTTGAGGCAGCAAGCTTTGGAAAGTGATTGGATGTGGGGCTGAAAGGAGAGTTCAGAGTCCAGGATAACACCTAGCACGCTGACATGTGGGGATGGGTGGATGGTTGTGCCATTGCTCTTGACAGAGAAGTCAGGGGAAGAGGCACGTGTGGAGGAAATATTATAAGCTCGGTTTTGGACAATTTGAGTTTGAAGAAGTGGTGTGACATCCATACAGATATGTCTGTTAGTAAGTTAGTGATACGTGAGGAGACTGATGGAGTGAGTTGAGGGGTGGAGAGAGAGATTTGTGTGGTGTCAGCATAGAAATGATATTGAAAGCCATGAGAGGCTACTAGCTGACCCAGGGAAGAGGTGTAGATTGAAAATAAAAGAGGTCCAAGAACAGAACCTTGGGAGACCCCAATGGAGAAGGGAAGAGGAGTGGAGGAAGTAAAATTGTAAGTGACACTGAGGGTTCATTGGGATAGGTAGGATGAGAGCCACTGAAGAGCACAGTCACGGAGACCGAGGGAGTATTTTTTTTTGAGGAGGGGGTGGTCAACCGTGTCAAAGGCAGTTGAAAGGTCCAGAAATAGGAGTACAGAATAGTTAGTTTTTGCAGTTAGTAGGTCATTTGTGAGTTTTAAAAGAACAGTTTTTGTGGAGTATTGAGGACGAAATCCAGATTGAAGGGGATCAAGAAAATTATTCTTAATGAGGTGGTCACTCAGTTGGTTGTAAACCAGGCGTTCAAGGAGTTTAGAGGAAAAGAGGAGCAAGGAGATAGGGCGTAGGTTGTTATGATTGGTAGGGTCCAAGGATGGCTTTTTAAGTATGGGGATGACCAGTGCATGTTTTAGAGCATTAGAGAAAATGCCAGAGGTGAGGGAGAGATTGAAGATGTGGGTTAGAGAGTGTAGGATAGAGTCAGAGGGCGACTGTATTTGAGAGGGAATAGGGTCCAGGGGACAGGTGATTAGGTGGGCGTTAGAAAGGAGTTTAGCAACTTCGTCTGTAGTAGCAGATTTGAATAAGGGGAGTGTCAGTTGTACCTGTTGACATGGGGTCTTAACTGGGGTCTTAACTGGGGAGATACCTGTAGAGTGGAGATTTCATCATGGATTGTATCAATCTTGTTTTTGAAGTGATTAGTAATCTCCTGGGCAGTGAGTGAGTCAGTGGGTGGATGCGGTGGAGGACGAAGTAGAGAGTTGAAGGTAGAGAACAGTTTACGGGGACTGGATGAAAAGGTGTTAATAAGAGTTGTAAAAAAGGTCTGCTTGGCAGTGCGGAGGAAAGAATACTATTTTTGGAGGGCAGATTTGTATTGGTAGAAGTCTTTGAGAGACTCAGTCTTGTGCCACAGACGCTCAAGAGCGTGACTACGTTTTTAAAATTTTTTTAATGTCATCTGTTTGCCAGGGTTGTAGGGGTTGAGGCCTGTTTCTGCGTGTAGTGAGGGGAGCGAGCTTGTCCAGGGTGGAGGACAGAGATTTATTGTAGATGGAAGTGGCTTGGTTGGGGCAGGACAGGGGAGAGATTTTGTCATAGAGGTTGTCAGTAGCAGAGTAGAGGAGAGAAGAGTTGAAGTTGTGATAGTTTCTGCGGGTAATGGTTAGGCGATTGGAGGGAAAGGTGGTGGAAGACAGCAGAAGAGAGAAACTAATAAGGTGGTGGTCGAAGAGAGGAAAAGGATTGTTTGAGAAGTTGCATGGAGTGCATAGGTAGGATAATACAAGGTCAAGGGTGTTGCCATCAGAGTGAGTAGAAGGCTGTACCCATTGCTTCGGGTCAAATGAAGAGAGTTAGATTAAGAAGTTTAGAAGTAGCAGGAGTGTTTGTATTAGCAGGGATGTTGAAATCACCGAGAAGGATTATGGGAATTTCCGAAGAGAGAAAGTAGGGTAGCCAGGCAGAAAACTCATCAAGGAAAGTTGATAATGGTCCAGGGGACTGGTAGATCACAGCAATTCTTAGGGAAGTTGTAAAGAATAGACGTATACAGTGAGCTTCAAATGATGAGAGGGAAAGAGAGGGAGGAGAGTGAATAACCTGGAAGGTGCTCTGGGGGGATAGGAGGAATCCCACTCCACCTCCCTTGCGTCCATTAGGCCGAGGTTAGTGAGTCCAGTGAAGGCCACCCTGGGAGAGGGAAGCAGGAGAAGGGGTGTCAGATTCGTGGAGCCAGGTTTCAGTGACAGCAAGTAGATTAAAGGAATTAGTGATAAAGAGGTAATGAACAGCGGTGAGTTTGTTGCAGACAGAGCGGGCGTTCCAGAGGGCACAGGAAAGGGGGAGGCTGGCGTTGGGAAGAAGAGAAATGGAGACTAAATTGCGTAGATTGCGACTACTGCCAGAAGGTGTAGGGTGATGGGTGTGTTGGGTACAGTTAAATAAGGGAGGCCCAGGGTTTGGGAAAATATCTCCAGCGGTTAGAAGAAGCAGAAGTATCCTGGGGGGGTTGTTAGCAAGTGGGCTTAGAGTTAGAAAGAGGTGATGAGTGCAGTAATAGGGGGAGGGGAGAAGTGAGGGTGATATGTACAGATTGTGGGGTGGAGCAGAGGGGTGAAGAAAAGTGAGTTTGAAGAGAGAGGCTGCAATTGTGAAAAGGAGGAGAGGTAAAGAGTGCATGTTTCAGAGAGGAAGGTGAGATAATGTGGAAATGAGGTCACCTGCAGTCTGCTGTGGTTTGCTTTGTGCAAATCGCTGAAGTGCAAGATGGAAGTGCCACTTATTTTTAAGAACCCCACTTCTTTCGAAGAACCCCCTGCATGTGCAGCCCCCTGCATGATCTGTCATTACATATACACACCTTTTTGAAAGGCCCCAGAGGCTGCAACACCTAAGCAAGAGGCACCACTAACCTAACACTGTCATGAAGACCAAGGAACTCTCCAAACAAGTAAGGGACAATGTTGTTGAGAAGTCAGGGTTAGGTTATAAAAAAATATCCAAATCTTGGATGATCCCTAGGAGCACCATCAAATCTATCATAACCAAATGGAAAGAACATGGCACAACAGCAAACCTGCCAAGAGATGGCCGCACACCAAAATTTACGGACCGGGCAAGGAGGGCATTAATCAGAGAGGCAGCACAGAGACCTAAGGTAACACTGGAGGAGCTGCAGAGTTCCACAGCAGAGACTGAAGTATCTGTACATAAGATGACAATAAGCCGTACACTCCATAGAGTTGAGCTTTATGGCAGAGTGGTCAGAAGAAAGCCATTACTTTCAGCAAAAAACAAAATGGCACGTTTTGAGTTGGCAAAAAGGCATGTGGGAGACTCCCGAAATGTATGGAGGAAGGTGCTCTGGTCTGATGAGACTAAAATTGAACTTTTTGGCCATCAAAGAAACCGCTATGACTGGCGCAAACCCAACACATCACATCACCCAAAAAACACCATCCCCACAGTGAAACATGGTGGTGGCAGCATCATGCTGTGGGGATGTTTTTCAGCAGTCGGGACTGGGAAACTGGACATAGTTGAGGGAAAGATGGATGGTGTTAAATACATGGATATTCTTGAGCAAAACCTATACCACTCTGTGTGTGATTTGAGGCTAGGATGAAGATTCACCTTCCAGCAGGACAATGATCCCAAACAAACTTCTAAAGCAACACTTGAATGGTTTAGGGGGAAACATGTAAATGTGTTGGAATGGCCTAGTCAAAGCCCAGACCTCAATCCAATAGAAAATCTGTGGTCGGGCTTAAAGTTTGCTGTTCATAAGCGCAAACCATCCAACTTGAAGGAGCTGGAGCAGTTTTGCAAGATGGAATGGGCAAAAATCCCAATGGTAAGATGTGGCAAGCCCATAGAGACTTATCCAAAGCGACTTGGAGCTGTGATAGCCACAAAAGGTGGCTCTACAAAGTATTGACTTTAGGGGGGTGAATAGTTATGCACATTGACTTTTTCTGTTATTTTTGTCCTATTTGTTGTTTGCTTCACAATAAAAAAAAACATCTTTGTGGGCATGTTCTGTAAATTAAGATGCAAGTCCTCAAACAATCCATGTTAATTCCAGGTTGTGAGGCAACAAAATACGAAAAATGCCAAGTGGGTGAATACTTTTGCAAGGCACTGTATGCAATCCCCTCTCCTGGAGCCCTTTTCGGTTCCAGCGTGAGAGGATCAAACAGTGAGTAGAGTACTACACTGACACCAGGACACACAGCTAGGCACATTTAACCCCCCCCCGATGCCCCCCCCCCCAGTTAACCCTTTCACTCCCTGTCAGTGTCACCAAGTACAGTGTACAGATTTTTTACTGATCACTATATTGGTGTCACTTGTGACGCTAAATAGCATTAGGGGCAGTTGGCGGCAGTTAGCGTCAGTCCCAGATAGGTTCAGCAGGCCCCACCATCAGCCATTTGTCCCCATACAGGCCACCCATCGCTGCTTCCTATCATGCTCCTCCCCAAAAAAATAAACCTCAAGCCCCCCACCCCCTTAAGCAATCTGTCCCCACAAAGGCCACCACCCGTCACTTACTCTTGCCCCAACCAAAAAAATAAAAAATAAAAAATAAACACAACAAAGACCCCCATCAGTCATTTGTTCCCACAAAGGCCACATCACTTGTTCCCAGTACCCCACCCTTCCCCCCCCCAAAAAAATTAGGTAAAAAAAAAAGAAAAAACTAAGAACAGGCCCCCTATCAGCCATTTGTCCTCATGAAGACCACTCACCACCACTTCCTATCACCCCCCAAAGAAAAAAAACTTCACAAAAATATAAAAACAGGGTCACCATCACTTATTTGTCCTTGAAAAAGGCCACCACTGCTGCTTTCCCTCAGCCCCCAAATCTCCCCCCCCAGAAAAAAATGCCCCTCATGAGCCATTTGCCCACTTACAAGCCTCTCATGCACCCCTAACCGACCCCCCCCCCCCCCCCACCCAGAAGAAAAAAAAACATCCCCAAAAATGTTTTGAAAGAATCTAAAGAGCAGGAATTTTGGTCAATTTACATTGGGCCCTCCTGACTTCTGTTCGGGCTTCCACTTTCTCTCTGCGGCCTCCTGGCTGTGCTTGAACACAGCAGTCCGTCACATCTGTGGCTCTCTGGCTCCCAGGCACCGCAGGCTGTCCCTGGACCTAGTCCTCCTCTTTTTCCTCTGGTGGCACTGCAAACTTCCTGGCAGATTTGTCCTCGTGGCTAAACAGAGCCTGAAGCAAAAAGAGCAGCAGCAGCTCCTGCTACCTCTCACGTGTTCCAACAACTGCTCTGCTCTGGGCAGGCTGGCGTGGTAACTCTCAGCTAGCCATGCCTCCGCCTGCTATTCTTGTCAAATCACGGAAGGCAGCTGGAGCATCTGACTTCACTGCACAATGGAAAACAAGGAGAACAGAGGTAGGGGAGGATGTAGATGTATTCTGGATGCATACAAGCAAACTATGATATTACCTTGCAGGTGAAAACATTTTTTCTTTCAGAATTTACTACCGGTTTTAACTAAGGATCCTTGTTTTTAGTGTATTATGGTAAAACACTATGTTAGTTTACTTCTTTTGCTTGAAAGAGTCCATGGTGAGTTGCAGTCATTCACACAGGAGCCAAGATAGAGATCTCCAGAAGGGAAGACTATAAGAGCCCTGGGAACAGACCCCTTAAAGGGGAAGCATAGCTGGCCTATTGTTTTTTCATAATAGATCCACATGTTAAGGTTAGAGCATAATATGCATGGTGGTGGAACTCACCTGTGATATTAATAGTGGTGAAGGAGCAAGGAAGATAAACTGACTTCACAGGTTTTTGAAGACAAGCAAATGTGAAGAGATTCAATTTTTTGTGGACATTTGTGTGTTATTCATATGTTTGCCCAATTTTAAAGGGTAGGTTCACCTTTACAGAAAAATCTGTAAGGTGAATTTACACTGGACCGCCTCCCACCCCCCCAGTCCCGCTGACCTGGAGTCCTGAAATCACCCGCTCTGACACATCGGATCGCCGATTTGCCAATCCGGGGATTAGAAATCCCCTCGGCTTAGTCTTCTAAACGTACCTTGTAAAGGTACATATAGAAGACATTCTAATTGGTTGGCACCGTCACATGGGTGGCGCCGACCAATCAGAACCCCGCGTAGCCTGTCCTCTCAGTGCTGGAGAAGAGGAGAGAAAGCCGCGGGGATTTCAAATCCCAAGACCGGTAAAGTGGCTATCCGATGTGTCAGAACGGGTGATCGCTGGACTCCAGGTCAGCAGGAGTGGGTGCGATGGGGAGGGGGTCCAGTGTAATTTCACCTTACAGATTTTCTGTAAAGAAGAACTTACACTTTAAGGACAGTAAGGGATTGGGACTATGGTTCACATTTTCACAATGTATGCACAATATTACACAATTTTTATATGTTCTTATTATATTATATATTTTTTTTGTGTCATCTGATTTTGGCTAAAGTCTCTGCAACAAATATTCATGGGTAATATTTCTGTACACAGAGGATAGAGCCTGTATAACATATGGTAAAAATGCAGACAGACACAGTGGTATTGCACAGAACCAACAGATCAGTAGAAAATGAAAGTAAACTAATTGTAAAAAGGATAATGTCTCCTTCTCCATGTTTCTGTAGTCCAGTGCCTAGCTACAAGAGGCACATGTTAAATGTTGCCTCAGGGGCTCAGCCTTGTAAATTCAATCTGTCACTTAAAAAAAAAATGCTGAGGCTCTAAAGTGCATTGAAACAGAGCCATAAAGTTAGAAGGGAGAGAAAATATAGGCCAATTAACGATTACATTTTTAATTGAAATGCCACTTTTGTGAAAATGTACCACTTAATCTGATAAGTGTATATAGCGCTTTGCTCTACTCGGTTTAAACCTTCAGATGCACAGTGCTGGTGGAAATGTGGAGTGTTTCCTACCCTGTAAAGAAACATTAACTCCTTTATACCTACCACTTGGCAAGATTAACATGACATTTCTTAACTAGATTACATTAAGTTAATCTGTTTACATCTCAAATTGTTATTTCTAGGTTTAGTTCTCTAACATTTTATAGAAAAAGAACATGGATCAAACAGAGAGAATTTTAAACTTCAGGCCAGGTCTGAATTTGATATTTTCTATATATATGTATTATATATATCTTGCTGTAATAGTTCCCAATGGCCAGGAGATGTCATCATTATGCAGATTTACTATTATAGGTTCCCTAAAGGCATCTTCATTTACAATATTGTGCAGTCTTCCAGAGCCAATTTTCTGTAACAAAATATATTTTCTTTTTATGCTATCAGCGTTAAGGAAGTTTTCTGTAAGAAAGAACAAAAAAAAAAAAGAAACAAAATTCTAACTTTACTGGGAGTTAGATATGTGATTTATTTGATTGTGAATAACTGTTGTTTCTGAGCTTTATATCTCTTAAAAGCTATGCTTTACCTACAGACATGCTACTATGTTTTGACCCAGTTGTTTTCTAGTGTTGGGCTTTTATTCCTAAAGCAGAAAAATTTTATATAATGCAATTTACTAGTTGTTATATGTGGTGGCTGTATTAGCTTTCTTTTGCTTTTGTTTTTTCCTTTATTTTTACCCAGTGATCCTGCCACTACACACTGCCTATCCTAAGGTGACAATGCTCCCTCACTGCACTGCATCTACAAAGGAGCCGCATTGTCAACCTGACCTGGGGTGTTTTGTAGTTCACAGAAGATACGTGGGAAGTTAGTAATTCTTTAAGGCACATAACATTGTTTGACACCAACATTGTTTGAGAACCAAAAATTTTGACTTGTCCCTTTAAGAATACCTTAATGCAAAGGTAGCAAGTAATCCCAATAATGTTTGTAATATGTGTGCAATGTCAGTTTCTATATGTTGCCTTTCATCTCACAAATTTAACATTCCATAGCATATCGATCCTAACAGAAAAATAGCCATAAGAAATTTTGACTATGAGATTTAAAGAACATTCACCAATAGAGAAAAGAGCCTAAAACTATAGGCTAAAAACCTTCAACCAGACCTCAAAACTGTGTACAGTCTATAGAGTTTCTTGTGCCAATGGCTGAATGAATGTTCAGATGAGCGTACCTCCAGCCATAATGTGAAGTAAAACCCGTAGCAGCAGTATTATTACCACTGTTAAATGGGAGAACTCCCAGCTCACTGGTTGTTCCAACAACCAGTGACTAGGGATGGGCATGTGTTCGGGTCGACCTTTGGCTGCTCGTCCGTTTGCCGAACAACCGAATTATCGGGTCGTTCCACTGTTTTGACCACAATGCACTGTGCCACCGCACAGTGTATTGAAAGCCCTGATTGAAGCAATGAAAGCTTCGCCCAATCAGGGCACAGAGCACTGTCAGAGCCATGATTGGAAGCTGTCATGATGACTGTATCCAATCAAGGCTCATTGCTCTTAATCCCGCCCCACACTATAAAAGTATTCTTTCCAAAGCGGCCATTTGTAGTGTGATAGCGGCGTGGAGAGAGATAGAACAGGGCTCTTTTCAGTGCTATTAGACAGTTAGTGTGCTATAGTGTGCTATTCTGACTCTATTATCAGTGTAGAGTATCAGTTTAGTGTGCATCTAGGGATAGTTCAGTGTTGAGTGCAGTGCGACCATTCATCTGTGTAGGGACCATTTAACATGTTGTTTACTTGTGTTACTGCAAGTTTAACTCCGTATATTTCAGTGTGTCACGTGCTATTTAACGCAGTACATTTCTGTGCGTTAGTGCACGCTTAATGCAGCATATTTCATTTGCGTTACTGCAAGTTTAACGCCGTATAGTTCATTGCATTACTGCAGGTTTAACGCCATATATTTCAATGCGTTACTGCAAGTATAATGCTATATAGTTCAGCGCGTTACTGCAAGTTTAACGCCGTATATTTCAGTGCGTTACGTGCTGTTTAATGCAGTACATTTCTGGGCATTACTGCCAACTTTATGCAGTATATTTCAGTTGTGTTACTCCAAGTTTAATGCCATATCGTTCTGTGCGTTACTGTAAGTTTAACACCATATAGTTCTGTGCGTTACTGCAAGTTTAACGCTGTATATTTCATTGCATTACTGCAAGTTTAGCGCTATGTAGTTCTGTGCGTTACTGCACGTTTGACGAAGTTTATTGTAGTGTATTTGTGGAGTGTGTCTTTGTAGTGAATACTCAAATTAAAGTGCAGCAAACACCACTTTCCATTGATTAAAGTGCATCCATGTACACATTTACACATCTTTATTACATTTTGTTAATAAGCACCCCCCGTCATATCTGGGAGGACAGCAAAGAGAGGCAGACATTCCCATGGCACTGTAATGGGGGCCAGCAGCGTATGTGTCCATAGGCAAAGGTGGACATGGTCAGTCCTCAGGCAGGGCATAATTTCCTCTGTTTGGTGATGTTGCCTGTGCTATCTAGCCACTGCATGCAGAGGAGGTGGTGGACTGGCTTACTAAACCGCCCAGATCCTCCTCATCCTCCATCACCCAAGCAGAGACTAGTGCGCAGTCCCCTGCAGCTGCTAGAGTGGCAAAACCTGCCTTCTTGTCCATAGCTATTCCTGCCATAGCCCCAGCATCAAGCATGGAGGATTTATTTGAACACAGCGTCAGTCAATTGCTCCTTAACGATGCACAGCCATTACTCAGTTCAGATGTTGGTTCTGAAGTTGAGGAAGGCAGGAACATGGGGCTATAGAGAGGAGAGAACTCCCGTAAACAAATTGGCATTCGTGTTCCCCCAGCCACAGCGTATTGCCAAGTTGTCTCCAGTGGTAATGAGGATGGAGGAGATGATGATAATGAGGTCACTGACTCAACTTGGGTGCCAGATAGAGCAGAGGAGGAAAGTGAGGGTGAGGCACAACCCCAACGAGGCAGCCATCGTGGAAGAGTAAAGAGCATCCACTCTATTTCATCACATTGTGGAGCAGGTATCTCCCGGTCCACTTCCCGCAGCTCAGCTGTCTGGGCCTTTTTTAGTACATGTGCAGCCGATCGCACTGTTGCTATTTGCAAACTTTGTCTCAAGCACATCAAGCATGGCAAAAACACCAACCATTTTAGGTACCACATCCATGACAAGGCATTAAATCTCCCACCACTCAGCCGTTGGCAAGAGCACCTAAAAGCCATTCAAAAGGAGCACAAATCTGTTCTTCCTCCTTACCTCAATCTGTCCCTGCTATACCTCATGACTAGGGATGAGCTTCGTGTTCGAGTCGAACCCATGTTCGACTCGAACATCGGCTGTTCGCCCGTTCGCCGAATTGCGAACGATATGGGCCGTTCGCGCTAAATTCGTGTGGCGCGTCACGGCCCATAATTCACTGCGGCATCGCAGTGCATTGCTGGCTGATGATTGGCCAAGCATGCACTATGACCCACATGCTTGGCCAATCACAGCGCCGTCAGTAGAGAGAGCTGTAATTGGCCAAAGCCAGGGTGGCTTTGGCCAATTATGGCTCAGGGGATTTAGTACACACCCCACACTATATAAGGCCGCCTGCACGGCGGCCCTGTGTAGTGTGTGTTCCGGTGTGCTGAGAGATAGAGAGAGAGAGAGACAGTGTCATTTGATTTGAGTTAGATAGATTAGGCAGAACAGTCAGTCAGTTAGCTGCACTTACAGTGTATTGTGTATATATATGCATCCCAGGTGTTGCATATATATATATACACTGTATTCAGTTTAGCTAGATCCGTTCCTGTTATCTTCTATCTAGACTATTTACATTTAATGCAGTGCGTCCTGCTCACAGTGTTCAGCTAGATCCGTTCCTGCTATTTACATTTAGTGCAGTGCGTCCTGCTCACAGTGTTCAGCTAGATCCGTTCCTGTTATCTTCTAGACTATTTACATTTAGTGCAGTGCGTCCTGCTCACAGTGTTCAGCTAGATCCGTTCCTGCAATTTACATTTAGTGCAGTGCGTCCTGCTCACAGTGTTCAGCTAGATCCGTTCCTGCTATTTACATTTAGTGCAGTGCGTCCTGCTCACAGTGTTCAGCTAGATCCGTTCCTGTTATTTACATTTAGTGCAGTGCGTCCTGCTCACAGTGTTCAGCTAGATCCGTTCCTGCTATTTACATTTAGTGCAGTGCGTCCTGCTCACAGTGTTCAGCTAGATCCGTTCCTGCTATTTACATTTAGTGCAGTGCGTCCTGCTCACAGTGTTCAGCTAGATCCGTTCCTGCTATTTACATTTAGTGCAGTGCGTCCTGCTCACAGTGTTCAGCTAGATCCGTTCCTGTTATCTTCTAGACTATTTACATTTAGTGCAGTGCGTCCTGCTCACAGTGTTCAGCTAGATCCGTTCCTGCAATTTACATTTAGTGCAGTGCGTCCTGCTCACAGTGTTCAGCTAGATCCGTTCCTGCTATTTACATTTAGTGCAGTGCGTCCTGCTCACAGTGTTCAGCTAGGTCCGTTCCTGCTATTTACATTTAGTGCAGTGCGTCCTGCTCACAGTGTTCAGCTAGATCCGTTCCTGTTATTTACATTTAGTGCAGTGCGTCCTGCTCACAGTGTTCAGCTAGATCCGTTCCTGCTATTTACATTTAGTGCAGTGCGTCCTGCTCACAGTGTTCAGCTAGATCCGTTCCTGCTATTTACATTTAGTGCAGTGCGTCCTGCTCACAGTGTTCAGCTAGATCCGTTCCTGCTATTTACATTTAGTGCAGTGCGTCCTGCTCACAGTGTTCAGCTAGATCCGTTCCTGTTATCTTCCTACTGACAGGCAGGCTTGTCTGGTTACAGTATATAAAGCTACCTGAAGAAAATTACAGGTGTTCTATTTGATCCTATTAGTACCACGGTCAGGCAGCTAGACTATTTACATTTAGTACAGTGCGTCCTGCTCACAGTGTTCAGCTAGATCCGTTCCTGTTATCTTCCTACTGACAGGCAGGCTTGTCTGGTTACAGTATATAAAGCTACCTGAAGAAAATTACAGGTGTTCTATTTGATCCTATTAGTACCACGGTCAGGCAGCTAGACTATTTACATTTAGTACAGTGCGTCCTGCTCACAGTGTACAGCTAGATCCGTTCCTGTTATCTTCCTACTGACAGGCAGGCTTGTCTGGTTACAGTATATAAAGCTACCTGAAGAAAATTACAGGTGTTCTATTTGATCCTATTAGTACCACGGTCAGGCAGCTAGACTATTTACATTTAGTACAGTGCGTCCTGCTCACAGTGTTCAGCTAGATCCGTTCCTGTTATCTTCCTACTGACAGGCAGGCTTGTCTGGTTACAGTATATAAAGCTACTTGAAGAAAATTACAGGTGTTCTATCCCAGCTTAGTGCAGCTACAGGCCATTAGTATGTCTGGAAGGCCAAGAAGGAGAGGCAGACAGTCACAAGCCAATAAGAGAGGGCAAGCAGGCTCTGTGTCTAGTGCTGGTCGTGGAGACGGTGCATCCTCATCAGCACGTGGCCATGGGACACGCTTGGCCTTTTTTTCGGCAGCTGGCCGTGTTGAGCCGCAACATGCGGAAGACTTGGTCGAGTGGATGACCAAGCCGTCCTCATCCTCCTCATCCTCTCTCACCCATGCCCAGGGTGCTTTGTCTGGCAAAGCAGCGGCCTCTTCCCTCAGCTCAATGTCATCAGTGACTCCTTCCCTAGCTCCACCATGTCCTCATGAGGATTCCCTCGAACTGTTTGACCACAGTGTTGGGTACATGCTCCAGGAGGATGCCCAGCGTTTGGAAGGCTCTGATGACGATACTGAGCTCGATGAAGGCAGTAACATGAGCACGGACAGAGGGGGTGCCCAAGAAGGACAGCAATCTGGCAGTCATGCTCCCCCTGCTGCAGCATACTGCCAGGTTTGCTCCAGTGATGAGGAGGGAGGGGATGATGAGGTCACTGACTCAACGTGGGTGCCTGATAGGAGAGAGGAGGAGGAGGAGGAGGAGGAGGAGGAGGCGGCGGCACATCACCAACGAGGCAGGATGCCCTCCAGGGGCCAGCCTAAGGGCAGCACATTGACTGCATCACACCCCAAAGCTCCACATGTGCAGGGCGCTGCAGTCTCTGCGCGTTATTCAAAAAGTTCTTTGGTGTGGGCCTTTTTTGAGACGAGTGCATCAGATCGCACCGCTGCTATTTGCAACATATGTCTCAAGCGTATCTCGCGTGGCCAAAACATCTCCCGCTTGGGTACCACATGCTTGACCAGACATATGTTGACCTGCCATGCAGTTCGTTGGCAAGCGTATCTAAAAGACCCACACCAAAGAACAAAGAGGATCTCTCCTTGCTCCTCATCAGCTGAGATTTCCAACCCCACTAGACCTTCAGTCCTCTCTGAGACCTGCAGTGAGAGGAATGAAGGTGTAGAATTAGGTGTGTCACAGCCAAGTACTTGTGGGCAATCTGCTTTTGGTACACCGACGTCAGATTGTACCAGGCAAATTTCCCTGCCCCAGCTGCTGCACCGCCGAAAGAAGTTTGCTCCCAGCCATCCACATGCCCAGCGGTTGAATGCTAGCTTGGCAAAATTGCTAGCACTTCAACTGCTGCCTTTTCAGTTGGTAGACTCTGCCCCCTTCCGTGAGTTTGTGGAATGTGCGGTTCCTCAGTGGCAGGTACCCAAACGCCACTTTTTCTCACGGAAGGCGATTCCGGCTCTCTACCGGCATGTGGAAGGCAATGTCCATGCCTCGCTGGACAGGGCGGTCAGCGGTAAGGTGCATATTACCGCTGACTCATGGTCCAGCAGGCATGGACAGGGACGTTAGCTAAGTTTCACGGCGCATTGGGTGACTCTGCTGGCAGCTGGGAAGGATGCAGGACAAGGTGCAGTAGTGTTGGAGGTTGTTCCGCCACCACGCCTCCAAAATGCTGATTGTGACACACCTCTCTCCTCCACCCCCTCCTCTTCTTCTTCCTCCATGGCCTCTTCCTCGGAACCAGCGGTGCTCCATAGGCGTTCAAGGGGCTACGCAAGTACGCAGGCCAAAAGATGCCATGCGGTGCTTGAGCTGGTGTGCTTGGGGGACAGGAGCCACACTGGGGCAGAGGTTTTGTCAGCTCTGCAGGGGCAGGTTCAGAGGTGGTTGACGCCACGCCAACTTAAGGCAGGAATGGTGGTTTGCGACAATGGCACCAACCTCCTCTCTGCCCTCCGACAGGGACAAATGACCCATGTGCCCTGTTTGGCTCACGTCCTTAACTTGGTGGTGCAGCGGTTCTTGGGCAGGTACCCGGGCTTACAGGATGTCCTGAGGCAGGCCAGGAAAGTCTGTGTGCATTTCCGCCGGTCATATAATGCCAGTGCTCGGCTGACGGACCTCCAAAAGGAGTTTAACCTGCCCAAGAACCGCCTAATCTGTGACATGCCCACCAGGTGGAACTCAACGTTGGCCATGCTGCAGCGGCTGCACACGCAGCAGAGGGCCATCAATGAGTACCTGTGCGACTATGGCACCAGGACAGGGTCAGGGGAGCTTGGTTTTTTTTCCCCACGCCAGTGGGCCATGATCAGGGATGCATGCACTGTCCTGTCACCATTCGAGGAGGCCACGAGGATGGTGAGCAGTGACAGTGCATGCATCAGTGACACTGTCCCCCTTGTCCACCTGTTGGAGCACACGCTGCGTGGAATAATGGACAGGGCACTTGAGGCAGAACAGAGGCAGGAAGAGGAGGACTTCCTTAGCTCTCAAGGCCCCCTTTATCCAGACAGTGTTCCTGCGTGCCCGCCGATCACACAGGAAGAGGACGAGGAGGAAGAGGAGGAGGAGGAAGAT
The DNA here is from genome assembly GCF_042186555.1 of Aquarana catesbeiana. Lineage (NCBI taxonomy): Eukaryota > Metazoa > Chordata > Amphibia > Anura > Ranidae > Aquarana > Aquarana catesbeiana. The sequence continues at coordinate 127,317,452 of NC_133332.1, read as the reverse complement.
TGTGTCAGTATGGAGGTGGAGCCTGGCACTCAGCATCAGCAGCAGTCTTTAAGGGATCAGTCCCAAGAAACACATGGACTTGTACGTGGCTGGGAGGAGGTGGCTGCGGACCATGTCGTTCTTAGTGACCCAGAGGACTCCGGACCGAATGCCTCAGCAAACCTACGCTGCATGGCCTCCCTGATCCTGCAAAGCCTGCGTAAGGATCCTCGTATTCGTGGTATCAAGGAGAAGGACCAATACTGGCTGGCAACCCTCCTTGATCCACGTTACAAGGGTAAGGTTGCGGACCTTATCTTGCCATCGCAGAGGGAGCAGAGGATGAAACATCTTCGGGAGGCCTTGCAGAAAGGTCTGTGCAACGCGTTCCCAGAGACTGGGAGGTTACAAACTCCTGTTTCTGGACAACGTGTTGCTGAGGCTTCGGTCAGTCAAAGAAGGAGCGGTGGAGAAGGTGGCCGTCTGACCGATGCGTTCAGACAATTTTTTGGTCCGCAGCCCCAAGATATGATCGGTTCCAGCAACCATCGCCAGCGTCTGTTTTACATGGTGCAGGAATACCTAGGGGCAAGATCAGACTTGGACACCTTTCCCACCGAAAATCCTCTGGGTTACTGGGTCTTGAGGATGGATCACTGGCCAGAGCTTGCACAGTATGCAATTGAGCTACTGGCCTGTCCTGCATCCAGCGTTCTTTCGGAACGCACATTCAGTGCTGCTGGAGGCGTGGTAACCGATCACAGGGTGCGTCTGTCCACCGACTCGGTCGATCGGCTGACCTTCATAAAAATGAATGAGTCTTGGATCACCACCAGCTACCAAGCACCTGATGCTGATGTAACCGAATAATTTTTTTTGAAATCTCAGATCCCTTCAAAGACTGCCTATGCTGATGCTGAGTGACTATCCCTGAGTAATTATCCTCTTCCTCCTCAATCATCACGCTGATAGCTTGTAAGAACATTTTTGGTTCTGGGCGCCACCACCAGTGCCTAAGGCACAATTTTTCAGCCCCTGTTTAACAGGGGCGTGTAATTACAATTTTTGATGTAATACTTTGCAGCAGGGCTCGTTCCTGCATTCCAACTAGAGTGTCTGTGAGGGGTTGCAGTGTTGTGGCACCAGCACCAGTGCCTAAGGCCCAATTTTTCTGCCCCTGTCTAACAGGGGCGTGTAATTACAATTTTTGATGCAATACTTTGCAGCAGGGCTCGTTCCTGCGTTCCAACTAGAGTGTCTGTGAGGGGTTGCAGTGTTGTGGCACCAGCACCAGTGCCTAAGGCCCAATTTTTCTGCCCCTGTCTAACAGGGGCGTGTAATTACAATTTTTGATGCAATACTTTGCAGCAGGGCTCGTTCCTGCGTTCCAACTAGAGTGTCTGTGAGGGGTTGCAGTGTTGTGGCACCAGCACCAGTGCCTAAGGCCCAATTTTTCTGCCCCTGTCTAACAGGGGCGTGTAATTACAATTTTTGATGCAATACTTTGCAGCAGGGCTCGTTCCTGCGTTCCAACTAGAGTGTCTGTGAGGGGTTGCAGTGTTGTGGCACCAGCACCAGTGCCTAAGGCCCAATTTTTCTGCCCCTGTCTAACAGGGGCGTGTAATTACAATTTTTGAAGCAATACTTTGCAGCAGGGCTCGTTCCTGCGTTCCAACTAGAGTGTCTGTGAGGGGTTGCAGTGTTGTGGCACCAGCACCAGTGCCTAAGGCCTAATTTTTCAGCTCCTGTTCAACAGGGGCATGTAATTACAATTCTTGATCTAATATTTCACAGCAGGGCCCTGTGAGGGCTTACAGTGTTGTGGCCACAGCAACACCTAAGGCCCAAATTTCTGCTGAGTATATAGGGCAGGACCCTACTTTCAAACATCTAACTTACAAACAACTCCTACTTGCAAACGGAAGGAGACAACAGGAAGTGAGATGAAATCTACCCCTAGGAAGGGAAATTCTTTCCTGTAAGAGTTAATATGGGAAAACAATTTCTCCTTTCCACTGATGCTTTCCAATCCTTGTTCCACAAAAAAACCCAAATTTTCAAAAAACATTTTTCATTGGGACAAAAAAGTGAGGTGAAATCTTCTGAAGAGGAGGAAAGACAGCAAAACAAATGTCACAGGGGTGATAACCCTTCCCTATGTTTTCCAAAAAGCTTAGAAAAGATTTTTTGGCTGGAGCTAAACACGTTAAAAATGTTCAAAATTACAAACAGATTCTACTTAACAACAAACCTACAGTCCCTGTCTTGTTTGCACCGCCTGTATACTGCTGTTCAGAGTATATAGGGCCTGGTGGCCCCACACCTTTCCTTATTTTAATTTGGGTGCGGGGTTCCCCTTAATATCCATACAAGACCCAAAGGGCCTGGTAATGGACTGGGGGGTACCCATGCCGTTTGTCTCACTGATTTTCATCCATATTGCCATGACCCGACATGACATTAAACCCGCAAGCAGTTTTAAATGAGATTTTTTCCTTTAAAAATGACATTTGGTGCAGGGACTGTTCTAAACATGGGAAACACGCGTCACTTTACAGGCATACTATAGACACCCCCCAGGTACAATATTTAAAGGAATATTTCACTTTTTTTTTTTTACTTTAAGCATCATTAAAATCACTGCTCCCGAAAAAACGGCCGTTTTTAAAAATTTTTTTTGCATTGATACATGTCCCCTGGGGTAGGACCCGGGTCCCCAAACCCTTTTTAGGACAATACCATGCAAATTAGCCTTTAAAATGAGCACTTTTGATTTCGAACGTTCGAGTCCCATAGACGTCAATGGGGTTCTAACGTTCGTGCGAACTTTCGGTCCGTTCGCGGGTTCTGGTGCGAACCGAACCGGGGGGTGTTCGGCTCATCCCTACTCATGACCTCTCAGCGGCCTCCATTGACAGAGATGATGGTATAGCGCATGGTATCCCAGGTCCTTGCAGCACATCTGCCAGCATCACACCACCAGCTGTAGACTATAGGCGGAAAATTTCTCTGCCCCATCTGCTACAGCAGAAAAAACAAATACAGTCCCTGCTACCTGCATGCCCAGCATCTAAATGCAAGCTTGTCAAAGCTAATGGCTTTACAACATCTGCCTTTCCACCTGGTGGATTCTGCCCCTTCTGTGAATTGCAGAATGTGCTGTACCACAATGGTTCCCAGTTTCTATTTCTTTTCATGTAAGGCCATTCCATCTCTACCATCATGTGGAAGGCAATGTTGTGGCATTGTTGGGCAAGGCAGTCAGCCGCAAAGTCCACGTTACTGCTGACACGTGGTCCAGCAAGCATGGGCAGGGACGATATATTTTGTTCACAGCACACTGGGTAACTCTGCTTCTAACTCAGAAGGATGCAAAACAGGGCTCAGTGCTGCAGCTTGTTGTGCCACCACGTCTGGTAATGATGCAAGATTTGTCAGCTCTACCCCCTCCTCCTCCTCCATGCCCTCCTCTGCTGAATTGTCCTATGACCTTCAAGTACTGGGGGTCCCGACTTACAAATGCCCGACTTACGAACGACTCCTACTTACGAACGGGCCTCGATACCGGCTGCTTGTGCTCCCTCGATTGTCCTGGATACCTCCGAGCAGCTATCTTGCCACATTCCACTCATTCCACACTGCAGTACTTCATGTACTGCATGGCCAGAAGAGCCCCAGAAGTGCCCAAAACATGCCACATTCCTGCACAGGCGGAAGCCAGAACATCTCACATCCCTGCACAGGCGGAAGTTACACTTACAAACAGTGTTCCGACTTACGAACAGATTTCACTTACAAACAAATCTACAGTCCTTATTGCGTTCGTAAATCGGGGACGCCCTGTACCCTCTAAGCGTTCAAAGGGCTATTCAATGAGTCAGGCTAAAAGGTGCCATGCAGTGCTTCAGTTGGTGGATCCAGGAATGGTGACGTGTGATAATGGCACAAAACCTCCTGTCCGCCCTTAGACAGGGAAAGTCAACACATGTGCCATGCCTGGCACATGTCCTCAATTTGGTGGTGCAGTGTTAACTAAATAGGTACCCAGGGTGGGAAGATCTACTAAAGCAGGCCAGAAGAGTCTGTAGCCATTTCAGGTGATTATACACAGCCAGTGCTTGGTTGGCTGAAATTCAGTGGGAATTCCACCTGTACATAAACCATCTGATTTTTGACATGCCCACCAGGTGAAACTCGAATTTGGCAATGCTGCAGCCGTTGTACATGCAGCAAAAGGCCCTCAATGAGTACCTGTCTGAGTATGGCACAACAACAGGATCAGGCCAGCTCCACTTTTTTTCCCCACGCCAATTGCTGCTCATAAAGGATGCATGCACTGTACTGTCACCATTTGAGGAGGCCACAAGGATAGTGAGCCATAACAATGCATGCATCAGTGACACAATCCCTGTTGTGTTCCTGCTGGAGCAGAATCTGCGTGGCAATATGGACAGTGAAGATATTTGCCAGCATACCATGGAACGACATAAATAGCGTTCCAGGAGAGTGCAAGGTTTCAGAGTCATGCAGGACCCCTTCGTCAGGCATGTGATGAAGGGGTCCTGCGTGACTCCGAAACGTTATACTCTCCTTGTGTTGTTATCATGCAATAAATTAACCGTTTGGACGCTATTTATCTCGTTCCATGGTGTGCTGGCAAATATCTTCACTGTGACTTGCACCAGTATCCAGCTGGTTGTTGCTACAGCACCCAAATTCAAGAGCTCATCCAGGAATGTGTGCGATGGGAATATGAAATATTGCATTATGGACAGGGCACTCAAGGCAGAGCAGTGGGATGAAGAGGAGGACTTCCTTTCCTCTCAAGGCCCACTTTATGCAGACACCATTGTTCCTATGCCACAGAACACACAAAAAGGAGAGAGAGGAGGAGGAGGAGGAGGATTCTGGCAGTTTCGAAGGCATTGAAGCAGAGAAAGACATACGTTAAACGGTTAGAGATGGTTTTCCATCCTCAGAAACCTTGGGAGTAGTACGTGGATGGGAGGAGGAAGTTTCAGATACTATAATCCTCAGTGACCCCGAGGAGTCTGCTTCTCATGCCTCCGCAAATTTGCAGCGCATGGGCTCACTCATGTTTCAAACCCTGCAAAAGGACCCAAGAATATGTGGCATAAAGGAAAAGGATCACTATTGGTTGGCAACTCTCCTTGACCACTGTTATAAGGGGAAAGCCTCAGAACTCATCCTTTCCCCACAGAGAGTGCAGAAGATTAAATCTCTTGAGGACACCTTAAAGAGGAGTTTATCAAATGCTTTTTCCGACTCTGGTAGGTTACAATGTCGTGGAAAATGCAGTTTTGAGGCTTTTATTGGTCACGAGAGGAGCGGTGGAGAAGGTGGACGCCTAAGTGATGCATTTCTCTATTTTTTTAGTCCTCGCCGCCCAGGGCTGTCAGCTTCCACATCCCATCGGCAGTGTTTGCATCACATGGTGGATGATTATCTAGGGGCGAAAACAGAGATGGAGAGCTTTCCAGATGATGATCCACTGGCTTACTGGGTCATGAGAATAGACCACTGGCCAGAACTTGCCCAGTATGCTATTGAGCTTCTGGGCTGCCCTGCATCCAGCGTGCTTTCCGAACGGGCATTCAGTGCTGCTGGAGGTTTTGTTACTGATCATAGAATGCGTCTGTCCATAGTCTCCGTGGACATCTGACTTTTATCAAAATGAATCAATCCTGGATTACCAGGAGCTATGAAGCCCCTGATGCCGATGTGGCAGATTAAAGTGGAGTTCCACCCTGAAAATTTTTTTTACATAATCACAGACCTTTAATCCTATAAAGCAGGGTCGGGAACCTGTGGCTCTTTTAATGGCTGCATCTGGCTCGCAGACAAATCTTTAATAAAAAAATTATTAACGTTAAAGATATAAAACATTCTCATGTATTTCAATCCATTCATTTCCTACCGCTCATGTTCAGGGTTGCGGGTAGGGATGGGCTTTATGTTCGGGTCGAACATGAGTTCGACTTGAACATTGGCTGTTCGCCCGTTCACCTAACAACAAACAATTTGGGGTGTTCGCGGCAAATTCGAAAGCCGTGGAACACCCTTTAAAGAAGATGGGAGAAATCAAAAGTGCTAATTTTAAAGGCTTATATGCATGGTATTGTTATAAAAAGTGGTTGGGGACCTGGGTCCTGCCCCAGAGGACATGTATCAATGCAAAAAATTGCATTTTTTTCGGGAGCAGTGATTTTAATAATGCTTAAAGTGAAACAATAAAAGTGTAATATTCCTTTAAATTTCGTACCTGGGGGGTGTCTATAGTATGCCTGTAAAGGGGCGCATGTTTCCCCTGTTTAGAACAGTCTGACAGCAAAATGACATTTCTAAAGGAAAAAAAGTCATGTAAAACTACTATCGCTAGCGCCGGCTATAATGAATTGTCGGTCCGGCAATACACATACTGTAACAGTTCCTTGATAAAAACGGCATGGAATTTCCCCACAGGGGAACCCTGAACCAAAATTTTTTTAAAAAGTGTGGGGGTCCCCCTAAATTCCATGCCAGGCCCTTCAGATCTGGTATGGATATTAAGGGGAACCCTGTGTCAAAACTTTAAAAAAAATGGCGTGGGGTTCCCCCTCAAAATCCAGGAAAAGAGGGGGGATGAGAGAGCGCCCCCTGAACTGTACCAGGCCACATGTCCTCAACATTGGGAGGGTGCTTTGGGGTAGCCCCCAAAGCACCTTGTCCCCATGTTGTTGGGCAGAAGGGCCTCATCCCCACAACCCTTACCCGGTGGTTGTGGGGGTCTGTGGGCGGGGGGCTTATCGGAATCTGGAAGCCCCCTTTAACAAGGGGAGCCCCAGATTCCGCCCCCCCTGTGTGAATTGGTAATGGGGTATAAATGTACCCCTTCCGTTTCACAAAAAAAGTGTCAAAAAGGTTAAAAAACACGAGACGGTTTAAGTCCTTTATTAATTTCTTCTTCTTCCATCTTCTTTCTCCTGGTCTTCCTTCGGTGTTCTTCTTCTTCCTCCATCTTCTTCTTCTCCATCTTCTTCTTCATCCGCTCCTCTCGTCCCGCATCTTCCTCCGGCTTCTTCTCCGCTCCGTCCACACGATCCGCCTCAGTGGGAGTCTTCCGCCGTGTGACGCTTCGGTTCTTCTGACACTTCTTATATAACAGAGGGTGGGTCCACCTGGTCACCCCGCCTTCCTCTGACGCACGGGGACTTCCCTGTGGCTTTCCCTGTGTTGTCAGAGGGGGGCGGGGTCATCCGCTTACGTAACCGGGTGACCCCGCCGTTAAGAATGCATTATGCTCGGATAGCTGAAAAAAAATGTGTCCGGAACTCCACTTTAAGTGTTTTGGGGATTTGGAATGCGGGGCTTCTAGGCTGCCTAGTGTTGTGGGTGTTGATTTCCTCTGGAAAAATGTTTTTGGTGTAAGTTTCATGGGCACAATTAACACCCAAAGAACAATTTTTCCACACCTGTTTGGCAGGTGCATATCATTGCAATTTTTGACAGCAAGGCCAATTCTTGCTTTCATCAAGAGTACCTCTATAAGGTTATGGTGTGAAGGGGCCACCAACACCCAAAGACCAATTTTTCTGCATCTGTTTGACAGGTGCATATCATTACAATTTTTGACAGCAAGGCCAATTCTTGCTTTCATCAAGAGATACTTCTATCCAGAGTCTGTGGTAGAGACACCAGAATTTATCCATTTTCCATTTATCCTTGTTCCCAGTGCACTGCCCAAGCTATTGCTTACAAAATAAAGAAAGCTTGCAGGGTAATTTTTTGGGCTGTATAAATGCAATTATTGCTACAGCGGCTTCTATACACAGTACAGATGTGCCACTTTAAAGGTGGACTAAGGGGACCCCCTCTGGGCATTATATTGAAATGAATTTTTCATTTTTATGCTTTCACTTTAAGCATCATTAAATCGCTGTTCATTTAAAAATGACGTTTTCTACAAAGTTTTTTTCATTGATACATGTCCCCCAGGGCAGTACCCGGACTCCCATAACCACTGTATGCCCAATTACTTGCATATAAGCCTTCCAAATGGGCATTTTTGATTTTTCATGTTCGGGTCCTATAGAATTCAATTGAGTTTGTTATTCGGTTCTGAACTTTCGTGATGTTTGAAAGTTCTGGTGCAAACCAAACATGGGGTCGTTTGGCCCATCCCTACCAGTGACTAATTTCTGCCCAGCACATTCACATGACAGATTCCGGACTGACAGGTAAATGTAAGTTTGGAGGAGCAGGGTGAAAAAAAAACCTTCAATTCTGGTATGGATTTTGAGGGGGACGCCTTAAAAAAGGCATGTATGGGTTCCCACAAAAAAAATTTATACCAGGCCCTTCAGGTCTGGTGTGGATTTAAAGGGGGACCCCATCAAAAAGAAAAAAATTATGTGAGGTCCTTTCAAATTCTATACCAGACCCTTGGATCAAGGAGAACCCTGAGCAAAAAAAGGAAGAATAAAAATCTTGGGGTCCTCCTATCCATACCAGACCTTTATCTAAGACTGCAGCCTGGCTGGCCAGGAAAGAGGGGGGGACAGGCATGTGACCCTCCTGAATCATACCTGGCCCTCAACATGTTAGGACCTATTGCCAGAGGGGACCCCCTGGCACAGCACCTTATTCCGTGGTGATGAGGACCTCTTTTCCTAAACCCTGGCCCAGTAGGTGTGGGGGTCTGCGTGGGGGGCTTATCGGAATCTGGAAGCAAAAAGGGGCCCTCAGATACTTTTCCCCCATGTGCGTGAGTAAGGTTATGAGTTTACTCTGATACCCCTAACTAAAATCCATTGGAACAAATTGCCTTCAGAAGTCACCTAATTAGTAAATAGAGTCCACCTGTGTGTAATCTTAGTATAAATACAGCAGTTATGTGAAGCCCACAGAGGTTTGTTAGAGAACCTTAGTGAACAAACAGCATCATGAAGGTCAAGGAACACACCAGACAGGTCAGGGATAAAGTTTTGGAGAAGTTTAAAGCTGGTTAGGTTATAAAAAAAAATATCCTAAGCTTTGAACATCTCACGGAGCACTGTTCAATCCATCATCCGAAAATAGCAAGAGTATGGCACAACTGCAAACCTACCAAGACATGTCCGTCCACCTAAACTGACAGGCCAGGCAAGGAGAGCATTAATCAAAGAAGCAGCCAAGAGACCCATGGTAACTCTGGAAGAGCTGCAAAGATCCACAGCTCAGGAGAGAGACTCTGTCCACAGGATAACTGTTAGTTGTGCACTCCACAAATCTGGCCTTTATGGAAGAGTGGCAAGAAGAAAAAAATCCATAAGAAGTCCAGTTTGCAGTTTGCGAGAAGCCATGTGGGGGACACAGCAAACATGTGGAAGAAGGTGCTCTGGTCAGATGAGACCAATCTTTAACTTTTTGGCCCAAAAGCAAAATGCTATGTGTGGCGAAAAACTAACACTGCACATCACCCTGAACACACCATCCCCACTGTCATACATGGTGGTGGCAGCATCATATTGTGGGGATGTTTTTCTTCAGCATGGACATGGAAGCTGGTCAGAGTTGATGGAAAGATGGATGGAGCCAAATACAGGGCAATCTTAGAAGAAAACTCGTTATTCCGTGTGCACACGAGCGGAATTTCCGACAGAAAGAGTCCAATGGGAGCATTTCATCGTATATTCCGACCATGTATATGCCCCATGGGACTTTTTCCATCGAAAATTCAGACGGACTTAGATAGAGAACATGTTCTATATTTTTCTGAAGGAACAAATTACTATCGGAAAAACCGCTCGTCTGTATGCTGTTCCGACGCACCAAAAACGACGCATGCTCTGAAGCAAGTACGAGATGGAAGCTACTGGCTATTGAACTTCCGTTTTCTAGTCCCATCATACGTGTTGTACGTCACCGCGTTCTTGACGGTCGGACTTTGGTTTGACCATGTGTATGCAAGACAGCTTGAGCGGAATTCCGTTGGAACTCCGTCAGAAAGACCTTCAGAGTTTATTTCAATGGCAAAACCAGTTGTGTGTACAGGGCATCAGAGTCTGCAAAAGACTTGAGACTGGGGTGGAGGTTCACCTTCCAGCAGGACAACTACCCTAAACATAAAGCCAGAGTTACAATGGAATGGTTTAGATCAAAGCATATTCATGTGTTAGAATTACCCAGTCAAAGTCCAGACATAAATCCAATTGAGAATCTGTGGCAAGGCTTGAAAATTGCTTTTCACAGGTGCTCCCCATCCAATCTGACAGAGCTTGAGTTATTTTGCAAAGAAGAATCTGCAAAAATGTCACTCTCTAGATGTGAAAAGCTGTTACAGACATCCCCAAAAAGACTTGCAGCTGTAATTGCAGCGTAGATGGTTCTACAAAGTATTGACTCAGGTGGGCTGAATACAAATGCACACCATACTTTTCAGGTACAGTATATATTTGTAAGAAAGTTTGAAAGCCATTTGTCATTTTCCTTCCACTTCACAATTATGTGCCACTTTGTGTTGGTCTGTCACATAAAATCCCCAAAAAATAAATTTATGTTTTTGGTTGTAATATGACAAAATGTGGAAAATTTTAAGGGGTATGAATACTACTTTTTCAAGGCACTGTATGCACTTTATGTGGGCCCCATGGGCATGTACCCGCTAGGATGGAATATGAGATGCAATGACCAGTGTGGCCATTTGGGTTTGCGATGGCTTGCAGATCCTTTGCACAAGCTGAAAGCTGAAACTTCCATGTTAAAGCGGAAATTCACTGCATCCGAGCACCACAAACCAAAAACATTATTTAAAGCGTTACTAAACCAACAACAGTAAAATCAGTCTGTATATGCAGTAAAGCAGGGGTCTTCAAACTACAGCCTTCCAGTTGTTCAGGAACTACAATTCCCATCATGCCTAGTCATGTCTGTGAATTTCAGAGTTTTACAATGCCTCATGGGATGTGTAGTTCTGCAACAGCTGGAGGGCTGTAGTTTGAAGATCCCTGCACTAAAGCATGCCTGTTATACTCACTGTGAAGCCTAAGGGGTAAGGCTGTTTGATCCTGTCTTTTCTGCTTCTCCCCTTCTTCCACTGTCCCCAATATATCTCCTGATAGAACAGAGCCTTGGGGGCACTCTGCACATGCTCAGTTGGTGTGTGTATTGCTGGAGAGTTTTTTTTTTTCTTGGGAGAGTGCATGTGATCAGCACAGGGCCAATCATCACTGCCCAGACAGAAAGTCAGGGGTCTTGCAGCCTGATAGGACATTCAGATTAGTGTAGCAAAGTCTTTAGCCTCTTCCAGTCTAATAAGGACCTCTTATGCCGCGTACACACGACCAGACTTTCCATCAGAGTAGACTCTGACGGTCTTTCCGACGGAGTTCCGCTGAAACGGAACGCGATGACGTACGACGGGACTACAAACAGGAAGTTCAATAGCCAGTAGCCAATAGCTGCCCTTGCGTCGTTTTTGGTCCGTCGGACTAGCATACAGACAAACGGTTTTCCCGATAGATATTGAGTCCGTCGGAAAGATTTGAAACATGTTCTATTTCTAGGTCCGTCAGAATTTTAGAAAGAAAAAGTCCGATGAAGCACACACACGATCGGAATGTCCGACGGAATGATTCCGTCAGACCTTTTCTGCCAGAAAGTCCGGTCGTGTGTACGCGGCATAAGGCCAAAGATAGCTGACATCTTTCCATATGTAGCAGGTTGTGAGGCATAGTGGGTGCAAAGATGTTAAAAGTCATTGAGCACCAGACACTTCTTGGGTGTAAAAGAGGTTTTATTTCTTTTAACAGTCCATTTTGTATTTTGGGAGAAAAAGGGTTAGGGCCAGGAGACCCTTAAGTAGTTGTAGATTTAATTGCCAGACCCAGAGACTTCAATAGGAGGACAGCCGTGCAGGGAAAGGCCACGGCAAGGCGCCACATCTGCACATGCAGGAATGCTGTCTCCTTTGGCAACAGTCTTTAAAAGTTCCTAACTCAAACGTAACAGTTCCTTCAGCTTCACTACAACTGCCTCTTGTAGTTCTTCAATGCTGAGCTTGCGGTCTCTCACTAGACCCTCTGATTCACTGACTCTGACACTGACGCTTCCCTGCTGGGTCCCTAGCTTGGCACTCCAGATACTTCTCAAGCTTCACCCTTGCTGACCGGCTCGGTTCCTGGCTTGACACACAAGGCTGCTCAGCAAGCGTCACCTCCGCTGGTTGGGTCCCTGACTTGATTACCGCCTGAAGTTTCCCTATTCTCCACTGTGCCCATTCGGTGAGAATACTGCTCCAGTACTTGCTTCAGTTACTCACTGTAGTCCCTGGTAAAGGTGGTTGGTCCCTTAGTGGCGACAGCTCCTCTTCTACCTCCGACCATGACAGGTTCTCCAGCCGACAGAACCATCACTTTTGGTTGGACTGCAAGCCACAATCCCAACCCTGCGCTGCCCTCTTACTTCTGGATAGGCCCTTGCACAGCCTGGCAGCCAGATGCCCCCGGGATAGGCCCATTCTCCAGCCTAGCAGCCCGGGGCATACAACACACATCCACCCAGACAGCCGTCCAGGTGACACAGGACATAGATCACCTAACTCCACTCCATATAGGTGCTCCCAGCAGGCCAATGGATTCAAGAAACCCCCTGCCCATTGGCTGAGATAACCCATAATCTGACCTTGGGTTGCCCTTCTCATATCTAGTACCACCAAGTACCCGGCCACCTAGTGGTAGAAAAGAAAAGTTCAACAAGGCCAAACTTAGGGAGAAATCAATGGATCTCTATCAATCAACCAGGATAACTACTCCTGGCAAGTAAATTTGTGAGGAACTCCTTGCCTAAGCTACAATAAAATGAAAACTCCTTCCACAAGCTTTAACCAGACACTGATAGAAGTCACAAGACTGCTATATACTGCTGATGAGAAAAGGTATTTAGCAGTTTATATTTACTAAAATAATGCATTTCCATGTTCTGTGTACTGTGGGAGACCAGATATAGTGAATGCAGGAGTCTGGGTTTAGTAACACTTTAATTCATTTTTAATATTCAAAGGAAACTCCCCCATCCATCCCTGTCTCTATGCTTTCTTTTGTTGAGAATCACTTTGAAAAACACCCTCTAGCATACCTGGCCATGGCCGTCTTGAGTAAGGGCAAATTATTCATGTAGCATTTACTTCCTGGAATCCATCTTCCCTTAGCTCAAGCATGCATGCAGGAGAGTGTGCTTAGCTGAGAAAACCCCTCCTCCTCCCCTGCCCTCCTGAAGAATCCTAGGATGTATGACATCATTTGCCTAGTCAAGAAACCAGAAAATAACTGAAGAAATATATAAAAAAAGGTTAAAATAAGTAAAAATGATATACCTTTCTATCTATTTACTGATGGTAGCAGGATGATGATTACATTTAATCAATGGTGATTGGGGGGAGTGAAGTTCCACTTTAAATTAGACTAAAGTGATTTTAAGGTATTTTTTTTTTTTAAATAACTAACATTGTATACTTACCTGTTCTGTGCAATGGCCTCTTCTGGGGTTCCCGAGCCAGTGTTATCTGCTCCTGCTCTTCTCTATCTGCCCCCTATTGCAAACCGCTTGCTATAGGAGTAGACATGTGGGCTTGATCCCAAGACAGGCTGTGTGTGTCTATACACACATAGCCTGATTGGCCCAGCCCCCCCCCCCCAGCTCCCTCCTCGAAGGATTTGATTAACAGCATCAGGAGCCAATACCTGTGAGGAGAGAAGAGGAGAGCAGCTGCAGTTAGTAAGTGTTTTACCCTCTCGCTGCCAGAGCCATTTTTTCTATTGTTTTGCACACATTATAAAATTATTTAAGGGGGCTTGGCATGCCGGCAGGGCAGATGGCAGCTTGAAACCTCGGCTCCGTAGACTACCCAGCAATAAGCGGCTCCCAAGTGATGGAGGCATCAAGGGAAAAGTAACCCAGCTACATACCAGGACATTAGGGCTGCAACTAACGATTATTTTCATAATCGATTAGTTGGTCGATTATTGTTTCGATTAATCGATTAATCGGTTAATAACCTTAAAAAAGAGTGTGGTGTATAATTTAGTTAATATGTAAAGTTTTTTTAAAAAAAGCTATTTATTTTTAAATATCTATATGCAGTGATAAATATAAACAACCAACTATTTGGTTAGGGAGCAAAATATTGAATCCACCCTGAGAATAACAAACAGAAGAGATATACTGTATATACACTATTAGAGGAGAAATAGTTTTTTGGCCAATTTGTTGTTGGGCAGATTAAAAAATACAAATTGCTGCAAAAACGCATTACATGCTTTTCTGCAGCTTCTCCATTGAAGTATATTGAACCAATAAAGCAACGTTTTGCGTTAAAAAAAAAAAAAGTCCTTGACCCTTTCTAAATATGCAGCGGCTGAAAAAAAGCATAGATGTGAACGTGTCCCATAGAAAACCATGTTAAATGAACTGTAGTGTGTTTCTGCAAAACACACCAAAAAACACAAAGATGTGAACCAGGTCCAAGACGTTTAGTAACATAATGGGGTTAAAAAAAACTAAAATGACCCCTTTATAGTACAAAAAAAGCAAATAATTGCTACTGTAAAGGGTTCATTTTTTTACTGTAGAACTGTGAAAGTAATATTTACAGTAGCGATTATTTGCTCTTTTTGTACTATAAAGGGCTAATTTTATTATTTTTAACCCCATTATGTTACTGGCCGATTAATCGATTATGAAAATAGTAATCGATTATTTTCATAATCGATTAGTTGTCGATTAATCGATTAGTTGTTTCAGCCCTACAGGACATCCTACTACCTCTGGGTGCAATGTCAAGGTGCAGAAAAATCCTCAAGGGCCCGCAGAAGCTGACAAACGTTTTCCCAGCAGCAGGTGTGGGCCACAGCCAAAATGGCGCTGGAGGCTTTCACATCCAGGCAGCGTGGCTCCCAGGGGCATTGCTAGGTCTACAAAAGATCTGGGGCTAGAGTCCATAGCAGCAAAGTAAAGAAAGTCATACACTTGGGCGGGCATACACATGTATATAATATACGTGTGTGTGTGTGTGTGTGTGTGTGTGTGTGTGTGTGTGTGTGTGTGTGTGTGTATATATATATATATATATATATATATATATATATATATATATATATATATATATAATATTGTTACATATCTGAGTGTGGATCCATGGTTTATTATTAGTAATTGATTAGGTCCCCCGAGCCCCCCTCATTACATCAGGTGCCCCCAGGTGTCCCTTCATTGTAGTCCTCAGGTGTCCTTGTTGGGTGCTGTGTTCTGCCCACATCCTAGTCCTCTGATCTCCCTGCAGAGTGCTGTGTTCTGCCCACATCCTAATCCTCTGGTCTCCCTGCTGGGTGCTGTGTTCTGGCCACATCCTAATCCTCTGGTCTCTCTGCAGAGTGCTGTGTTCTGCCCACATCCTAATCCTCTGGTCTCTCTGCAAAGTGCTGTGTTCTGCCTACATCCTAATCCTCTGTTCTCCCTGCAGAGTGCTGTGTTCTGCCCACATCCTAGTCCTCTGGTCTCCCTGCAGAGTGCTGTGTTCTGCCGACAGGATGTGGGCAGAACACAGCACCCAGCAAGGAGACCAGAGGATTAGGATGTGGGAAGAACACAGCACGCTGCAGGGAGACCAGAGGATTAGGATCCGGGAAGAATACAGCACTCTGCAGGGAGACAAGTGGATAAGGATGTGGGAAGAACACAGCACTCTGCAGAGAGACCAGAGGATTAGGATGTGGGTAGAACACAGCACCCAGAAGAGAGAACAGAGGATTAGGATGTGGGCAGAACATAGCACCCAGCAGGGAGACCAGAGGACTAGGATGTGGGCAGGACACAGCACTCTGCAGGGAGACCAGAGGATTAGGATGTGGGAAGAACACAGCACCTAGTTATTCCCTAGTCTATTGCCAATCATGGTGGAGTGTGATTTCATTTTGCAGATATCCCACACATTAGTGAATTCTGCATTCAGCTATTTCAGCTCTGCTTTGTCCCTTGTGATGGTGCATTGTACATAGACACATTGGCTACTGCTGTCAATTAAACTCAGTTAGCCAATGAGGAGAGAGAGGGGGCGGGACCTAGGTGTGGCTTCATGTCTGAATGGATACACAGAGCTGCAGCTCAGCTCTGGTGCCCCCATAGCAAGCTGCTATGCTACATAAAGGCATGACATGAGTCAGTAAGGGAGCTTGCATATTACATTCTGTTAGGTAGCATCATAGAGTGATGTCAATGAGGGAGAAGAATAGGGGTCCTGTAGAGGGCCAATAGGGTTACCAGAGAGGAGCATGACTAGTCCTCTGTGTAACAGGTGGAGGCGTCCTCCAGCCATCTATCCCATGTTTTATGATATTTTTTAGGGCAGTCCCTGTGGATATTGAGTAGTTTTCTATAAGGAAGAGTGTTGTTAACCGCTCTGATCCATTGTTGTATTGTGGGGGGGGACTCCCTCATCCACATCTTGGTAATCTGTAGGCTAGCAAGGAATATTGTTTCTTGCAAAAATATGTTCAAGTATTTCTCGCCCTCAGTGAGTGAGAGGAGCCCCAACACACATTGGCGGGGGCAGAGGGACAGTGGAGAGCCCATGCGATCATGGAGGAACTGAACCACCTGAGTCCAGAACCCCTGTATGGATGGGCATATCCAGAGTAGATGATAGAAGGAGGCATTAGGTTGGCTGCAGCTAGGGCAATTAGGGTTATGTCCAGGTTGTAATGGAAATTTGTAAGTTCTGTATATAATTGTATTCTATTTTGTAAGTATTGCACACTGCCCTCACTGTGCACATGGCACTAATAATGTTTTCAGTACATGTTTACATTCTTTCGAGTCCTGATTAGAATTAGCTTGCCTATGTAACGCCCCAGGTGACCCTGAGTATGCGAAACAAGGAGCTTGAGACGATCAGGGAATTTCTGATAATCAGCCGGCTGAGGTAAGCCTTTTGCTTACATTTGAGTTATCAGAATTCCTTGATCAGTAAGGCATTTTTGGGACAAAGGGTACCTATTTTACTCCCCTTAATCGAACTGTATTGATTGGTGGTTATATGTTATGTTGTCACTTTCTACTGTCCATCGGAGTGTTATAGATAAGCAAGAGAAGAATAGTGCTGTTCACAGGTGTATGTAGTACATCTGCTAGATAAAGTAGTTTAGAGGCAAGAGGGTATAGGCACACGTAGAGAAGACTGGCCAGTCATTATGGGCATTAAATTAAGTAAGGGAATGAAGGGTAAGAGACCCTCACAAATGCCCAGCGCAAGAGGAGCGCTATATATGAACCGAAGGTGCGGTTCCGCCTATACTGAGCCCACAGGGACCAAGAATCATGCAGAGTAAACAGCTAGAGAAGCAGCTATCTATGTGAGCAGGATGGAGCAAGGGTGACAATAACACTAGACAGAAAGGGACATTTTCATGTTAAGTTGTGGGATGAATTTGGGGTCAGGCACTACAACTAGTAAAGTCAAGAAACAGAGAAATGAGAGTTAAAACAGAATACTTTATATGTTGTCAAAGAGGGAAGATGGGATGAGCACTGTGGCTGCCCGTCTGATCATAGAAGCTAGATATAAAGGATATCTGAACAAAATAAAAGAAAGTGAGAGAATGATATGCATGTGTTGTGTACAAATGGGAAAGAGTAAGCGATTTTAGAGAGATATTGGTGTATGTGTGTGAATGCTGGGACCTTTAGTTCTATTGCTTGTGTGTGTCATGAATGCAGATGTGACCCCCTCCTTTGTGCTCTCATGAAAGAATGTAGCTGGGATGAGAGGTCAGTGATAAGCTGGAAGGACACCATGCCAATTCCATTTTTTTAGACAAAACATTTATAACAAAATGTGCCGGCTTAACAAATCTAATGGTAAACAATGTGATCACAATTATTTTTTGAATCTGGTTTCCAGACATGGTAAAATGAAGGTTACATTTAACCGTGTATTACACAAATTGAATATCTTTTGATGGTGGAAACAGTGCATTTAAAAAAGGGAAATTAGGTAAAATTAAGTAATAATGAATATTAATTTCTAATATGAGTTTTATTTATTTATTTACAATTTTATTAATAATATAGATATATTGAAACTGGTTTAGACAACCTTTGGTTGGAAATGAAATCCAGGTTAATGGGGAAATTTGTAATGAATGGGATTAGTTTAGATTAAGATGAGGTTGTTATTTGGAATACAGCTGCCATAATATTTAACAAAGTCAAGATGGATGGGATACATAAGAAGTTTTTCTACAAAAATAAAATTTTAAAGTTTTTGATAATAACTTGATGTGCGGTCCATGATGTGAGAGTTATAATAAATACAATTTAAATATAACAGACCCACACACCCTGTTAGGATAAATACCAACTGCAGCCAGTCATTTTATAGTTTTTGATGCTTTCTGGTCCATCATACAGATTGTTGGTCTTTTTGTTTTTATTTATTTTTATTTTTGAAATCCAAAGCAGAATGTGTGGATTGTGAAATGATGTGCCCATTTTCCTTGTAAGTGCAGTGGTATAAGCAGAAGAATATTTTGGATTTATGGACATCTCTCCATGACCGCAGGGTATTGTTATAATTTATTATAATATTGCAAGGAAAAGTTGTCTTTTGAAACATGACATTGGAGTTCTTACACAAACAACATGATAGAAAACAAGCTATTGTAATATATTTATGCAAGCTGGTCCCAGTAATGAAGGGTTCACCCCGATAAATCAGAGCTGTAGCTTTTATGCAAAGCTGCTATTAGACAAAGTTAGATATTGTTTTGGTCAAACATTCAATTTTTAATGGTCCGACATTCTGCACAGCAAATATACAGCTAACTCAATGTTTGTCTAATGAAAGGTTTAAAATATGAGTTTGTTTATGTACAAATCTAACAATGAATAATGCGTACATTTGAATCCAGCCACCTTATTGCCTCTATTGGAGGAGGCTGGAGACAAAGGAAGCCACATATGGTAAATTGATGGTGTAGGAATCAGCTGCTGTGAGCCCAGTGCAGGGCACATTCCCTGAAGACCTAGATATTTAATTTTTTGTAAAGTTATTTCCGTTTTTTTTTTTTTTTTTTTTTTTTCTTGCCACTTCAGCGAAGTATTTTCAGGGACTATGTTTTCAACTTTTCAGTTCAAGCCTATCCCAATAAGCATTCACATCACTGTGGCTATTTTTCCTTCTTTGATACCAACATTCAAAAGAAAAATTCTAAAAAAGACATCTCCTATAGAAAAAAAAAAAAAAAGAAACATAATTCCTTCCCCTGTGACCCACCTGCGCCTACCCTCCCCCTACCCCCCCACCATTGCTCCCGTGTATCCCTACCCATTCCCTACTCCAACTCCTACACCCGTATCTCCAATGTAAGTTCAAAGCCAATATGCTATTCCTAGTTTAGCAGGTTACTGCCTAGGTAGTTTTTTTTTTTTTTTTTTTTTTTTTTAACATTAAATTCCCCACAGTTCTGCCGCTTGAAGTGAGTACCTAAAATTCACCCAATCCTTTCATATCTCCTCGAAGGTTTTCATCTCTACTCCTTCACTATACTTCAAGTATTCAAGACTATAAATCTCGTTTATCTTGCCTAGCCACTCCCGTACCGTAGGTCTCCTTTTATCTTGCCAATATCTGGGGATGAGGCTTTTTGCAGCGTTTAAGAGGTGGGGAAATAACGACTTCAGATATGCCTTCGTGGGAACTTTCCTCCCGTGGTGTAAAAACACCCAGGGATCTAGGGGGATGTCTGTCTTTAAGATCTTGTTGATAATTTGCCTAATCTCCCCCCAAAATTCCATGATTACCGGGCACTGCCACCATATGTGCGCCATAGTCCCTATTCCTCCACAACCTCTCCAACATAACTGTGACCTTCCCTCCGTAATTCTATGCGCTCTATCTGGGGTTATATACATCCTTGTGAGGATCTTGTAGTTCATTTCTGAAAGCTTGTAATTTACTGAAGTAGCGTTCACCCTTTTCATAATCCTCCCCACCTCCTGTCTGTCAATCTTAATACCCAGCTCTTCCTCCCACTTCTCCACAAATCTCAGGTCTCCTACTCCCTCTAACTCATTGAGCGCTCTATAGGTCTTGGATATACCTCCCTTCCCTTTTTTCTCAACACATAGTTTCTCCAAAGGAAGTAGTTTCTCTATCGGTCTGATTGGTTGCGGGAGTGAATCTACAAAGTGTTTCAATTGGCAGTATCGCCAGGGATCTATTGTCAACCATTCATTTTTAGCTTTTATTTCCTCCACTGTACACATCTTCCCCTTTTTCATGACATCTTTTAATTGCAAATCCTCCTTCATGATCCACCTCCCAAACACCTCTTCTTTCCCTGGTGCAAAATAATCTGTATTTTTTAAAGGAATTAATGGTGAATTGAACTCCCAGTGCTCTTTTTTGTGTACATTATCCCAAATATTAAGTGTATGCTTTGTTATATACATTGTTTCTGTGCCCAATTTCCTATACTGTGGTGGGATCCAAACCATCTTACTCAGATCAGCTTCACTCAGACTTTTTTCCATTTTCACCCATAATTTTTCTTCATTATTTTTTACCCAGTCTAACAAACGTGATAAAGCAATCGCAAAATAATATTTTCTAATGTCTGGTGCCCCCCACCCCCCCTTCTTCTTATCCTTTATTAATTGTGCAAATTTTAATCTAGGTTTTCTCCCTCTCCATATAAATCTTAAGAAGACAGTGCGTAGCTTATTGAAATAAATCTGAGGGATTGGGATTGGTAACATTTGCATTTTATAGATGATTTTTGGCAAAATTGACATCTTGAATAGGTTGATTCTCCCTCCCCATGATAGTTGGGTGTGTGAGATTCTGTTAAGGTCAGTTTTGACTTCGTTAAGGAGTGGTATGAAGTTTACGTGGAATAGAGACTCCTTGGTGGTGGTTATTTTAATACCTAGGTAGTTGAGCTCTTTTGCCCCCCATTTGAATGGAAATGACGATTGATACGCCGTATCGCTCGTGCTTCCCTTTATTATCTCCAGCGTTTCTGATTTGGCCTGGTTCACTCGGAAATTGGACAGTCTGCCGTACTCTTTAAGAGTCGCTACCAAGTTCGGGAGTGAGATCATCGGGTGCGTGATATAGAACAGTACGTCGTCCGCAAAGGCGGCAAGTTTATACTCCTCTTCACCCAGCTTTACCCCCCTAATATCTGGGTTGATTCTTATCTTTGCCAGGAGGGGTTCTAAAGCAATCACAAACAACAATGGGGAGAGGGGGCACCCCTGTCTCGTACCATTGTACATTCTGAATGGTTTCGATAGGGTTCCATTTATTTTCACTCGCGCTGAAGGGTGTGAATATAAAGCTTTTATCCAGCCAATCAGTCTATCTCCTAGGCCAATCTCCTCCAGGGTGTCCCATATGAAGCCCCAGTCAACCCTGTCAAAGGCTTTCTCAGCGTCAATTGACAGGAGAAGACCTGGGGCCCCACTGTCTTGGACACCCTGGACTGCCAGTAGCGTCTTGATGGCATTATCCCTCCCCTCCCTGCCTGGCACAAAGCCCACCTGGTCTGGGTGGATGACTCCATTGATTATTCTTTTCAGCCTGTCAGCTAGGATTTTAACGAATAGCTTCGTATCGACGTTCAAGAGTGAAATGGGCCTGTAGCTCGAGCAAAGCGTGTTATCTTTTCCTTCTTTCCAGATTACAGTAATGCTGGCCTCCAGTGCTTCTTTCCTCATCTCCCATTTCTCCCCTATTCCGTTCATATACGAACACAACCTGGGAGTCAAGAGTTCCTGAAATTTTTTGTAGTATAGAGCGGTCAGGCCATCAGGCCCGGGGCTTTTACCATTTGGGATTTCCTGAATGGCTTTCTTGATCTCTGACTCCGAAATGGGGGCCTCTAGTATGCATTTGTCGCTTTCTGTTATCCTGGGTAGCATTGCTTCCTTTAAAAACTTTTTAGTTCTTACACTTTTGCTACTTTTATTCTCTTGTGTGTTTTTAGTATTGATGGCATAAAGCCCTCCATAGAATTCTTGGAAGGTATCTGCTATATCCCCTGTTCTAAATCTGATTTCCCCAGACTTTGTCCTTATTTTCTCTACATAGTTGTTATTCTTCTTTTTTTTTAGGGCCCTTGCTAATAACTTCCCCGGTTTGTTCCCGTTGATATATCTGTCTTTTTTCACTAGATTGAATGTCTTGCGTGTTTCCTGCTCCATTAAATCCCTCAACTCTTCTCTTCTCCTCAATAATCTGGCCAGTATCTCCCCGTCTCCCGATATCTTGTGTTGTTGCTCTAACCCCTGGATATTCTTTAATAAGGTATTTTTCTCCTTGGCCCTGCTCCTTTTTTTTTCGGATCCCACCATCATAAATATGCCCCTGATGTAGGCTTTATGCGCCTCCCAAGTTGTGGCTTCAGATGTCTCTCCTGGTACATTAATTTTAAAATACAGGTCTAATTCTTCTTTGATTCTTTTTTCTACCTCTTTATCATGAAGGAGCTCCTCGTTTAACCTCCAGCCACTACTCTGTACTTGGGGCATCTCTGTTCTCCATTGGAGACTCACCGGGGCATGGTCAGAAAATGTGATGCTGCCAATGCTCGACTCAGGTACCCCCTCTAGCAGTCTATGTTCTATAAGGAAAAAATCTATTCTCGAGTACGTCCCGTGAACGTGGGAGTGGTAAGTGTAGTCTCTGAGATCTAAATGCTGTGTCCTCCATATATCCACAAGCTGGAGTTGGTGCAGCTTCCTTTTTAACTTATACCCCCACCCTCCGCTCAACTCGCGCACACGGGACGTACTGTCCATCCCTGGGTCCAGACACAGATTAAAATCACCTGCTATTATGGCGCCCTCTCTCCTGAACTCCTCAAACTTGGATAGAACTCCCAATACGAATTTGATTGTGTTCTTGTTTGGGCTGTATATGTTTGCCAGGGAGCAGGCAGATCCGTTTATTTTGCCTCTTAGAAAAATATACCTTCCTTCCGGATCGGTCCTTCTCTCCTCTAGCTCAAACCTTACCCCTCTGGCAAACCCTATGGCGACTCCTTTTGCTCCCCTGACAGGGGAGTCCCCATAAAACCATACCGGAAAATCCCTGGAATATATTTTTTGATGATTACTAATACATAGATGTGTCTCTTGGAGCATAGCGACATCAGCTTTTAAGAATTTTAGCTCACTTAATATATTGGCTCGTTTTATAGGGGCATTCATGCCTCTCACATTATAAGATATAAAATTTACCCTAGACATTATAAATTATTTTCTTTTTTCCTTTCTTTTCTTTCTTTTTTTTTTTTTTTTTTTTGACTTCCGGGTGTCTACACTTAGTAGGGAGTAGGGCCGCCCTTCTCCCCTCCACTCTGGTGCCCCCCCCTCCCCCACCCTCACCCCCCATTGCTTTCCCAATCCCTCCCTCTCCCTCCTCCCCCCCCCCTCGTCCACCCTCGTCCACCCAATCCCCCCCTCCCGTCCCCCCCCACCCTCCCCATCCTCCCCCTCTATCCCAGTCGCCCGGGGTGGGCTATCCTTCCTCAGTCTCCTGATTGGATAGGAGAAAGAAGACGAAGAAAGAAACCGGTCACCCTCTCCCATCTCCTGGCTACCCGGTTTACCCCTCTGAGGTTGAGCTCCGATGCTGACGCTTGACGGGGCTCGGTTTTTTTTTTTTTTTTTTTTTCCCCCAGATGTGTTTTGGGGGGGAAAGTGTCCCACCTCAGCCCGGGCTCCCCCGTCCCCCACCCATCACCCCTCAGCCCAACCGCCCATTGCCCCTATCTACTATTTAGGATTTAATGATCTGGCCTCTTTCAAGTTTCTTTTACTATAGCTGAGTATTTAATTTTATCAACGTCTAGAATGGTTAACTGGTTGCCATGTCTGTGATTCTTCTGCGATTCCTCCGGTTGCCCGGTTTTCCCACCATCCGGGTATTTCTATTATTGGCAGATTGAAGTGTTTACAAAATTTAGGCGTGTCTTCTGGGAACCTCAAGATTGCCGTTCTTCCCTCTTTACGTCCCGTTAGACATGCCGGGAATCCCCATTGGTATTGAATCTCCTGCGACTTCATCTGCACTAGTAGGGGTTTTAACGTCCTTCTCCTTGCTAGGGTCTCTACTGCTAGATCAGGAAAGATTTGAAGGGTGGATTCCCCATACTTTAAAGGTTGGTTTGTTTTCATGAAAATCCTAATCTTTTCTTTATCCTGAAAGTTGTGGAATCTCGCTATGACGTCTCTTGGCACTTCTCCCGAGATTTCGGCAGGCTTCCTCACCCTATGAATTCTTTCAAACTTGATTTTTTTGTCTGATCCTGCTTTGTTCACAATATGACCGAAGATGCTATTTATTTTTTCTTGTAGATCGTCATTTTCGCCTCTTATCTCAGGTAGACCTCTAATCCTCAGGTTTTTCCTTCGACTACGGTTTTCTTGGTCCTCGATTTTATACAATAGGTTTCTTTGGTCTCTTTGCATCTCGGCCATCTGTGATTTAAGCCTTTTAATCTCCTCTCCCTGTGTCGTCAAGTTCTCTTCTGTGGCCTCCACCCTTTGCAATAGGTGATTCATACTTTCTTGTATTGTTGCGATTTCGCCTTTTATTGACATTTCTAATTTTGCGAACATTTCCGCCATTTCATCCTTTGTTGGTAGCTGTTTTTTTTGTCGGGTCACCATTGTTGATTCGTCTAGCGGCGTCGCACCTCCTCCTGCTGGGATCTCCGTCGCTACCAGTTGTTTCTTTGCTCCGTTCTTCTGCGGGCTCTCTGTTTGTTTATTTTTTGTTCCTAAAGAAGTCTCCGGGTTTTCTTTTATCACTTCTTGGGTCATATATTTTCTTATAGTCCCTGGACTGGCGCTTACTCTAGGTGGAATTCCTGGGGTCCCTTTCCCGGTCTTACCCCTCATCTCCTCCTGATTCCTAACTGAAGGTTTTTTCTGAAGTCCAGTTCGCTGATTGGTCGCTTCTTCCTATACCACCAATAGTTATCTGATGCTTATTGCGAAGAGGAATTGGGGTGAGGGTCTGCTCAGATCTATTGTCTGGGCTCAGATCTTATCTACTACACTCCACTTCATTGACCCTAGGACAGGAGTAGTCCTTTGGCTAATCAGTTCAGTCCCCCTCGTCTTGCAAGTCAGACAAGTCAGGTGTCTCTACAACGTTTAACGCGACGTGGTTACGGCAAAGGAAGCATACAATGACACAGCATACAATGCAAAGTTCCCCAACAGTCCTGCATGTGACTCTTCCCTCGTTTGCCCCTTATGGGCTTTCTCAATCCTGCATCTTAGACCATAAACTTCTATTCAGCATATTCCATAAACAACTGTCACAGCTGCGTTTTTCAGACTCACCCGGGGCGCTGCCGCTACTTCCTCCTCTTGGGACCGGCAAACCTCAGTTTAATCCATCCGATGTTTTTTTTTTTTTTGTTTTTTTTTTTTTTGTTTTTTTTTTTTACCTCCTCCGCCGATCTCCAGCCCTTTTCAAAGCTCCGAGGTTAGCACTCGCAGCGATCCTCTCTCTCAGCTGTTCTAATCCTCCTTACTGCCTCGCTGCCGCTCTGCTGCCCATCAAGCTCTCTCCTCAGCTCCGGTTCTTAGTCTCATCACCAGGGGGTTCGGCGGGTGTCCTGCCGCTTACTGTCGGCTTTGGGGAGACGGGCGGGGGGGGCTATGCAGCCTTGTCCCCGATCAGCTGCATGTCAGGAGAGCCCGTGCTGCGTGCACACAGGACGAGCTCGGCGTCCGCACTAACCCCGCCTCAACATCCGGCTCCTCCCTCGTTATTTCCGGTTTTATACTGAGTATGCAGTTTATCACCCAGAAGGACACTCTGTATTCAAAGTCATTGGATCCTTTTTCCCCAGCACAAGAAGCAGAGCTCCATGTTTTAGCAAAGCCTGTGAGCTATAAAAGGAGTGTGTATTTATATATATAGTCGAGATATCGAGAGCGTTTGGTTCCATTTGAAGGGCCAGAAGTTTGTTTTTACTTTGGCAGGTAAACCAACCAAGCATGCTAAGTTAATTTGATCGGCTGTTTTCAGCCTTCCAGGTTCTTGATGAGGTAGCTATATTAACATTAAAACTCACACATGGAAGCAGACCAGGTGACTCTAAGGATGCTGCATTACAGCCCCGGACACTTGATGGGTCTGTGCAACTCACAGATTCCACCCTAGTTCTGGCCCAGTATAGCTGGGATTAATAATTCAACTTTAAGGACCCCAGAAGGAGAAGAACAAGTGGTCCACAGGAGGCAACTTCTTATGAAACAGGAAACATGATCATTTATGTCTGCCAGCCACTCTTTTCCCTCCAGCTTGACACATGGACCGTGTCATCAGTCACAAGCAGTTATGGCTGCTTAGTAAATGAGCATGGGATAGAGCCAGGGTTCACCACAGTAGTTTTTATAACATACCACTTCTGGTTTTACCTGTTACCAAAGGTGTTACCAAAAGCTGAACATCCCTTCCAGAGATTACATAAGATATATCCAGATGCCCAAGTCAGGATTTTACAAGTATGCATTTTGTCTGTATGGACATGTTTTCTAGATGTACAGTGGCAAATGCTACTGCAAAGGCCACAGTAAAAAGTGTTATCAGAAGTAGTTTGTAAGTACAGAGTGCCAGAATCTACAGAGAGTAACAGAGGAAATCATTTTTATAGGAGAGTCCTTACTAGAAGTTTTGAGGTTTTATTTTTACACTCCCTGCTGTCTACAATGTAGTGGACAAAGTAGAGTAAGAAACTAGAAAACTGTTTTCTTATATTTTATCAAGCCCCTAGGGGGGATGTTGGACTCTCTCCCTATGAGATTTGGTTTGGGAGTGTGTTACTCACTTGCTTTTATTTTGTCTCAGTAGTTGAAGTCC
The DNA here is from genome assembly GCF_042186555.1 of Aquarana catesbeiana. Classification (NCBI taxonomy): domain Eukaryota; kingdom Metazoa; phylum Chordata; class Amphibia; order Anura; family Ranidae; genus Aquarana; species Aquarana catesbeiana. Next base: position 127,290,553 of record NC_133332.1, on the reverse strand, counting down.
TCCATTCGATCTCACAGAGAATGTTGCTGATCTTTTAAGGTTTTTGATGAACTCATTTATGTGTTTTCTCCCCAATTCCAGATCTTAAAAGTTTGGAAGGATCTAAAACTAAAGCCAGGTGACTTGTGGATTGTTAAGAGACATTTATATATAAGGAAATGTTTGGAGACTCAATACAGCATCTATTTCATGTACAGTTTTTGCAAAACTTGAAGGAAAAGTCACCTGGATCTACACCAGACACTGCAAAAATGACTAAATTAAAGAAATCTCTGTGTTTGATTTGTTTCCCTTTTGTGACCACAGTCTAGGGTACTTTTTGATTCAATTACTTTAATTGTAAGGGATATATATATATATATATATATATATATATATATATATATATATATATATATGTATTTGAAAAGTAGTTTAGCCATGTTGAAGTCATAATTGTCTTTTGTACGTCTTCCATTTTATGTAGAATTGTCTGTGTTTACATGTGCTGATAAGTCAGCATCATGCTAACAATTCAGCTAGAAGGCTATTCTGGCCACAGGAGTGTACAGCCTGTGCTCTGTAAATATGTCTTATCAATCATTTGTTTTTCACATTGAAAAGTCATTTTGTAATAAAAAAAGCTGCTCAGCTATTATTTTCTCCACAATGGAGTTTTTTACCTCTTTGGCCAGGACTACCTCCACCTAAGCGTGTGGAGGTTCCAGGTTAAAAGTGATAGCAGGTATGGTTAGTGATCAAAATATTGATCAAAAGAGGGGAGACTGTAATGGAAATTTGTAAGTTCCGTATATAATTGTATTCTATTTTGTATGTATTGCACACTGCCCTCACTGTGCACACGGCACTAATAATGTTTTCAGTACATGTTTACATTCTTTCGAGTCCTGATTAGAATTAGCCTGCCTATGTAATGCCCCTTGTTACCAAGCGTACAATTGTAATATTAATGTGATACCTACGTAATCATGTGTATAAAAACCTTCAATTGCGTCATAATAAAGCAGAACAGTTATTTGGAAAGATGCTGAGCGTATCTTTTGTGTCTGTTCCCTACTGCAGTAGTTATTATTAATTTGGAACCACTAATCAATATGAGGATAGGAGTTGCCTATCATCAATTTAGCCAAGTCAAGGTCTATATTTAGAGATGCGGTAGGGCGTCAGGTACGATCTATGAAGAATGTATAGATGGGTAAGGTGGTCAAAAAGCTTAGGAGATACTGATTTACAGTTAACGAGGGCCTCTTCCCAGTCCTCTTTCGACATATCGCCCAGGTCAGACTCCCAACGGGTTCTTAATTGATGAGCGGTGGCGGTAGCTGCGGGTGTCACAAGGTAGGTGTAAATATAGGGGATTCGTTTTTTGGGGTCCTTACCCAGGACAATATTCACCAGCTGTGGGATTTTGAGAGCTGGGACGGATTCCCTAAACTGTGTGTTAAGTGCATGCCGAAGTTGAAGGTAGTGGAAAAACGTGGTTGGGCAAGGCAACGTTGTCTTTGAGATTTTGGAAGGATTTGACCGTCCCATTGGCTACAACGTGCGACAAATATATGATACCCTTATCAATCCACATTCCATGATCAGGAATAGAGGTTAGTTCGGGCATATGTGGGTTGTCCCAGAGGGGTGTGTGGGAGTGAGGGGAAGGTGCCTCTCTGAGGTGCATGGCAAGCTGCCAGACTTTACTGTGGTGAAATAACATGTGTTTTCTGTCGCCAGTTCGGGGCGAGCCACGGAGTCCGCAAAACAAGATCTGGAAGGGGTGGATCAGTGGGTTGGGGGCCTGGGAGCAGACAAGGGTAGAGTAACGTTCTCTGTCAGTGTGGTTGAAGTAAAAGAAATTAGAGAGTTGGGACGCTATGTAGTAAAGAGAGAGGTCAAGAAGTGTGGTGCCACCTAGGTCGGTTGGGCATTTCAAGGCCCGCCATGACAGTTTATGGCGAGAGGAGTCCCAAATAAACGTATTGACGATAGATTCCATGGACTTAAATATGCGAGGGGGAAGGTATAGCGGGTCCTGCCATAAAACGTAGAGAAGCTTGGGGAGGAGAATCATTTTGACCAAGTTTATTCGGCCCATAACCCCAAGGGGGAGACGGGACCATATTTGTGTTTTGGTTTTTAGGACTGTGTATAGGGGTTCAATGTTGAGAGTAATGTAGTCAAGCAGGGATCTGGAGATATGGATGCCCAGGTATTTGATGGTACTTGCTCTAACCAGGGGGAGTGCGGCTTGGTCAGCAGTGGGGGTGCCTAAATCTAGTGGAAGGATTTGGGACTTGGTCCAGTTTATCTGAAGCCCTGAGAATGGCCCAAAGGCTGTAATGATTTGTAGAGCAGTCTGGAGTGAGGGGCCAGCATCAGCAAGATAGAGGAGCATATCTTCCGCGTACAAACTAATTACCTCTGTCAGTTGATTGCAGCAGAAGCCCTTAATGCCTGGGATCTGAGAGCCGTAGCCAGGGGCTCTACAGCCAGGGCGTACAGTAGGGGTGAGATGGGACAGCCCTGGCGCGTAACGCGGGAGAGTGGGAACGAGGAGGAGGTTCTGCCATTGACCTCGATGCACACCTAGTAGAGCAGCTGAAGCCATTTGATGAACTTTGGGCCAAATCCGAACCTGTGGAGGCATTCCCACAGGTAGCTTCACTACATGGAGTCAAACGCCTTGGCGGCATCTACACTGACCACTACTCTGAAGCCTACATCTGTGTGCTGGGATTGGAGGTTCATGTGGAGCCGCCTGAGGTTAAAGGCCGTGTTTTTGTCTGGCATGAATTCAGTCTGATCGGGATGTATTAAGCTAAGGATTACTTTGTTGAGGCGTAGGGCTAGGATTTTAGCAAGTATTTTTACGTCTAATTGGAGGAGAAAGATGGGCCTGTATGATTCAGGGAACAGCGGGTCTTTGCCTGGTTTAGGTATAAGGATGATGAGGGCTTCATCCATGGATGTTGGAAGTGTGTTTGTGTCAAATATGTGCGTGTATAGTTTGCAGAGTTTAGGGATGAGAGTCTAGCTGAATTGGTTGTAGAACTCAAAAGGAGAGTCCGTCCGAGCCAGGTGCCTTGGATGTGGGGAGCTGGGCCAGGGCCTCCGCTATACATTCAGTGGTGATAGGTGCTTCGAGCTGATCAATCTGGGAAGGGGTGAGTGTAGGGAAAGTGATGTTCTGCAGAAATGGAGACAGTTCTTCGTGGGAATGATGGGCGGTAGAGGAGTACAGATCAGAATAGAAGGTCCTGAACTCCTTGGCCACCTGATCAGGGTCTGTTATCATGGCCCCAGATGCCGATTGGAGAGAAACCACTACTGGGGGTTTGTGGTCTAAATGGGCCATATAGGCGAGAAGCTTACCAGCTCGTTCGCCGTGCTCGAATGTGCATTGTTTGCTAAAGAAGATGCCCTGTTTTGCTTTCTCGAAGTGTAGCTGATCTGTGAGCCTGGTCTGCATGCATACAAGAGAGGTGTTGGCGGCTGTTGGGTCATTCTGGAAGACCTGTTCTAGGGTGTTTAGGTGTTCCTCCACCTGGCGGAGCAGTATTTTAGAGGTGGCCTTGTGTCTATTGATTCACGTAGAGAGGATCATGCGGGCATGTATTTTAAAGGCTTCCCAGATGGAACCGACCGGGGCAGAGCCATCATTTGTGCGGAGGTAATATTCCCACTCGAGTTGGACGGTGTCCAAATCAGACAGGGTAGTGAGCCAGAACGGGTTCAGTCTCCAGATCCGGACTGCAGGGGGAGCCGGCAACCTCAATGTGATCCAATATGGGGAGTGGTCAGAGAGCACTCTAGCATCGAAGCCTGTGTCAAGGAGATGAGGAAGGAGGGAGGGGGTAAGAAAGATGAAGTCTATATGGGACATAGCTGAACGTGAGGGTGTGAAGCAAGAGAAGCGTGTTTGTGTTGGGTGTTTGTGTCTTCACGTATCAGTGAGGATAAATTCTGCGAGAAATTTCCCAAACCTGGTGGTGCTAGGTAGTGAGGCTGGAGGGGCAGTTAGGCTCAGTCTGTTTAGGTTCAGGGAAATAACCATATTGAAATTTCCTGCCCGGATGGCCGGTACTACGGGGTGTTGGGCCATGAAAGTTATCCCCAGCTGCAGCACAGCAAAATGAAATGGTGGGGGTATGTAAAAAGGCAGGAGAAGAACCTCCAGGTCTCCAATGGTAGTGTGTAGAAACAGTGACCAGTCATGGGGGTCCGACTGTAATGTGTGGAGCTGAAATTGCACCATCTTGGCGATAAGAATCGCAACCCCACGGGAGTTGGTGGTGTGCGGGGCTTGGTATAGCCATCCTACCCAAGGCTTTTTGAGACTCATCTGCTTCTGGCCTGCCAGATGAGTCTTAACAAGAATTGATATGTCCGCCCGTTGAGATTTAAGGTGGGAGAAGACCGCTGCATGCTTGGCCCTCTCACCAAGACCCCGGACATTCCAGGTTACAATTTTAAGGGATGCCATAAAGCGCAAGAGGGAGCTAATGTGTGCAGTCGGACTCCCAAGGGGCGGCAGGAAACACAAGACAATAAAATCAACATAAGACAGTTCCTGGTAAAATAGATATGCATACCGTGCACCCAAGGTCAGAGGAGCCAGCCGGTGGGTGCAGTGCCAGCATAGTAAGGGTATTGCGAGCACGGCTCCAGCACACACTGGTGGGATGCGTAGTAAACTTTTTGTGGATTCAAAAAGTGGGGAAAAAAATACAAAAAACAGCAAAAAACAAACAGACTGCAATGGCACTGGACCAGCAAAGCTGATTTAACACTCTGACATCCACTACGGGTAGGGGGGCAGAGGCTGGCCAGGGAAACAGTGTTAGAGAGGTGGCAGTCAGGGGTGGCATGGGTGCCAGTGTCTTGGGATAACCAACCAGGTCAGTGGGGTGATCAAACTGGAGAGCGCACAACGGTGCAGGGGGGTTTCCAGTCTTGAGGGATGCGGGTGCAGGTGAGCCGCCCGAGGTACATGGAACAAGCATGTTGTTGGGGGGAAGGCAGTAGCTTGCAGGGTGAATACGGAGGGAGCGGGGCAGGCACGAAGACTCAATGGAGGATGAGAGAGGGGCAGTAAGATGAACATGGTGTGTGACCAACTCACAGTTCCCAGAGAGGTAAGGAGGGTGCAGGTCAGACAGGGAGAACGGCCCTCCAGTTCCAGACGGTTTATGGCATCAATGCTCGGAGAATGCGGAACTAGGTGTGGGCTGGGTCGCCCACACCGCAGTGTTACAGCCAGGAGAGAATGGCCTGCGGGTCTTCGAAGAAGTGTGCCTTGCCGTCACTCGTCATGTGGAGCCGTGCTGGGAAGAGCATCGCGTATGGTAGGTGATGCACGCGGAGTTGCCTCTTCGCCTCGATGAATCGTGCTCTTTTTTTCTGGACTTCAGCTGAGAAGTCCGGGAACACCACTACTGTCGCATTGTCGATGGGAATGTTGCCTCTTTCCGATCGCGGTAATTTAGGAACTTGGCAATGAAAGTCTGCGGTGGTGCTCCAGCAGGGGGGATTTCCTGGCGAAGCGGTGGGCGCGCTCCACCACGAATGTGAAAGAGAAGTCCTCCCTGCCATAGGTCTTAATAAGCATGCTTTCTAGGTACGTGGGGGGGTGAGCACCCTCAGACCTCTCGGGGAGCCCCACGAAACGCAGGTTATATCTCCGGAGGTGGTTCTTTATATCGTCCTGTTTGAAGAAGACCGCGTTCAGTTGGTATTGTAATTGTTCAGTGGTGACCTGGAGTGGATGCAGGCCTTCCTCCACGTGACTGACCCAGTGTTCGATCTCGGACACCCCCTCTCTTAGCTTGTGGATATCCTGCCTAATCAAGGAGATGTCAACCTTCACCTCCTCGATCCTGGAGGTGAGGGTGGATTGGCACAGGGCAATGGCTTCCAGCACTCTGGCAGTATCACCAGAGGTCTGATCATCATCCTCAGGGAGTGGCTCGGCGCCATCTTCCTCCCCCGGGTCCCGCTCCCCGTGGCAATACTTATCCAGCTTGGCAATAGCGCTGGATCTTTTAGGGGGAGACATGTCGGGTCAGGGTCGAGAAGGCAGTACACAGCTTTCTGGTGTTTGTTTTCGTGGAATATAGCCCCCAGGATCGGTTAAGAGGATCTGTCTCGAGCGGAGCTTTAACACTGCACATCCTACTCCATGTAGCTCCAGACCACACCCCCACGTGTTTGTTATTTTAATAGAAAAAAAATTAGACTTTACAATCACTTTATCATTTTACAATTTAAGGTGCTTGTGTTACAGGTCACATGTGTCTTGAGACAAAAACCATTGTAGTCAAACTGCTTAGCTAAATTTGTGTAATTAGTTTTTGGAACTCAATTCGACCAAATTCAGAACATTTTTATCGATTTGAATTCAAATTCTATTTGAATTTGAATTTATTCTATTAGAAATTAGAATTTTGGAAGATGGTTATATTCTTTCTATTCCATTGTTTCTTCTGTTCTGTTCTATTAGTTTCTATCCTAATTCATATTCATTCTATTCAAAATTCTAATTTCAGAAGTTGGTTATATTGTTATATTCTTTAGATTCTATTCAATTGTTTTTTCTATTCCATTCTAGTCTTTTTCGTTTTATTCTAATATTTTATTTTCTATTCTATTCAAATGTATTCTATTCAAAATTCGAATTTCTGAAGATGGCTATATTCTATTTTATGGTTTATTCTATTCTATTATTTTATTTTATTTTATTTTCTATCCTATTCTTTTCTATTCTATTTAAATTTGGGGAAATGGTTATATTTTTTCCATTCTATTGTTTTTTTTCTATTCTATTCTTTTCTTTTCTATTCTTTTATTTTCTATTCAAATTCATCCTATTCTACTCTTTTCTAATTCAAATTTATGCTATTTAAATTTCAGAGGAAGGTTGGATTCTATTTTATGCTATTCTATTGTGTTTTTTTTCTGTTGTGTTATTTTCTATGCTATTCTATTCTATTTGAATTCAAATTTATTCTACTTGAAATTTGAATGTCAGAAGATGGTTATATTCTATTCTATCCTTTTTTTATTTTATCCTATTCTATTCTGTGCCTTTATTTTATTTTCAATTCTATTTTATTCTGTTTTACTCTATTCTTTTCTATTCTATTCTCTTTTCTGTTATATTCCTTGATTTTCTATTCTATCTCTTTATTTTCTATTCTATTTTATTCTCTGCAGAAATTCAAATTCTAATTCAATTTGAAACCGATTCAAATTCTATTTGAAAATGATTTGAATTTGAATTTCATCCGAAATTTTGTTTCATTATTTCGGATAAGTTCAAATTTGTTACTTTTGTCATTCGAAAGTTACATAGTTACATAGTTACATAGTAGGTGAGGTTGAAAAAAGACACAAGTCCATCAAGTCCAACCTATGTGTGATTATGTGTCAGTATTACATTGTATATCCCTGTATGTTGCGGTCATTCAGGTGCCTATCTAATAGTTTCTTGAAGCTATCAATGCTCCCCGCTGAGACCACCACCTGTGGAAGGGAATTCCACATCCTTGCTGCTCTTACAGTTAAGAACCCTCTACGTAGTTTAAGGTTAAACCTCTTTTCTTCTAATTTTAATGAGTGGCCACGAGTCTTGTTAAACTATCTTCTGCAAAAAAGTTTTATTTCTATTGTAGGGTCACCAGTACGGTATTTGTATATTGAAATCATATCCCCTCTCAAGCGTCTCTTCTCCAGAGAGAATAAGTTCAGTGCTCTTTCCTCATAACTAAGATCCTCCAGACCCTTTATTAGCTTTTTTGCCCTTCTTTGTACTCGCTCCATTTCCAGTACATCCTTCCTGAGGACTGGTGCTCAGAACTGGACAGCATACTCTAGGTGCGGCCGGACCAGAGTCTTGTAGAGTGGGAGAATTATCGTTTTATCTCTGGAGTTGATCCCCTTTTTAATGCATGCCAATATTCTGTTCGCTTTGTTAGCAGCAGCTTGGCATTGCATGCCATTGCTGAGCCTATCATCTACTAGGACCCCCAGATCCTTTTCCATCCTAGATTCCCCCAGAGGTTCTCCCCCCAGTGTATAGATTGCATTCATATTTTTGCCACCCAAATGCATTATTTTATTTTTTTCTACATTGAACCTCATTTGCCATGTAGTTGCCCACCCCATTAATTTGTTCAGATCTTTTTGCAAGGTTTCCACATCCTGCGGAGAAGTTATTGCCCTGCTTAGCTTAGTATCGTCTGCAAATACAGAGATTGAACTGTTTATCCCATCCTCCAGGTCGTTTATGAACAAATTAAATAAGATTAAATAACCCTGGGAAACCCCACTACCCACCCCTGACCATTCCGAGTACTCCCCATTTATCACCACCCTCTGAACTCGCCCTTGTAGCCAGTTTTCAATCCATGTACTCACCCTATGGTCCATGCCAACGGACCTTATTTTGTACAGTAAACGTTTATGGGGAACTGTGTCAAATGCTTTTGAAAAATCCAGATACACCACGTCTACGGGCCTTCCTTTATCTAGATGGCAACTCACCTCCTCATAGAAGGTTATTAGATTGGTTTGGCAAGAACGATTCTTCATGAATCCATGCTGATTACTGCTAATGATACCGTTCTTATTACTAAAATCTTGTATATAGTCCCTTATCATCCCCTCCAAGAGTTTACATACTATTGATGTTAGGCTAACTGGTCTGTAATTGGCTTTTTTCCAATCATCTGGTACCATTCCAGTTAGTAGACTGTCTGTAAAAATTAGGTCTGGCAATAACTTGACTGAGTTCTCTAAGTACCCTCGGATGCAAGCCATCTGGTCCTGGTGATTTATTAATGTTAAGTTTCTCAAGTCTAATTTTAATTCTGTCCTCTGTTAACCATGGAGTTGCTTCCTGTGTTGTGTCATAAGGATAAACACTGCAGTTTTGGTTACTGAAGCCCCCCGATTCACTCGTGAAGACTGAGGAGAAGAATAAATTCAGTACCTTCGCCATCTCCCCATCCTTTGTAACCAGATGTCCTTCCTCATTCTTTATGGGGCCAATATGGTCTGTCCTCCCTTTTTTACTGTTTACATACTTAAAGAATTTCTTGGGATTTTTTTTGGTCTCCTCCGCTATGTGTCTTTCATGTTCTATCTTAGCCGTCCTAATTGCACCCTTACATTTCTTGTTGCATTCTTTATAAAGTCTGAATGCTAAGGATGATCCCTCAACCTTGTATTTTTTGAAGGCCTTCTCCTTTGCTTTTATATGCATTTTTACATTGGAGTTAAGCCATCCAGGACTTTTGTTCGCTCTTTTAAATTTATTACCCAATGGGATACATTGGCTAATGCCCTTATTTAATATGCTCTTAAAGAAAACCCATCTCTCCTCCGTATTCTTTCTTCTTAATATTTTATCCCAATTTATGCCTTTTAGCAAGGTTTGTAGTTTTGGGAAGTTGGCTCTTTTGAAATTCAGTGTCTTTGTATTCCCTTTATGTTTCCTATTTGTGTAATTTATACTGAAACTAATTGACCTGTGATCGCTGTTACCTAAATTGCCCCGTATTTCCACATTCGTGATCAGGTCTGTATTGTTGGTAATCAGTAGATCCAGTAATGTTTTATTTCTAGTTGATGCGTCTACCATCTGACCCATAAAATTGTCCTGCAAGACATTAAGGAACTGGCGAGCCTTAAATGAATGTGCGGTTCCCTCCACTCAGTTTATGTCTGGATAATTAAAATCCCCCATTATGATAACACTTCCCATCCTTGCTGCTAATCCAAATTGTGATAGGAGATCTGTCTCCACTTCCTCGCTCAGGTTAGGGGGCCTATAGCATACTCCCAGTATTATTTTCCCCTTAGCTTCATCCCTTTGGAGCTCTACCCATAAGGATTCCACCTCCTCCCTAGCTCCCTCAGTGATGTCATCTCTCACATTCACTTGTACATTATTCTTGATATATAGGCATACCCCTCCCCCTTTTTTACCCTCTCTATCCTTGCGGTAAAGGGTATAATCTTTAATGTTTGCCAGCCAATCATGAGAGCTGTTGAACCAGATCTCTGAAATTCCCACAAAATCCAAATCCTCCTCGTACAACAGTATCTCTAGTTCACCCATCTTGTCCGCCATGCTCCTGGCATTGGTGAACATGCTACATAGTTTAGACTGGATGCATATTGTCCTCGTGTTGGGTGTTTCGAGATTGCAACTAGGACTTGCTACTATACTTACCGTGTGTTTTTGTGCTTTGGTCAACCTACCACTAATGCCCCCAATACTACCCTCTGGAATATCTTCCGAGCTTACTATCTCTACCTCTGGACCCTCCCCCCATCGCCTAGTTTAAAAACCCCTCTAACTTTTTGGCCATCTTCATTCCCAGCAGATCTGCACCCTCTTCATTTAGGTGCAGTCCGTCCCTTCTATAGTACCGGTTATTGACTGAGAAGTCGGCCCAGGCCTCCAGAAACCCAAACCCCTCCTTACTACACCAAATTTCGGAATAACGAAAATATTGTCTAAATTTTGGGTCAGAACGAAAGGAACCACTAATCTTATATACAGTAAGTAACATTCATAAATTGTATGTACCGTCAAAACATATTTTTTCTTGGTTATGTATATAGAAAGGGACCTGCTGAGTTATTATTTTGCTATCTATGTATCATTGAAATAATTTTCCTCACTTCTTGCTGCAGAGATGCAGCAGAACGTTATAGGATCCCTCCCAAAGTGAAATAAATTCTCCTCTTTCCCAATTTCGCTTTGGGATTAATAAAGTATTCTTTATTCTTAGACAGTTGTCCCCAAAACCGGTGTTCTCTTTGGAAGATGTCCCCTTATTTCTTGTTTTGGTGACAACTGTAAAATTTTGGATTTCTCCGCACTTTCTCTTCTACAATGTCTACCAGTACAAAAAGAGGAGGGAATTTCCTCAAATGGGGTCACAGACAGGAAAAAAAACATGGCAGAGAGTCTAACCCTTCTACACTCTATCAAAAACTAAAAACAAATGTATTACCTAGTGATATACTTTAACAGGTAGCAAATGAGCCTCAATATGCAGCATTGATGGGCACTGCTAAGCAGCACTGATGGGCACTGATAGGTAGCACTGATGGGCACTGATAAACGGCACTGTTATGCAGTGCTGATGGGCACTGACAGGCGTCACTGATGGGCATCACTGATGGGCACTGAAAGGTATCACTAATGGGCATTGTTGGACATCACTAGTGGGTACTGTTGGGCATGACTTGTGGGCACTGATGGGCATCACTGATCACTGTGAGGAAAGCTGCTTATTGGCTTTCCACTCCTTACATGTTGTCAGTGTGATTAGAGGAAAGCTGATAACCAGCACTTCCTATTTACACTGTGATCAGCTGTGATTGGACACAGCTGATCACATGGTAAAGAGCCTACATCATAGGACACACTGCACCATGGATCACCACGCTGCACACCCCCCCGAGGGCGCGCACAAGGGATCCGTTCTGAAGAACGTCATATGACATCCACTCAGAACGGGAAAGCCACACCCTGGCCGTCAATATACTATAAACCGGGCAGGACAGGGTTAAGCGCAGTTCAGCTGTTCAGGGAGGGAGAAAAAAAAGTCAGGCAGGATTTTAAAATGGTTTTAAAGTCGAAACTTTTTTTTACCTTAATGCATTCCTGGATGTAAGTCACACTCTTGTGAGAAGCTAGCAGGAGCATAACTTGACAGCATTGTATGTGTTTATAGATGCACACAGCCTGGCTCAGGAGCATATGCGCATGGGAGCCTCCTTAGCACCTGGCTTGATAAAGGAGGCATCCAGAGGAGGGAGGAGTGATAGTGCTGGCGAAGGACTACCAAAGGGGAGGTAAGCCTCGGTTGGCGGAGTGAAACGTGTTGGCGGCATGGCCTGGCGAGGGTCCAGGCTGAAACTGCCACTCACCATTATACAGCAGGTTTTGACTTGATGTGCGGCTCCTGGGATACCTATCACTCTCTACAAAAGAGGAGGTAAGGCTACATTCACAATTGCAGCATTTGGAATCAGAAGATTTCCGCAGCTGCAATTTACATCTGCCAAAATCGCCAATGTGAATGAAGTCTAAGGTACTGCTCTGTGCAATATCATTGCATAGAGCAGGTAAATATATCATAAATATAATAAACCTCTAATAACACTGAGCTGTAAAAAAATTAACCTAAAAATCGGGGGGGGGGGGGTGTCCGGATGTGAGCGGCGGCGGACGTCTTGCTGAAGAGCTCCAGAGCCCTGCTTGCTAATCCGCCTGCATCCCTGCACCTATGACCCTAAAAAGTGCACGAAAGCCTGCCAGACTAGCCACCGGGACTCCCTGCAGCGATATCTGAGGCTATTTTTGAGGAATCCGACCTGTAAGAGACAGAGGGGTATAGCCTCCAGACTCTCGCGGCTGCCGCCATCTTGCCGGTCTGAGGCCTCCCAGGGGAATCGCAATCCGGACGGTTCCGGAGGTAAGGGGACCCTCATCCACACTCATAGACTATTCCCCTGCACTTCTGGCACGGTCCGGAGGCTCCGCTGAGCTCCGGGACGCCCGTAGCAGCCGTGGCCTGGTCCGGCCTAGTGCGGCCTAGTGAGGCCTGTGGATCCCCGCTCTTTCCTGAGGCCATATCCCCACCGGGGGGACATCGAGATCGATCCGGCCCACACCTAAGTGCAGGCCTCCTTCCCTCATCTGCTTTGTCAAACCCCCTGGTCCCTCCCAGGGCCTGGGATATTGCCAGAGACTAGCTGCCTGACTAAGCCAAGATATTAGGTAGCTTGGTGCGCCCCACTGGCTGCCTTCTCCACACAGGCACCCCTGATACATCATCCATCCATCATATCTGGCCTCTGCCTGCTTCTTACAGTGAGGGGGGAGGCTACAAGTGATTGTTGACGGTCCTACAATACTCGGCGGGCCATTCTTTCACGGAACATTAGGGACCACTTGCCCTAACAATCACCCCCCCACAAATACTATACAAGTCCACAGGGCTACTGACCAACGGCCCCATCAAAGTCCTTTCTCTTGCTATGTAAATCACTACCTATGAGGGGCGCATACGCGCGAGTGGGGGTAATGGAAGTTTGATCCCTCCGCTCCGTGCCGTCGGAAACCGTTACCTGGCCTAATACAACATAGACAAAAGGAGGAGGGGACCGCTATACCCCACAGGATAGAGGAATACCTGGAGCCGCAAGCGGTGATGTACCGCTCCGCAAAAAACAAGCTAAAAAATTGGCAGAGCAGCAGCAAATCTCCAGCCCCAGGCAAAGGCAGATCTAAGATGGCGCCCGTTCCTCCAGAGCCTGATGAGGATACACAGCTCTCTGAACTGGGACAGGGATCTCCTGCCGAAAGCCTCCATCTCTTCCCCACAGATCACGTAAGTCCTCACCCTGCTGACCCTGATGCCATGCTAGCCAAGTTCCGCAGCATTGTTAGAGATGAGATAACAGCTGCCTCCAGAAATCTTTCCTCAGATCTGGTCCACGGCCTTAAGGAGATAGGCCACCGCACTAATCAATTGGAACACCGCATGGACCTGGCCACCACTGTGTTGGAGGGCCATGAAGAGGAAGTAGACAAAATGTCCGCAGAAATAGACGCTCTCAGAGATAAATTAGAGGTCACTTACCTGCAGGGAACAGCCACAGCTTTTTTTCAAGAACTGGCCCCTGAGATTCCGGTGGACAGGCTGGAGTTTGACTGCATTCATCGGTCACTGGCCCCTAAACCCTCCGAAGGTCCCCCAAGGGATGTTATCATCAAATTCCATTATTATAGGACCAAGGAGAAACTCTTATGCCCCGTACACACGGTCGGATTTTCCGACGGAAAATGTGTGATAGGACCTTGTTTTCGGAAATTCCGACCGTGTGTAGGCTCCATCACACATTTTCCATCGGATTTTCCAACACACAAAGTTTGAGAGCAGGATATAAAATTTTCCGACAACAAAATCCGTTGTCGGAAATTCCGATCGTGTGTACACAAATCCGACGGACAAAGTGCCACGCATGCTCAGAATAAATAAAGAGATGAAAGCTATTGGCCACTGCCCCGTTTATAGTCCCGACGTACGTGTTTTATGTCACCGCGTACGGTCGGATTTTCCGACAACTTTGTGTGACCGTGTGTATGCAAGGCAAGTTTGAGCCAACATCCGTCGGAAAAAATCCTAGGATTTTGTTGTCGGAATGTCCGAACAAAGTCCGACCGTGTGTATGGGGCATTACAGTCTGCCCGAGAGCAGCGGGATATCTCTTTCCAAGGCAACCCCCTCCAAATATTCGCAGACCTCTCGCCAGTCACCATTGCCAGGCGCCGAGGTCTCAGGCCTTATCTCCAAGTTCTACAATCCCATCAGATCAAGTACAGATGGGAGTTCCCCTTTAAACTTTCCCTCTCCCATCAGGGTCGCCAGTTCCATGCCACCTCCCCATCAGGCCTAAAACAACATCTCCAGGATCTGCAATTGGACATCCCTCTGTCCCAACCTGATGCCCAGGCTTCACATTCCCGACCAGGCCCCGCTAGGCCTCCTCGTCAATCCTCTCAAGCATCACAAAGATCACAATCTGGATCCCAGGCGCTGCGGGACCTGCAGGCCCAACGATCCAACAAGCCAATAACGGATGAAAATCCCCATCTTCCCTTGATGTGCATTTCACTTTTCTTGGTCGCTTATCTGGTGTGTCACTGACTGTTTTTGTTCTAAATTCCAACCCAACTTGAGGAGTCCAGCAGCTTGTTTTGGAGGACGTCCCCCTGCCGTACCTTTGCCCTATCGAATTGACTGCTGCTTGGCTGGGGTGGGCGTTGCCCGACTGTAGACTGCCCCGCTTGTGAGATGGTGGTCCCGGGCACGGACCACCCCATATGGGATTCCCTGATGGGTCTCCGGCACTAGTCTGCCCCCCAAACCACCTCTACAGTGCTGATGGCTCTCATGGAGTAGAGGTTTTATCAGGCTTAAGACATCACTTTCAAGACCTGTTGGGGTGGGGGGAGAAGGGTAAATGGTTTTAGGTTAGGGACACGCCTCCACTGACTGTTATGTAGGTGGTTGTTTTTGTTTACACACCGAGGCCCTTCACTCCTGTTCAGTGGAGTGATAGGGCTGGCGCTTTGACTTTGATGTGGGGTCTCGCCCCGCCTTCTGGGGTGGATGGTCTTGTGGCTGTTGCCCCTGGGGACGGGGGAGACTCCCGCATCTACACCCTCAAATGCCGATAACGCACTGAGGTTCTCATACTGTAATTAATTTTAAGCTATTTGTATTGATGCTATCTCTAAGTATCGTTTAAATTCTATGTTCATTTTGTTTAACTTGATTGAATTATTTTCACTATAGGCCGGTGGTTCCGACGGACCACTGCTCCCCTCAAGAGTCGGTACCTGGCTAAGATACTTGTCTTGGCTATGGTCCCACCCCATTGTGGGCCCTATTGCCCACAGCGTGATACGTCAATGTACTCGCTACACACTCTAATCCGAGTTCTTCTTGGCATTCCTATATCTTATGTTCTTTCCTATTTTTACTATTCTTCTCCCTCCTTTCTCTCCCTCCCCCTTTACCCATTCCCTCGGACCCTGGGGTGTGCGGATGGAGTAGTCCATAACGTTATATCTCAGACCCAATGACCTTTCATTGGTTGTCCCTGAATGTTCAGGGCATGAATTCCCCCCAAAAACAGGTCAAGGTTTTTAACTACCTTAAGCAACAAAAAATAGACATTGCCTGTTTGCAGGAAACACACTTTTCTTCCTTTTCCTGCCCCAAATATTTCACAGCAAACTATCCCCAAGTCTATTTGGCTAATGGTCCTACTAAACAGAGAGGGGTCCTTATAGCTATATGTAAATCGATCCCATTTATTTGTAACAAACAGATAGCTGACCCTAATGATAGATACCTTCTCCTGCAGGGTTCTGTTTAGGACAATGAAGTAACTATTATGACCTATTACGCCCGGAAGGACAATCCGGGCCCATTCTTGTCTCATGTCTGCTCCTTGTTGCAGGTCCACCAGAAAGGCACCCTCCTGTTGGCGGGTGATTCTAATGTGACGCTCAATCCTGCCCTTGATAAGTACCCGGCGGATCATAAAGATCCCTCTCTTGCTTCAAAAAAAGTCATGCTAGCCCTACAAAATCTTAATCTAGTGGACATATGGCGAGAGTTTCATCCCATGGGCAGGGACTACACCCACTATTCCCATCATCATCACTCCCACTCTAGAATCGACCATTCGTTTGTATTACGGAAACATCTCCCTTTAATAGACTCGGTCTCGATTTTAGCACTCCCTTGGTCAGATCACGATCCTGTTCTAACCGTTTGCCGCTCCTTACTCAGCAAACCACAACATGCTCCATGAGTGATGAATGATTCACTTTTATCCTTCAAATCGATCCTCACTGAAATCCAAGAAGCTTCTGCAGAATACTTTAGACTCAATGCAGGTTCTGTCTCGTCCCCAATAACACTATGGGAGGCTTATAAAGCTGTCCTCCGGGGTCGCGTTATTAGAATAGCGTCTCAACGCAAAAGAGAAAGGATTCAGGCCTGACGCAAGTTAGAGCAGAACTTGGAGGACCACTCGGCGGCCTTTAAGTTAACCCCCACCCCTGCTAACCGCAGATCTTTAGACAAAGCCCGTACAGACTTGGATCTATGTCTGACAGACGAAGCAGACCGTTCGTTACGTTGGGCCCGCCAGAAATGGTATGCTAAGGCAAACAAACCCAATGCTCAGTTGGCCAATAGGCTACGCACTTTTACCCCGAAATTTACTCCCATAACTTTGCGCACCCGCCATAACATCCTCACAGGAAACCCCCAGCGGGTCTTGGAAGAATTCTGCCATCGCTTTACCAAACTCTACTCCCCCCCAAATCACTCTTCAATACAGGGCCTGAATGCTTTCTTAAAAAGTTATCTTTACCTTCCCTAACCGAATCCCATATCTCCCTAATGGACCGAGATATACAGGTCTCTGAGGTTCTCCAGTGCATTAAGGAACTGAAAGTGGGCAAAAGACCAGGCCCAGACGGTTTCACTGCTTTGTATTATCGAAAATTTGCAGAGATTCTGGCCCCACATCTAGCGGCTATGTATAACTCGGTCAAAGGAGGTCACTCATTTACACCAGACTTGCTGACTGCCAACATAGTGATGATTCCTAAGCCAGATAAGGACCATTCTTCCTGGGAAAATTTTCGGCCAATCTCTTTAATTAATATTGACATGAAGATATTGATGAAAATTCTGGCCAATCGCCTGAACACCTTTCTACCGCGTCTGATAAAAAAAGATCAGGTGGGATTCGTCCCCCGTAGGCAGGCAGGAGATGCCATCAGACGACTCCTCCAAATCCAACATATAGCTCATGAAAGGTCCCTGGAGACAATGTTTCTTTCTTTAGATGTCAATAAGGCTTTCGATACCTTATCCTGGCCCTATTTGACACAGGTCCTCACTCACTATGGTTTCAGCACCTCCTTTTTGAGTTGGGTCTCAGCCATATATCACTCCCCCCAGGCTAAAGTGTGTTACTATGGATATGAATCGCCTACTTTCCCTATTAAGAGGGGAACCCATCAGAGATGCCCTCTCTCCCCACTTCTATTTATACTAGCACTTGAACCCCTGGCAGAGGCCATACGCTCTCACCCAGATATATCAAGAGTAGAAGTAGCAGGCACCGCGCACAAATTGTCACTGTTTGCGGATGACATTTTATTAACCATTACTAAACCCAGAATCTCCCTCCCCAATTTATTCTCTCTCTTAGACTCCTTCGCCTCATTCTCAGGCCTTTCAGTTAACCCGGCAAAATCTAAAGCGATGTCTATCAACCTTCGGGCCCTGGAACTAGAATCCCTACAATCGGCATTCTCATTCCAGTGGTTAACCTCACTACCCTATTTGGGTATTAAATTCACTCCGAGGTACTCGGGATTATACCAAGCCAATTCTCCTCCGCTTTTCCGAAAGCTGGAGGCTATGCTTGCCTCTTGGTCCACACTCCCGATTTCTTGGTTCGGCAGAATAGCGACAGTACGCATGACGTACCTCCCTAAATTGCTCTATTATTTTAGAGTTCTGCCAGTCCATGTGCCCCCTCATATCATTCGAATACATCAACGTAAAATTATGCAGTTTATATGGGGCCCCAAGAAACCCAGGATCAAGAGACAGGTACTTTACGCGCGCAAAATCAATGGTGGCCTTTCAGTTCCTAATCTGCAAGCATATTATATGGCTGCGGGTATCGCCCCATTATCTCACCTCCATGAGAAACAACAAATGCCACTATGGGCCACCATGGATTTAGTCGACGCACACCCAACACCTCTAGCTTCTCTTCCTTGGCTTCCTAAAGCACATCGCCCCTCTACCATAGGTCCCTGTCTGGCTCACTCCCTTAAACTGTGGGATGCGGTTAAGTACATAGCAGGCCTAATTTCTCCTCATCTCCCATTACTTCGTCTCCTCCACTGCCCTTTATTTCAACCAGGTTGTGATAATCCACTGCAGTTTAAATGGTGGTCTGATAACGGCTTTACAGATATCCATTCGTTATTCACCCCAACCAAGATCATCACTTTCGCAGCTTTACGTTCCTCACATGATATCCCCTTAGGGAGCATTACAGTTACCTGCAAATTAGGCATTTTCTCCAACAGCTTACAAAATCCCATTTGGCCCCTTTTACCATGACCCCATTTGAAAGCCTTTGTCCTCGGGTCTGATTTCCCTCATATATATCGCTATAATTAATTCAAAGACGCCACCATTGAGACCCTATCATCTCCAATGGGAGGCCGAACTCGGGAAACAATTAGACCCGGAAGATTGGCAAGGTATGACTATTATGCTATCCAAATGCTCTAAGAATGTTCTCTTTTTGGGGAACGCTTACAAAGTCTTCTATGGATGGTACTATACCCCGGCTAGATTAGCAAGCTTCATCCCATCTTATTCCCCCCTCTGTTTTCGTGGGTGCTCACAGGAGGGCACGATGGCACATATCTGGTGGACCTGCCCCAGGGTTTGCAGATTATGGGTCAGAGTATACGCACTACTACGCAATCTTTTTAATACCACAATAAAGCGGGACCCTTTTGAGGCCCTTTTATGGAAACCGATTGCAGAACTTCTTCGTCCTGAACGCCAATTAGCAGCACATATTTTTACCGCAACTAAATTGACCATAGCAAGGGCCTGGAAAACTCCGAACCTCAGCTTTGAGGCAGTTAAAAATTGTGTGAATGATATCATGGTAAACGAGAAGCTTACGGCCATATTGTTGGACACGCATGATAAATTCCTCAGGATATGGCAACCCTGGGTGACCCATAATCGTCCAGATTTGACCTAACGCTTCTTTCCCTATAATGAGCCTCCCTTCCCCCCACCCCAGGGTCCTCCCCCCCTTTTCCCACCCCCTCTACTCCCACTTTCAATTTCTCTTTCCTTCTTCTTATTCAGGCCCTTGGGCTTAAGTCTACAGAGGTTGGATATTTAAGGTAACAAAAAAAGTTACTCCATACAAAGGTATCTTATCTTTTTTGAGGTTAATCAATTTAATCTGATTTTATTTCTGTTTTTTTTTTTTTTTTTTTTTTTTTTAATGCAATGTTACGTATTACAATAACATCTCGCTAGGCATCCTTTAAATGTTCAAGAGTGTTTGCAGACATAATATTCTGTGTTTGCAGTTCACTGCTAGGCTATTAAACACTAGATGAAGACTCTCCTTAATATGTCGCCTGGCCTCAGCCTTGAGCTGCCTGAGACCTGGCTTGTATCTTTGAATGTCAGTTCTACCTGCCGGATAAAATTAACCTAAAAATCAAACTACACAAATAATAAATAGTGATAAATAAGTGTTTTAACAATTAATCTATTACAGTGAAAACAATGCTGCTGCTTCCTTTATAAGAAATATATCTCTCCTATTAAATCAAATCAATGTTAAAAGGAGAAGTCCAACCTGAGTTTGTTTGGCTGGGCTTCTCCTATAGGTCTCAGGAGTGCAATTCATTTTGGTCACGTCAGCTCTCTGCTGATGTCACCAGGATCAGTCCAGGCACCGCATCATCCCGACTTTGAAAGTCTGGATCTGCCAGGTGCCTGGACTGATGCCTGGCTCAGCCTCTCAGCGAGCCGCTGAGAGGCTGAGATGGCTGCTCCCTGCCCCTCCACAGCTCAGCACTCCAATAAGTGTGAAGGAGCAGAGCAGGAAAGATGCTGACTAACAGGCAGCAGCTCTCCGCTTGGGGAGGTGAGAGAACTGAGCCATCGGCGGTGGCTCGATTCTCAGTGAAGAGGTGGCGGGGGACAGATGCAGCATCGGACCGGATCGGTCCGATGCTGCTTCCACCCAGGTAAGTATGAATATGGGATAAAAAAAATCCCATACTTCTCTTTTAATATCATAAATATAACTTATATATTTTTTTATAACTCCTCCTATGGATCACAGGAGTGCAGTTCTTTCTGCACTCATGTGGTCTGTTTTTCAGCCAGCTGACATCAGAGAGCTGGTCCAGGCTCTGAAAAGATCCCCTGAGAGCCTGAGCCAGTCCCTCCCAGCCCCCTCCACAGCCCAGCGATCCAGTAAGCATGACGGGGTGGACAGAGCAGAGTGACTAACTGTCTTGGCTCTCTGCTCAGGGCAGAGGGGGAGAACTGAGCAATCAGCGGCGTTTGATCGCATCAGTTCTCACTGCAGAGCATGCATTATTCCACAGTGTTTGCAGCTACAGGGGTTGAGGGCTTGTTTTTAAAGCTTATTTACTGTGTTTAAAGAATATGTCTTGAATGTTCAAAATCTGATCATAGGTACTGTACTGGGGGGCAGGGCAAGAGCAGTTCTCAGTAACCTCACTTCCTCCTCTTCTCTACTTCAAAGGTTTATAAGATAAGAAACCTTAGACATATTGTTGCCACCTTATAGCGCATGATTTCACAAAGTCATAATAATATAAAAATCTGACTATTATTACTACTATTTGCCAGCCATCATAAAGGAGCTCCATTTTTTGTAAAATACCCTTTGTTTAAGCAAATCAATTATTATTCACATGAAAATGATGTTTCCTTGCTTGAGATGAATATTAAAATTTACAGGATGTAAGAAGTAATAGCACATGTTAACAAGATGGAGATTGGAGGAAAAGGTTAAAGGACCAGTTATACTATAGAAAGGAAACCACACGTTTGCACCAAGCCTTGTATTCACAGATGTGAAGATGAGCATAAGATGTATCTTAATTAACATGCTTTAGAAAAGAAGGACGTTCTAACAAGTGCTCTTTGCTACAGTATGAAAGTGAACTTTACTCATGGTCAGAAAATAAACAGAAGTTTCATTAAATTTAATTAATTACTTCCACTGCTACAATTGTTTGAAGCATAATATGGGTCTATGGGTTATTCCAAAGCTTCTCCTAATGTATTACTAAATAAATTTGAACAGATTTTAATCTGCTAATGGAAAGGCTGGGGTCATTTGCAAAGAAGAGAGAAGCCACTTTGTTTAACACATTAGCATGCAACATGGCCGCCCTCAGTCATTCATACAAAATGCTACATTACCATAAACTGTCAGATAGGCTTCATAAAATGCATTAGATCAAAGATAAACTTGTACCATGTGATAATCAAGTCTCTGAAGTCCTTGAGAAAATTGCAATCTGAACACCTGGCTCTGATTTTATGCCAAAGAACCTAATTAACATTTTGGGTTTTTTTAAGCCATGTAATTATTATATTTTGTGGATTTAGTTTATGTATGTTTGCTTTTCCTGGTATTTTTTATAATACTATAATTGAATTTAAAACTCTTTATGATTTGTTGCACTTCCAGAGATTTTTGGAACACAGGTTTTTTTTTTAAATGACATGGAGATGCTTGACTTTTGCATCTAACTGCCATTCCCAGAGTGATCACCATGATGACTTGATCAATACAACGTGCATTTCACATCACAATCTGATTGGTTGAATTGCAAAACAATCTTACTTTTGGTATTCTCCAAAGGTATAAAGGTATTATATTAGCTTAAAATGGTTGTAAACCCCAGTTATGGAATTTGAGCTAAGCCCATATATATATATATATAATGTTTACTTGTCTCTCCCAAAAGCTCTAAGTGCCGTTTCTCTCCAGTACTTTGTTCTTCTGTTATCAGCATGAGTCACTTCTGACAAGTTCTCCAACACATGAGATAACAAGAGATGAAAATTTGTGTTGGGGGGGGCTTAGAGGGAGATAAGCAAGGAGCTTGTCTATTCATAATACAACTCTGCATGTACCTTTGTTCCTCTGCCTATGTGGAGGGGGTACTCCAAGCAGCTCTCTCACACAGTGTGTCAGAGCTACTAACTGCAGTTTTCCACTTCCTTCTCTGTACTATTCATAGATGCATAAGAATTGTATCACTTTGAATGGATGTATAGAAGAGAAGGTAGCAGATATCCTAACTTATGTAGGAGGATTTGTTACATCTCTGTATCATCTGAGGCTATTCAGTTCACTGGGTATATGTGAGGGTTTACATCCACTTTAAGGCCCCTTTCAGGCGGGCGGACTGTTCAGGTCCGCCTGTCAGTTTTGACGGCGGACCTGAACGGGCGCTCCATGCTAGTCTATGGAGCGACGGATGTCAGCGGGGACATGTCCGCTGACATCCGACCCAGTCCAATCTGCTAAAAGCAGACGGATGCCCCTACGTTCGCATCCGTCGCTGGCGGATCGGCTGAGATCGGATGAAAATGGACATGCTGTCCGTTTTCGTCCGATCTCTCCACAGGCAGCAGCGGCGCTGGACAAGCACCTCCCCGCTCAGTGAGTAGAGAGGGACCTGTCATCCTCTGGCTCAGCGGAGATCAACGGAGAGATCTCCCACTGAGGTGACGGACAGAGGCGGACTCCGAGGCAGGGGATCCGCCTTGTGGGTATGATGCCTAAGTGTTTGTGAATATGTCATCAAAAACAGTAGATGTTTTCCAAATCTATGTGCATTACCACAGGTGGAACAATTTTGGGTTTAATGTCAGTGTCTCGGCATTGATTGTTCTTGGTGCAGGGACTAGGAGCTTTCAGTGCTAGTCCTGGCAAAGGATAACCTTATACATTTAGCAATGAGTAAGTATGGATTAACCTAGTGCATTACCACTGATAAACTTTAATGCAGCATAAAAACAGTAAAAATTATACTCACAAACGAGCTAATAAAGATAGCTTTCAAAAGGGCGCAAAAGCGCTGTTTCTGTAGATCGACACCCCAGGACCTGTTGCCGAGAGGATCAGACCAGCGCAAATGGCTGATGGCTTACGCGTTTCGGGGGAGCACCCATTTCTTCAGAGCCTAAGCGGGCAATGGTTGGTCTCTCGAATTGCTCTCTCTATAAATGTATGTATGTGCCTGTGTCTACCCCACCCAATTAGTGACAACGCCCCCTCCCACAGATATTAGGCACCACCCACCCATTCGGGTTAACCTCCCTATCCCATCCCTCTGAGTGTGATTCTCCATTTGTAGCCAAAATATAGAGGGCAAACATCACTCTATGTTATCTGCTATAAGAATAATAGTAATAATAGTACAAAAAGAAATTAATTAATTAAAAAAAAAATTAAATATAAATATAAATATAAAAAAGTAGATCGGAGGCATGGGGACACAATTAGAGCTGCATGCAGGAGGTGAGGTGTCTTTGTTTTGGCGCACCCAATCCCCCTTCCCCTGCCCTGTTGTATATAGCCTATGCTGAGAGTGAAATTGATCTGCTGGTTCAGTGATTTTATTTTTATATTTATATTTATATTTAATTTAATTTTTTTTTTAATTAATTAATTTCTTTTTGTACTATTATTACTATTATTCTTATAGCAGATAACATAGAGTGATGTTTGCCCTCTATATTTTGGCTACAAATGGGGAATCACACTCAGAGGGATGGTATAGGAAGGGTTAACCCGAATGGGTGGGTGGTGCCTAATATCTGTGGGAGGGGGCGTTGTCACTAATTGGGTGGGGTAGACACAGCCACATACATACATTTATAGAGAGAGCAATTCGAGCGACCAACCATTGCCCGCTTAGGCTCTGAAGAAAGGGGTGCTCCCCCGAAACGCGTAAGCCATCAGCCATTTGCGCTGGTCTGATCCTCTCGGCAACAGGTCCTGGGGTGTCGATCTACAGAAACAGCGCTTTTGCGCCCTTTTGAAAGCTATCTTTATTAGCTTGGGCGTGCTGACGTGCTGCATCTACCGTCTGCAGGACGGGTGTTCGCTTCGAGCCGGCCGGCTTTTTATGTTTCTGTGCATCTTATACACTGTAAGTGTGTTTTTAATTTCCTTTAATAAATACTCAATCAGGATTACGCTATGTTGCTTTCCTTTCTCTCTCTGGGGCATCTCCTATGAGAACAACCCCCAGCTAGGAGTATACCATCCCCACTCTAGAGGGATTGTCTGTTACCTGGTGGACAGCGGGCTTATTTCCAGGTGTATGAAGTGGTATGCTGTTGTCTCCATCCTATGAAAGGCCCCGACCGGGTTAAGGTCGCAAGCCCTCTTATGCTTGCCGTTTGGTAAGCGCGCATTTTATTTGGTTACCACAGTGGTGCGGTGAAGGATCCATTTTTTACTTGCATTCCTGCCTTCAGACTGGGGCTTGTGCCTAAGTCTCTTCACTTTATCTATTTGGACTCTACTATTTAATAGGACTGTCATTATGCATTTTATGTTTTCAATTTATGAACCATGATAAATCTTTATTTTTAATTGGGTTTATTTATTTATCCCATTACACTGGCTTGTTTTTATAAGTATATATTACTCACAGCACTGCGCTTTATATTGATTGTCGTATAGTGTGTGTATCTCACTTTTAGTGGCTGCTTTATTATTTATTCAATTTTTTTGTCACATCATTTTTTGCAATTTATTTTTGTTTAGGTACTTTTTGATTCAATATAGCGCAGTAGTCTTCCTCTTCCATTTATTACTTCTATAGGTTACTGCACTACATATCCAGTTCATGGACACCTGAGCACAGGAGAGGTCTTTTTTTTCCTTCTTTTTTTTCTTGTGTAAGTATGGATTAAACATGGTAATTCAAATATTAAGCTAAAGCTTGTGTCAGAGGTTAGATAATAATTTTAAGAATATCATTACATTTTAAGTATTTTAATGTTAGGTTAAAGTGAATCTGCCTTGGCTATAATGTTCCTAAGGTAACAAGAACACTGAAGAAGAGTCACCAATAAGGAGGTGCAAGCAGTCCTCCCATACAGTAGGGTCTCGTATAGAATTTGGGGGGGGGGGCGCGCTATGCCTTTTACTTGCTTTTTTTTTAGTGGTGTCCCACTTGACATCCATACTAGATGCTCAATAAGGATAAGGGTATGATATGTACTTTTAGGAGGAACCCCTCACCATTTTTTGTGTGGGTCCCCATTAACATATATACCAGGCCTTTATCTTGGATAAGGATCTGATATAGGTGAATGGAACCCCTGGCCACTTTGTTTACAAACAGAAGTTAGCAGTCAGGAATTGTTATTTACTGGAAATTTAAAGCATTTTTTTTAAATGTCAGTTTTGAAATAGTAGGCATGTCCAGCCATGTTATTGAAAGGAATTTAGCATTTTTAATATTGGCCTTTAAGTACTAATAAAATTGCTGCTTCCTGCCAAACTAATGTTTTAAAACAACGTCATTTTTTTCGGCTCGTCGTATGTGTTGTACGTCACCGTGTTCTTGACGTTCGGAATTTCCGACAAGATTTGTGTGACCGTGTGTATGCAAGACAAGTTTGAGCCAACATCCGTTGGAAAAAATCCATGGATTTTGTTGACGGAATGTCCGATCGTGTGTACGGGGCCTAACTAGGGATGAGCTGAACAACCCCCGGTTCGGTTTGCACCAGAACAGGCAAAAAGTTTGAGCGAACATTTGAACCCTAATAAAGTCTATGAGACATGAACATGAAAAATCAAAAGTGCTCAATTTAAAGGCTTATGTGCAAGTTATTGCCATAAAAAGTGTATGGTGACCTGGTTACTGCCCCAGGGGACATGTAACAATGCAAAAAAAAGTTTTTAAAACAACCATTTTTTCAGGAGCAGTGATTTTAATAATGCTTAACCACCTCAATACTGGGCACTTTCACTCCCTTCCTTCCCAGACCAATTTTCAGCTTTCAGACAATTACTCAGTCATGCTACACTGTACCCAAATAAATTTGTATCATTTTGGTCACACAAATAGAGCTTTATTTTTTGCGATATAAGCAAAAAAAGGAGAGAATATTTTGAAAAAAAAATTAAATTTTCTACTTTCTGTTTTAAAAGGAATCCAACAAAATCAAATTTCCTCAAAAATTTAGGCCAAAATGTATTTTGCTACATGTCTTTGGTAAAAAAAATCCTGATAAGTGTATGATAATTGGTTTGTGTAAAAGTTATAGAGTCTACAAGCTATTCTATGCATTATTTCTTGAGGCCCTACAATGTCAGGACAGTACAAATACCCCCCAAAGACCCCTTTTTGGAAAGAAGACAGTCTGAGGTATTTAGTAAGAGGCATAGTGAATTTTTTGAAGTTGCAATTTTTTCCCCACAATGCTTTGGAAAATTATGAAAAATGTATAAAATATGTATTAAAAAAAATGTATAAAATTTTGAAAAAAAAAAATATACATATATATTTATTTTTTTCTTCACAAAATTTTCATAATTTACAAGTTATCTCTCACACAGAGTGCAGGCATACTTGCAATTACACCCCAAAATACATTCTGCTACTCATCCTGATTATGGCAATACCCCATGTGTGAGACTTTTCCACAGTCTGGCCACATACAGAGGCACAACATCCAAGTAGCACCATCAGGCGTTCTAAAGGCATAAATTATACATTTCATTTCCTGAGTACCTGTCACATTTATGAAGGCCCTGGAGCACCAGGACAATGGAATTACCCACAAAATGACCCCATTTTGGAAAGAAAACATCCCAATGTATATTCTATGAGGCATAATGAGTCTTTTGAACATGTCATTTCTTTCCACAAGTTTTTGGAAAATGTGGAAAGAAAATGAAAACTTATTTTTTTTTCACAAAGTTGTAATTTTATAAGATCTTTCTAACACATAGCATGTACATAGCAAAAATAACACACCAAAATAAATTATACTACTCATCCTGAGTATGGCGATACCCCATGTGTGAGACTTTTCCACAGCCTGGCCACATACATAGGCCCAACATGCAAGTAGCACCTTCAGACTTGTAACAAATAGCATGTACACACCAAGAATTACACCCCAAAATACATTCTGCTGAGCAAAGGGTAAAAAAAAAAAAAAAGAAGGATTACCTGTGCTTTTAGCAGGCAGTAATACCGTCCCAGAGCAAACAAAACATTGGTCCAGAAAGCCAAAGGAAATGTCCAGGAATTGTCCAGGCAGCAGACAGAGATATGGCAAAGTATGAACATGGTCCATGGTTTAGCAGGCAGTTCAGGTGGCAGGCAGAGGCATGGAAAGTTCAGGTGGCAGGCAAAGGCATGGCCAGTTCAGATGGAAGGCAGAGGCATGGCCAGTTCAGGTGGCAGCAGGCAGCAGGCAGCATTATAACGTTTAGGCCTTGGTCAGGTAAGACCTGAGAACAGGGGTAGAGGCTTCTTCCCTCCCAAATCTCTACAAAGCCTCCGAGTCTTCAGACCCTAATCTGAGAAAATAAAAACCCGGAGAAAAACATTTTCTCCACTGGGAAAATCTTTTCTGGAGCCCCTCACATATGTGAGACCCCTGTGCTGTACAGTGGCAGGGCAAATGGTCAGTTCAGGAGGCAGGCAAAAAGCATGGTCATTTAACAGGCCGAGGTAAATTCACGTGGAAGGCAGAAACGTGGTTGGCAGAGGCATAGTCGATAAACAGTACAGGTCACTCACAGAAATAGCAGATAGTGGAAACTGAAAAAATATCATCTTCACTTTACTAATAGTGTAGTGAATTGTGATAGCTCCGATAGCATTCTCCAATACAGAGGCCTGGCTGGGAGGGGCATTGGGGACAGTAGTATTGGGTGTCACGGCGAATTCCTCTACTTGAACACACACACAACATATTTTCTTAGGGTTTGCGACCTGTTTGGGTAAGGAGGGAGCATTTTGGGAAAGTGCCTTTCACGGAGTCTGGTTAATGTATCGGAGCAAATTAGTCGAGGGGCTTGACCATGGGGATAGAGAAGGGCTCCGATAACGTCTTCCTAAAATTTTAGATAGGTTAGGGAACTTTGGGTGCACTAAGAAAAAATAACATACGAATTGAACTGGGCTAGTTGCATCAAATAAATGGCGACTTTATTGTACCAAAACAGTGATCTCCTGGTGGCCAAGTAGGGCTGCCTCAGCTGGTCATTCATATTCCCCCCCTTGTATAGGTTATAGTCATACACACATTTTGGCTTCTGGGTGGGACCTCCTATTCTTTGCAGTTCCACCAAGGTGTCATCATGCATTGTCTAAAAGATGTACAGTAGACATCTCTTCTTTTATCTCTCCGCTTCAGGGCTAGTACCTCTTCATTCTGTATACTGGCCATTTCCCCCTGTTTCAATCTCTTGGCGACCGATCTCTGTGGGAAGCCCTTGCGGTTGGTCCGTGCTGTCCCACAGGTCACAGTCTTCTTTCGGTACAGATGGTGGAATAGTGGGAGACTCATGTAGAAATTGTCTACGTATAGGTGGTAACCTTTCCCAAGCAATGGTTCGATAAGCTGCTGGACAATTTTGCCACTTGTTCCCATGTAGGTAGGGCATCCAGGGTGGTTTAGCTGTCTGTCTTTTCTCTCATAAACTTTAAAATCATAGATGTAACCCGTGGCCCTGTCACATGCCTTGTAAAATTTTACCCCACGTCTGGCTCTTTTACTGGGGAGGTATTGCTTTATGCCAAGTCTCCTGGTGAAGTGTACTAGGGATTCGTCAAAACAAATATTTATATCAGGGGTAAATATCTGCTTGAAGCTGGAGCAAAAAAAAAATTGATTAGGGGCTGAATTTTGAATAATTTATCATAATTGGGATAATTTCGAGGGAGGCATTGGGCAATGTTGTTGAAATGTAAAAACCTCATTATCATCTCGTAATGGGTTTTGGGCATCAAAGACAAGTAGACTGGCATATGGTGGACAGGTTGGGTAGACCAGTAGGCATGGAGTTAATTTTTTTTGTCAGCCCCATGTTGAGGGTTAGGCCAAGGAAAATTTTAAATTCTTCTTTGGTGAGGGGTTTCCAGACAAAAGGGCCTGGCATATGAAGAATTTGGATTGTTGGCTATATGTTGGCTGGCATACAGATTACACTTCTCCACGATGTAATTTAGGAGATCATCAGTAAAAAATAAATGAAAATAATACATTGGGGTTACATTTTCTGACTGTATCTGAGGGCCTGGCTGGGCTGTAAAAAGGGGAATAACAGGTTCTACTGATGTATTTGGCAGCCATGCTGGATACAGTAGAAGGTCTGGTAGGCTAGCATGGGCCCTGCCTCGTTGTGGATGGGACTCTCTGTTGCTAGCATCTAGCCTATCCTTTAGGAAGGTTGCAGAACTGCTGGTGGATGCCTGCCTATCCTGGAGTGCTGCGCTGCTGGTGGATGTCTGCATATTATCCTGGAGTGCTGCGCTGCTGGTGAATGCCTGCATATTATCCTGGAGTGCTGCGCTGCTGGTGGATGCCTGTGCCTGCTCATTTCCCCTAAGCCTCTTTGTTAGGATTCTATCCTCCTCAGTTTCCATTTCAGAGCCACTGCTTTCTACTGGCTCATAGTCGTTATCCGAGTCTGACGGAGAGAGTTCCCCGCTACTCTCGTCCAACATACTTTGGAGTATCTGAAGAGCCTCCTCGCTGCTTTATAATCTTTTAGCCATGTGGACAGATATGAACAGATTATCACAGACAAATGTGTTATGCCCCGTACACACGATCGGACATTGATCGGACATTCCGACAACAAAATCCATGGATTTTTTCCGACGGATGTTGGCTCAAACTTGTCTTGCATACACACGGTCACACAAAGTTATCGGAAAATCCGATCGTCCTGAACGTGGTGACGTAAAACACGTACGTCAGGACTATAAATGGGGCAGTAGCCAATAGCTTTGGTCTCTTAATTTATTCTGAGCATACGTGGCACTTTGTGTGTCAGATTTGTGTACACACGATCGGAAAAATTTTATAGTAAGCTCTCAAACTTTGTGTGTCGGAAATTCCTATGGAAAATGTGTGATGGAGCCTACACACGGTCGGAATTTCTGACAACTAGGTCCTATCACACATTTTCCATCAGAAAATCCTATCGTGTGTACAAGGCATTAGGGATGTTGATCACTGGGGTGTGGTAGATCACGGGCAGATGTGCGCCAGATGATCACAGACAGTTGTGGCAGATTATTATGGACAGTTGTGCGCCAGATGTGGCAGATTATCATGGACAGATGTGACAGATTGTTACAGACAGATGTGCACCAGATTGGGCAGGTGATAACGGACAGATGTGCCAGATGATGACACAGATGTGCCAGATGATCACAGGCAGTTGTGCCTGGTGTTGATGGGCAGATGTGCCAGATGTTGATGGGCAGGTGTGCCAAATGATGATGGGCAGATGTGTTTTGGGACACTAGCTGGGTGATCAGTGGATAAAAAGCAGACAAACAGCTAAAAACTCACTGATCCCCCAGCTGCAGCACAGATTGTCTCCTCCTCTCCCCGCTGACAGGCTCTGTGTGAGGAGAGGAAGAGATGAGAGCCATTACAATGGCCCTCTATTTACCATACATGACGGCTGTGATTGGACACAGCCAGCATGTGATCAGGAGGACCAATCACACAGCCTGCCGTGCGGTGCTGCCCTGTTTCTGGGGGGGGCACAGGCAGATCCGGATCACGCCGATGCATGGGCACGTTCCGCGTAATACCGTGTCTTACGTCACCCCTCGCTGTTTACATCATGATGGCTGTAAT
Source organism: Aquarana catesbeiana (assembly GCF_042186555.1). NCBI lineage: Eukaryota > Metazoa > Chordata > Amphibia > Anura > Ranidae > Aquarana > Aquarana catesbeiana. The sequence continues at coordinate 127,259,471 of NC_133332.1, read as the reverse complement.
TAGACACAGCCATCGTGCAGATCAGGAGGGCAAGTCACAGTGCCAACCTGCTATTCCTGAGATGCGGCACATCCAGGGGACACTTGCGCTTCGCTATTGCATGGGTGCACGGCCGCGCGATCCTGCTCCTTCTGAGGGACACTCAGGAAAGTCCACTCAGAATGAGAAAGGGCCCACCTGGCTATTTATGTGCAGTGGGTGGGAAGTGGTTAAAGGGAAATAATAAAAATGAAATATTCCTTTAAATATCATGTCTGGGGTGTCCCCTTAGTCTGCCTGTAAAGTGGTGCATCTGTGTGATGTGTAGAACAGTGCCGCAGCAAAATGAAATTTCTAAAGGAAAAAAATGTAATTCAAACTTGTTTGTGGCTGTAATTCATTTCCGGCTCCTGACAATATAGCTGAAAAATCAAGGAAAAATTTGGCGTGGGTCCCCCCCCCCCCCATACATACCCTTCGGGTCTGGTATGGATTTTAAGGGGAACTCCACGACAAAATTTTTTAAAAAATTGGCGTGAGATCTCCCCCAAATCTATATCAGACCCTTATCCGAGCATGCTCTTGGAGGTCAAGATGGGGGGGATGAGCGAGCACCCCACCTCCTGAACCATACCAGGCTACATGCCCTCAACATGGGGAGGGTGCTTTGGGGTGCCCCCCAATGCACCTTGTCCCCATGTTGATGGGGACAAGATCCTCTTCCCGACAACCCTGGCCATTGTTTGTTGGGGTCTGTGGGTGGGGCGCTTATCGGAATCTGGAAGCCCCCTTTACCAAGAGGGCCCCCAGATCCCACCTCCCCCCTATGTGAATGGGTACCCATTCACCAAAAAAGTGTCAAAAAGTAAAAATCACAATAAATAGTTTTTTTTTTTTTTTTAATAAAGTCATTGTCAAAAGTGTCCCGCAATGTCCATCCATTTTTAATCACGCTGCCCAATGGACCCGAAAAATAAAAATAATCATGTCACATATTGTCAGAAGGGGGCGGGACCACTCTGTTACGTTACCAGGTGGCCCCTCCTTTGCCTATATAACAGCTGTCACAGCCAAGAGACAGCAGTCGCCGGGAGGCCTCTCATCGAGGCGGAGCTTTTTTTACTTTATGACACTTTTTTTGAATGGATAGTGGTACAATGTACCCGACACCAATTCACATGGGGGGGCGGGATCTGGGTGCCTCCTTGTTAAAGGGGGCTTCCAGATTCCGATAAGCCCCCCGCCCGCAGACCCTGACAACCAATGGCCAGGGTTGTCGGGAAGAGGCTCTTGTCCCCATCAACATGGGGACAAGGTGCTTTGGGAGGGACCCTACAGCACCCTCCCCATGTTGAGGGCAAGCGGCCTGGTATGGTTCAGGAAGGGGGCGCTCGCTTGCCCCCCCCCTTTCCGGGCCTGCCAGGCTGCTTGCTTAGATAAGGGTCTGGTATGGATTTGGGGGGGGGGCATGCCAATTTTTTTATTTTGGCATGGAGGTCCCTTTAAAGTCTATGCCAGACCCAAAGGGTCATAGGGTTCCCATTGACCACTTCAATAAACTGTATTATGTACTGTACACTAACTGCCTGCACTGTATATATATTCTACACTAAATGCACTGTGTGTATATATTATATATATATATATATATATATATATATATATATATATACACATACACACACACACACAAACACATACATACATACATACATACATACACACACACATACATATATACATATATATACACAAGCACTAAACTGCCTGCATGCCACTAACTAACCTGTCATATCTAGCTCAAGTTCTCTCAATCTCCATGTTCACGCTACATACAGCCGCCGTGTAAACAGCCTTATATAGTGTGGGGCGTGGACTTAGCCCCCTGAGCCATGATTGGCTCTCACAGCAGATTGCGCTGTGATTGGCCAAAGCATGCAAGCCAGGTGCATGCTTTGGCCAATCAGCAGCCGTCAATGCACTGCGATCTCGTAGTGCATTGTGGAGCGCTCTGCGGTACTCTAATTAGCCGTGAATGCCCCATATGTTCGGTTCGTTTGCGAACAAACAAACATCCGATGTTCGAGTCGAACTTACGTTCGATTCGAACATCGGGACCATCCTTAAGTGTAACAAAGAAATTAGTGTGCTAAGTTTCATAGCACTATCAGGGAAGGCTTGCTCACAGTAAGGACAATGTTCCCAGGCACATACGTGTGGGCATGCGCAGGACAGCAACTAGCCGGGCAGATGTGCACAGATGTTGAGCCTGGCCTGTGATCTGACTATTCTCCTACCTGTGGCTTATGCCTGATCTGACTGTCAGTTACCGACCCGCATCCTTCTCATCCAGCTTGCTATAGCTCCTCCAGTACAGTGCGCTCTTATCTGGCTTTTGCTCTCCACCAAGCACCTGCCGCCTGTTGCCAGTCAGATCTTCACCTGCCAGCCTGCATTGTCTGCTGAACCTGCCTGCTGTAAGCTGTTTCTGTCTCCTGGCTTCCAACCAGTGGAGTTTCGGGTTCCACCAGTGAAGACTCCTGGACTGATACCTCACTGTGCACTTATACCTCACTGTGCTCCCGCAGATGCTGTTCCACTATCACATGCCCCTGAGCTGGAGCTGTAAGAGAGGCCTCTCTCTTCACATCAGTCTGAATAACCAGGTACGTGACAAGCACATTGTTGTGCTCTGTATATTGCACAATTTGTCTGCCAGAAACCCACCTGTAGTGGGTTCACATAAGCAAGTGATCGACAGTTGTCCACAAATCAAAGTGTGGCACTTAGCAGGTGGTTTTCCCTCCTCATGCTGTAGTCCTACTGAGTTTTCTGTTGCTTTCTGCTGTTTTTCCTTCTGTATTTCCTGGGTCCCGCTGGCCATCTTCTTCTGCTTATCTGCTATCTATTTGTTTCTTCAGGTAAGCTGTTCACATTAGGGGCACGGCCAAGTTTACATGTCCTGCTTGGCCCATACTTTGGTAAAGGGCACATTCAGTCTCAAATCCCACCACTGCCATCAATTGATGCTTACACTTTCAGCCTCACCCTGCACAGAGATTTTCCAGTTAACAGGACAACCACCTAAGTTCCATTGGACTAGGTGCACACGTAAAGTTTTTTTTTGTTCAACCCAGTGGGCTGAATGAAAAAAAAAAAAAGGAAGGTCTCTGTACTAACTAAGCAATGTTGAGGCATGTTTGATGGTATCTAACATTTGTCTTGTGCAAAGGGAATGGACTAGTCCGCCTGGCCTGGTTAGGCGGGACACACTATGAAAAGTGGAGCAGCTGTTTTTCCAAATCTTGTCATCTTGTTTTGACTTTGGGTATGAGACATTTAACCTTTAGAGAGATGGTTATGAATCTTGGCATGAGGAATCCTTTTTCTTTAGGATTTTAGTTTGCTAAAAACTTATCTGTTCACCGGTCCACTGGCAGACTAGATAGAGTGGCCCATCCCATCCCCAATGGTTGATTCCTTTTTTATGCCTACTCGCAACTTGAGATGACCTGACCTTTGTTTTCAACATGTGGTATTTGTTTTTTTTAATATTGATGTAGCACCCTTGTCCTAAACAGGGCTGCTAGTAAATTTTGTGGGGCTAGGTGGTAACTAGCCTGGCTAATTTGTAGTCTTGATAAAATGATTTTCTCCTAAACTTGAGTTTAACTGTGATTTCTCTCTTCTGTCAATAGGTGGCAATGTTGCCTTTGGCATTAGAATGATAGATTACAGTGAATTCAGGGTATGAGTGAATATGCTTTTCTCAGCCAATCAGCAGGAGTTTCTTTGGCTGCTGGGATAGTCTATTTATTTGGAGAGAGTCAGGTGATCGGGGTTCTTTCCACCCGGCTGCAGCCTGGGTGGGTGTGTGTGGAGCAGCAGCTGAGGTGTAGGCCTTAAGCCTGAGCCCTAGCCACATGTAAATAGGCTCAGCCCGAGGGGAATCTGATCGTTGCCGGAGGCAAACGAGAAGCCATTGCCAGAGGGACAACCACTCTTGTTGTCGGAGGCAAGTGTAGAAGGGATGAAGTTCTGAAGGAGTACCAGAGCAGACACTTCACTAGCCAGAGACAGTGAAGTAAACAGGAAAGTTTCAGGAGAAAACTCATCCAAGATGTACAGCGGGTAGCTGTGAGTAAAGCTTGGGTAATCCAGCGGGTAGCTGTGAGGGAAGCTTAAAGCGGAAGTAAACCCATCCATAAAACTGTTTCATTTCCGGCACGTGCCGGAAATGTATCACTCCCATTGGTTGTGCTCTCAGCCAAACTGTCAAGCCATCCAATGGCTGGTGTCATAACTGATCACATGTGAAGCATCATGGAAGTTGTAGATTAAACAAAGGCAAAGATGGCAGCTTCCTTGGCTGAAAACGATAGGAGGGTTTACTTACACTTTAAGAAGTCCAGCAAGTAGCTGGAAGCTAAGCTTGAGGATCTACAGTGGGACACTGTGAGTGAAGTCTTTGCCATAGGAGACAGCATATGCTACAAGATACCGATCACTGCATTCAGCTTAAAGGTCCTTTTTCTGTATTGCCATCTGCCTAGTTCTACTTTTGGTCTGCAGAATCTTCCAAGTTGCTATTGTATTTGCCTAAGGGTGTCCTGTGCCCTACCCTTCTCTCCCCATGTTCCTGTTAAGAGAAATAAAACTCTTTGTTGATTTTAAAAGTGACTGGCGCCCATCTTTCCATCTTGCACTACAACCACCATGCCTAGTAACCTGCACCCTGAGGAGGAATGTCAGCCCTTTCGGCCTCCGGGGAAACCACCAGGCCCTTGGGAGGTTGGGGAGACCACTACATTGAATTAAAAGGGAAATCACACCTAACAACGTTCACCTGGTCCTTTGTTCTTGTGACAGGTAATGACCTAGGATCTGCATTCAGTACAGCAGTACTGTGAGCTCCATATTTATTTCTAACTGTACTGCTCAATTTATTTAAAAAAAAAACATGTGTAGCACCCTCTAGCGATGCTGGAGTGCTAGAGTCAGTTTTTGTTGTCAGTGTAGGTAAATTCAGGCTTGGCTAGCAGCCAGGCTTGTGTGTTTTTCTGGGTCAGGGTTGAGAGACTCAGGGAGGCCGTTATGACTCACAGGCAGCATCTCTGATATCTCCCCCTACTTCTGGAATCTATCAGAAGATTCCAGAAGGATGGGTGTGGAGGGGAGAAGGAGCTGCCTGAAGTATTCTGAGGGCCTTGACCAATCCCCAACAGATGGGTTGGCAGGGGGCAGGCCCCCTCAAATATTCAGGGTCAGCCCAGCTAAGGCGTGTAGAGTTTGGGTGGAAGATAGAGATAGAGTGTTAGGCTGTCGGAGGCCTTTGAGAGTAGCCCCCTAGTCTGGTGGGGTGAACTCCGGCCTGGGCTTGGATGCACAAGGGACTTCATGACACACAGGGGGATTCTGAGCAGGAGGCACAGGAGCAAGGACAGGACAGCATGAGAACACTGCCAGGAAAAGCTCCAAGGAGGAAGACCGCCAGGAGGGCTGGTGAGTGTTGCAGTCAGAGGACTGAGAAGCATGCCTGTAGGGACTGGGTGCAAGCAGTCTGGGAAGGATGCAGAGTCAGTCTGGGAGGACTGTGGAGAAGTAGCCAGGGGGGCTGGCAGTGCCTGAAAAGGTGGTATTAGGATCAGTAGACACAGGAATAGGACAAATACCAAGGGGGCTCACGGTCTCTGCCTGCAAAGGGCACTTGCTCTGGATCTGACTGAGTCTGTGCTGGATCATCAATATAGTGCTAACTGGTCCTGGGAGATGTAATTCAGTTGTGCTGGAGGTAGAAGAGGAGATGTGTGTGTATATATACACCTGATGTATATAGTTGTGTCCCTGAAGAATTCTATGTTGATCAAGTTGGCATCCCATAATAACCCTATTCCCTATCCAAGTTAAACGCCCCTAATAAAACACAAAAATAAAGCTGCAACTGGACTGATTTCTGACTCCAGTGTGTGTGGAAAATTTGTGTGCCTGGCTGTACAGGGTGTGAGATACCCATATTCACCAGTAGCTACTACGGGGGTAGAGCTACACATGGACTGTATTTCTTTCAATTAAATAAAAAGTACAAAAATACATTTAATGATTTTAAATAAATATGTAGCTGTATTCATTTGAGTTTTTTTTTTTTTAATCTGCCTGGAGTTTAGCTTCAAAGTAGCCTTTACTGATCCAAATTGTTCACAGTATGAAACTTTTCCCTTGCTTTGTGTCCTTTGAATACAAATATTTTGTCAAACTTGAAACTTTAAAGCTCAGAAAATTTTATTCATCTCCATTCTTTACATTCTAAACATCTTCAGAAAAAGAATATTTACTTTCCATGCCTTCTATCCCCCTTACCTTAGATATAGCTGTAGCTGAGTTCTCCTTAAAGTCCTTACTCAGGAAAGCTCAACCTTGATGCATCTTAGCTGTGAGCTGTATGTCTTTATCTCCTATTGCATCCTGTACTCAACAGAGAGAGATATTGCTCACGTCTGTATTTATTCATGTTACCTCAGTTGCCTATTCCTGTCTGCCACCATATAACTTCCATTACAAACCCTTCCAGAAGGAATTTATTTGCTGTCATAACTCAGGCTGTCAGTTTTTCATTGTTATTCCTGTTAACCAGAGATAGTTTCCCTGATCAAACAGCGAGCCCGGCATTACAGCAGCTGTATAGTAATAACGTTATGGCAATATAATACCTGATAAAGTATCATCATAACAAATGCTGGGAGATAAAAACAAAATACTTTGAGCACAGAGTTTGACAGCAGATAAGATTTTTCCATTTTCCATCCAGTTTTAGAGCTAGTATTACCATTTTATTTCTGGCTTTGTTTTATATACTATCAACTGAGACGTGATTGTGGAAGAGATATGTTATATAGAATCAGACTTGGTTGTAAATAGACAGGTTGAATAGAACTAGTGCCAAAAATAATATTAATATGAGTAGTTTCATCTTTACAATTGAAAGTTCCATTGTGATTAAAGAGGAACACCAGTTATTTTTAAGATAAATTGAATGTTAGCAGCTACAAATACTGGGGCTGCTCACTTTTAACCACTTAAACCGCAAACCATTCGGCTGGCCAAAGACCAGAGCACTTTTTGCAATTCGGCACTGAGTCGCTTTAACTGACAATTGCGCGGTCGTGCAACGTGGCTCCCAAACAAAATTGATGTCCTTTTTCCCCACAAATAGAGCTTTCTTTTGGTGGTATTTGATCACCTCTGCGGTTTCAATTTTTTGCGCTATAAACAGCGACAATTTTGAAAAAAAACACATTATTTTTTACTTTTTGCTATAATAGATATCCCCAAAAAATATATAAAAAAAACATTTTTATCCTCAGTTTAGGCTGATACGTATTCTTCTACATATTTTTGGTTAAAAAAAACCCGCAATAAGCATTTATTGATTGGTTTGCGCAAAAGTTATAGCGTCTATAAAATAGGGGATAGTTTTATGACATTTTTATTAATAATTTTTTTTTTACTAGTAGTGGCGGCGATGAGCAATTTTTATCGTGACTGCAACATTATGGCGCACAGATCAGACACTTTTGGTACTATTTTGGGACCATTCACATTTATACAGCGGTCAGTGTGATTAAAAATGCATTGATTACTGTGTAACTGTTACTGGCAGTGAAGGGGTTAACCACTAGGGGGCAGTGAAGGGGTTAAGTGTGTCCTAGGGAGTGATTCTAACTGTGGGGGGCTGGGCTATGTGTGACACAACACTGATCACCGCTCCCGATTACAGGGAGATGTGATCGGTGTCCTGTCACTAGGCAGTAGGTTCTTCCTGTCCGTGAGACGATCGCGGGTATCCCCGCGGACATCGAATCACACTCATGGAGCTCGCGGCAGGTGCGCGCGCTGCTGGCAGCACGCGCGCGCCCGCAGGCCGCTTCTTAAAGGGCAACGTACAGGTACATTAATATGCCTGTACGTGTCCTTCTGCCGACGTATATCGGCATGAGCTGGTTGGCAAACGGTTAAATAACAAGCACAGACAAGCTCATGAGTCCACTACCTTCACCTGTGCAGGTTCTTTGCTGGTCTTTGGATCCCTGACACCACCATCTTCAAACCCAGCTACACACTGTGCATGCACTTTAGGTCTCACAGCCTCCTGGGACATGTGACGTGTCCCAGGAGGTTCCAGTTGGGGGTGTGGGCCAAGCTTCCATAATGCTCGCCTAGGTGAGGAAGGGGTACTTGTCAGAAAAAGGTACCGCTAGCAATAAAATAGAAAACTTTCAAATATGTTAGAGGGGGGGGGGGGGGGGGCAGATTAGTGGTACTTTCGCTTTTAAGTAAAGGTCTTCTTTAAAGTAATAATAAAAGGCATTTTTTTTTATAACATGTCATACTTACCTGCTCTATGCAGTGGTTTTGCATAGACTAGCCCCAATCCTCTCCTCAGGTCCCCCACTGGTACTCCTGGCCCCTCCCTCCTGTCGAGTTCCCCCAGAGCAAGCAGCTTTCAATGGGGGCACCCAATCAGGCACGATGTCGAGCCGCTGTTTTGCATATCCATTCACACACAGAGCCGCGGCTTGGCCCCTCCCCCTCTCTCTCTCTTCATTGACTGACTGGCTGTGATGGCTCCCACTGCTGTCTCAGCCAGTGAGGAGGGAGAGTCCCTGAGCTGGAGAAAGATAGGGTTCAGGTAAGTATTAGGGGGGCTGTGTTGGGGGCTGCGGCACAGAGAAGATTTTTTACCTTCATGCATAGAATGCAAGAAGGTAAAAAACTTGAGCGTTTCGAACCACTTTAAAGCAGAACTTTGGGATCTGCAAAAAAATTCCCAATTAGTACACCCCCTACACAAAACACTAAACAGTTATTACATTTGTCAAATTCCTTACCATTGAAGATAAAAGTTCAATTGAATTTTCAGGAAGTCCTCTCTGTAATTCAAAAACTGCAGCATGTATTCTGCCAAGGAGGAGCGATTACACCATATCCTCTCCTCTCTCTCTCTACTCTATAATCAAACTACACTTCCCATCATGCTTTGGGAATTGCAGTGAATGTGGGAGGGTACACTAGGCCTGTACATGTTAAATGTGAACAAGCCCACTTCAACATAAATCACACCCCTAATTCTGCAGCCAGCCAGCCATACTACTCAGTAACACACAGCAGGATAGGTAGGTTACAGCCTTATAAATGCAAATCATGTTTGTGCTCTCCCCCTCCAGCTACAACAGGAGATAAACATATTGCCCTTACTTGCTTTATGTAATCATTACTGAACCGTAGACACATGTCCCTAATTATATATTATACACACTGTACTCTGCTATAATTCAGTATTATAAATATTCCTCCTCCTGCTGTAGATTTGAGATCTTTCTAAAAGCAATCAGTGCTTGTGTGGTGTATATGAGCACATCCCTAGCCGCAATACAGAAATAGAGAGCCGGGACATGCTGCTTTACATCAGCATGTGGCACAAGTAAATGTCGGCATGAGAAAACAGAACAAAAAAAAAAGTGCAGCGCTAACTTACTAATCAAAACACACAATAATGGTGGAACCCTCTAATGTATGGAAATCTCAATAAAATTCAGTAATACCACAATACCAGTCTCTGTGATCTGTAAAGTCACATATAATACACATTAAACAGAAAATGAGACATAAAAAATATGACTGCAAACTTTGCAGGGATGGTGGAAACCTCTCTTACAGATATTTGGCAGTGGACAGTGTCCACTGCTTATCAGTGCCCATAAGTGCAGCCTCATCAGTGCCCACAAGTGCAGCTTCATCAGTGCCCGCCCATAAATGCAGCCTCATCAGTGCAGTTTATCTGTGTCCATCAACAGCTTTTCAGTACCCATAAGTGCAGCCCCGGTTCCCATCAGTGCAGCATATCAGTGCTGCCTTATCAGTGCCCATAAGTGCAGCCACATCAGTGTCACCTCCATGCCCATCAGTGCAGCCTCATCAGTGCAGATTTTACATTATACGCTATGTTATATGAACTCATCATTATACTTACATTTCCTTTAAATTAACAGGACACAATACCAAATCACATTATTTTTAATACTATTAAGTAATAATAATCATTTTCAAAATTAAGCTCTCTCTCTAGCTGCAAATAATAAACTGTTGCTCCTAATTTCTCTAAATGACAAACATGTTATACTTACCTGCTCTGTGCAGTAGTTTTTCACAGAGCAGCTCAGATCTTCTATTTTTCAGGTCCCCCACTGACACTTCTGGCTCCTCCCCCTCAAGCAGTGCCCCAGAGAAAGCCTCTTGCCCTGGGGGCACCTCTGCATGCTCGCTTCTGAGCCGCTGACCTATGCATCCATAAAACTGCCCCCCCTCTCCTCATTGGCTCACTGGTTGTGATTGACAGCAGTGGGAGCCAATGGGCTCCTGCTGCTGGCTAAGCCAATAAAGTCTCAGAACAGCCGAGGCTGTTGTGAACATCGCTGGATAGGAGGAAGCTCAGGTATGAATTAGGGGGGCTGGCAGGGGGGCGCTGCACACAGAGGGTTTCTTAACCTTCATTATAGTATTTCAATTAAGCCAACCTCATTCACATGGATCCCTATGTTTCTTAAAATAGCCCAAATATCCTTTTAACCTATAATAGGGGCATAGTTGAAAGATGGGCAAGAGTCCTGCATCAGGACCAGGGAGACAAATTTTTGAGTTGGAGTCACCAAATCTTCCTTAAATTGGATTATACAACTTCTAATGTTAAAAAACAATTGACCCAAAAGGAAGATTGCAGTTATAGGTGGAAGCTGGTGAGCTGTCAGCTATTGACTATTTATATGTATTGCATACTCCAAATGAGAGACCCCCCTGTAATTTTGCTGTATCTGACTGTCAAAAAATGACTCTATTCATATTCACCTGAGAGGTTTTTATGTGTTTCCACCCACTTTTCTGTGTTCTAGCACCTGTTGTATTTGCCATAATAAAACATAGATTTTTTTTAAAAATCCAACAAGGATAATGGGATTCCCCTATAATGACTGTAGAAGGTCTGTAGACTCAGAGACCCAGACATGGGGATCTCACCTATAGAAACAGTGGTATTTTAAATGTTGTGACCCCCTTTGAATTTTCAATATTTCTACATAAATTTTACCTAAATGTGATCTGTTTTTTATGCAAGTCCTAAAACTTGAGAACTCAATTAAACAATGGCATCAAAAATATAATGCTTGTTCATTGAGAAAAAAGATTCATTGTTACATAAGAAAGTACAAAGATACATATTTTGCATGTGAACCTTTGCTTTCAGTAACTGGTTTGCTGGCAGTAATGACCATAACTAAATATTTCTGTTTACTATTAACCATCCCTTTGCATAGGTTGTGAGGAATTTTAAACCCACTTCCACTTAAAGTAGAACTATAGGCAAAACCTTTTCTTGGTGCCTATCCATGGCAGCATACCTGTGACAAGCTCCACCTTGGCTCCTCCCTCAGAACTAGTGAATATCAAAAAAGAAACGGTTAGCACAATCCCAGCATTCTCCTTTTTTTCCTCATACCTCATGGCAGTGAACATTGGTCGAACGTCCTTACCTTCTGCATTCCGCAGCTTCCGTCCGGGTTCAGCCTCTCCCGGATGCAGTCCCTTCTCTTTGGCAGCCAAACACTTAAAAGGATTGGAGTCCCTTCTGTGGGTCTTTTGGGACAAGCAGTTTGTCTCTTAACCAAGAGCTTCAACTGCAGTAGTGTTTTAGGCATTTGCTCTGGCTTGGCAACAGAGGTAGCAGCTATTTTCTTTTCTCTCTCCCCAGGTTCCTTTTGCACATTCTGTCTTTTCTCAATACTCCTGCTCCTTTCCCTGGTCAGACCCTCCTCCTGTGTGCTCTCTTCACCCTCATAGTCTCCTTAGGAGCGGCACACGCTTTGCAGCGGCTTTTTTACTGTTCTCGACGTTTTCTGCCATGATCTGCTCATGTTCCGGCGGCTGAGAGTTTTGTGTCCTGGGGCCGGCGGTCGACGTGTGCGCAGTGATCTCGGAGGCCTCAACGGCCATTTTGGGGAAGGGCGAGACTTTTTTCCCTCATCTCCTGAAGTCAGGACAGAGGCGTTTCCTCTGTCTCTGCCCCTCCTTTCCTCCCTACTTATTTCCCCTGTAGCCTCTGTAGGGTGCCCGACGTTGCCTGAAGAGGTTATCCTGCTGAGAGCTCTAGGGAGTGGAAAGTCTTTATAATAATAATAAAAAATAATAATAATAATAATAATAATAAGTGGGTAAAATAAATAAATAAAATAAAAAGGGGGAAAATATCTCTATAGATAGATGGGACCTGGCCAATTAACTCTTTCCTATTTTTTTTCTTAGCTGCTTCTTCTGCTAGCCACCTAAGATGAGCCATTTGCCACCCGAACAAGACCCTACTCTACATTTAAAGGTAAGGGCCTATGTCCAGGTAAGTTTACGCCTATGTAAAAAAAAAAAAAAAAAAAAAAAAAAAGGAGGCGTGCACTTAGGCTGGTACTCTTATGTATTTCAGCCCTGTACACCAGAAGATGTCTAAGAGGACCTCAAGGCGACATGAAGACTCTGATGAATCGAGTCCCAGCCGAGAGAGGTCATCCAGGTCTAGACGCCATAAGAGTGTCAGAAAATCGGCCAAAAGACGCCGACATTCACGTTCCAAGTCCCAGACCCCCAATGTGTCGGTCCTGTGGGGCCAACCCAATACCAGACTAATTGGTCTGCTGAAATTGTCTTAGGAAATATGCAGTAGACAGAGAGTCCAAAGGCCTGCAAGTGGCGGACCTACTCAAGAAAGCAGTCAAAGATTCCTTGGCAGAGTTAGTGGAGACAATGCCATCGCAATTATCAGCCTCTCCTCCTCAAGAAGAAATGACTAATGTGCCCGTCCACAGGTGAAGCCTCTCACCAGACGACTGCTTCCTCCTCTAAATATATGGGGGAGAGCGCTGTTTCTGGAGACTCCTCGGACGCCCCAGATGCCTCCGGTTTTGTTTTTTCCGTGGTTCAACCTTATGTGCAGGCGGTGAAACAAGCAATTGGCTGGGAAGAAACTGACACAGAGTCCAAGAAGTCAAAAACCTACTTCCCTTTTCTAAAAAGGACAGATTTCCTTCTTCCCACTCATGGATAAAATCAGAGAAGTGATTGAGGAGTGGAAAAAGATGGAGAAAAGATTCTCCCTTAATTGTCTGGGAAAATTATACCCACTCTCAGATGCGGACTCTGCTATGCTGGACGGCCCACCAATAGTAGATGCATCTGTAGTGCGGTTGGCAAAGAACGTCACATTACCCATGAAAGACTCAGCTTCATTTAAAGATCCACTAGACAGAAGAATGTATCTCAACCTCAAAAAAGCTTACCAGATGGCGGGCAATGCCTGTAAACCTGCAATAGCCCTGACTTCAGTATCCAATGCCCTTCGCGTTTGGACGGATAACATAGAAACCACAGTCTGGCAAGATATCCCAAAGGAGGACATCATCAAGGCTTTGGATGAGTTCAAGCTCTTGGCAAACTTTATCAGGGAAGCAGCAATTAACTCAGTCCGATGCTCCACACAGTTATGGCCAAACGGGCCTTATGGCTGAAGCCATGGGCGGCTGATGTCACCTCAAAACAAAAATGTTGTAAAATACCATTTGATGGCAAAGCATTGTTTGGAGAAAGATTGGACAAGGCCATCTCTCGTGTCACAGGCAGAAAATCAGGCCTTTTACCCCAAGACAGACAACCCAGACGCGCCAGGGCGTTCGCGTCCAGATTTCAACATTTCAAAAACAAGAACTACAGGCAGTCCAAGCAGGGAAAAGGCTTTAGACAGAATCAAAGAAGCACATAGTCCACCTTCCTCAATACTCATAGACAGAGACCCTTGCCTACCCCACAGGATTCTACTAAATCCTTTTGACCCCAGGCCAACCCAGGCGATCCCAGTGGGTGCCACACTCAAGCACTTCTCAAAAATCTGGGACCAGAAATGCAGAGATCCCTGGGTGGTCTCCACAGTCAAGTACAGACCCTTTTGGACATTTCTAGACAAACCCCCCAAGGACTTCTTTACTCTAACAAGTGTATAAAAATCTCCGTAAAAAGCGGAAGCTCTACATCAGTTTCTTCTCTCCCTGCAGGAACAACATGCAGTGGTGCCAGTGCCTCCATCCAAGAGGTTTCTACTCTACCCTGTTTCTAGTTCCTAAGAAAAGCAGTGGTTGGAGACCCGTAATAGACCTAAAAAGACTAAATCACTACATATTTCTAGAAACGTTCAAGATGGAGTCACTACAAACAATTATCTGTGTAGTCCAACCAGGGGACTGGATGCTGTTGATAGATCTGCAGGATGCCTATTTGCACATACCTATACTTCCAACATTTCAGAATTATCTGAGGTTTGCGGTAGGGTAGGTCCACCTTTAATTCCAGAGGCTCCCGTTCGGCCTTTGTACATCGCCCAGAGTCTTCATGAAGACCCTTATCACTATCATAGCCCCCCTAAGAGAATTAGGTCTCAGAGTATATCACTACCTGGACGATATTCTCCTGCTAGTGAAAGATCCAGTCCAGTTATTGGAACACAACAGCATTTTGTTGTCAACACTAGCAGAATTCAGCTGGAAGATAAACCTTTCTCTGACTCAGGAGATGGTTTATCTAGGAGCTTTATTCAATACAATGAATGGAATGGTATCCTTCCCGCCTCAAAAGGTGACAAGCATCATTCGGAAGATGAAGAAAGTGAGTGTGAGGTCCTGCGTGACAGCTTCGAATTGCCTGAGCCTGATAGGACTGATGTCATTGTGTATCCCCATGGTACCTTGGGCTCATTGGCACCTGAGACATTTTCAGTTGGAGTTCTTGAGACTTTGGAACAGGCACTATTTATCCCAACCCATACACCTGTCAAGTCTAATGCTCAGGAGTCTACATTGGTGGATGAAGAAACAGACACTTATAAAATCGCGTCCATTAGGGCATATCAGCTGGATCACAATTACCACAGACGCCAGTGCAGCAGGCTGGGGGGCACACTGCAACCAGATTTTAGCCCAGGGAATATGGGCCTTCTGCACAACAGGCCTTGTATCAAACATCCTGGAAATCTGGGCAGCCTACCTTGTGTTACTAGCCCTAAAATTCAAGATTACGGGGAAACCAGTACTATTTCGAATGGACAACAAGGCTGTGGTATCATACATACACGGCCAAGGGGAGACACACAGCAACTCCCTACTGAGGGAGGTGGACCCATTATCCTATGTCTAAACTCGAAAGCCGACCATCTATCTCACAGGTTTGTGACAACGAGTGGTCTGTGCACCCAAGAGTTTTCAATTGGAATGTACACTAATGGGGTCTCCCCGAACTGGATCTATTCGCAACAGTGATCAATATCAAGCTGTCAAGGTTTATCTTGAGGCTGCCTCACCTTCAGGTGGAAGCGATAGATGCTCTCTCAGCCCCCTGGACATGTGGTCTGGCCTATGCCTTCCCTCCCCAGCCTCTTATTCCAAAATTTCTGATGAGACTAATGATAGAAACCATAACGGTAATAACAGTCCTACCGTACTGGCTGAGACGCCCTTGGTTCCCCACAGCAATGTCCCTGAGTATCCAGCCTCCAGTCAAGATTCCAATAATACCTGTTCTTCTGTCACAAGGATGTCACACCCATCCAGACCTGCACAGGTTGAATCTTCACATCTGACGGTTGAGAGGCAAAAGTTCCAATCCTTAGGGTTCTCTGCCAAAGTTTTTTCTCAGAGCAAGAGAGCCATCAACAAACAGTATGTATGACAAGATATGGAACACATTCAGGGCTTTCGCGGTTGGCAAAAGCTTTAATACGGATTTACCATCCTCCTCTCAACGTCTCGAATTTTTGCAGGTAGGCCTAGACTTAGGTCTAGGGCTAAGTACACTTAAAGTACAGGTCGCTGCAATTTCAGCAGCAACCAGTAAGAGATGGGCCGAGGATTCTTTAATAACCTAATTCTTTAAGGCTGGCAAAAAGATCCGTCCACCAACTAAACAAATTTTTCCCCCCTTGGACCTGTCTATCGTCCTAGAATCTTTAGCCAACCAACCTTTTGCCTCTTCAGAGTCAGCGTCACTGTGGAATCTAACTTTAAAATTTACTTTTCTAATAGCCATAGCATCTGGCAGAAGAGTTTTAGAGCTACAAGCATTGGGAGCAGATCATAATCATATCATCTTTTATCCTGACAGAGTGGAACTCAGAACGGTACGAGGATTTATTCTCAAAGTTGCACCTTCCTCAAGTATATCTGAACCATGGGCACTTCCAAAGTTTTCAGAGCAGGATTCAGGTTCGCTTCATGAGCTGGATATTGCCTCATCTTTGAGATACTATCTGCAAGCCACGGCGTCCTTCAGGGACTCATCCAGGTTGTTTTTAATCCCCTGGGGCAAGAACAAAGGCAAAGAAGCATCAGCAAGAACAATAGCCTCATGGATTGTCAAACTCATCCAGAAGGTGTACAGGGCAAAGGGGCTGGAACCCTCTTCGCTGTCAGGGCGCACTCCACCAGATCAGTTTCTGCCTCTTTGGTGGCAAGAGCCAATGTATCAATCAAAACCATATGTAGGGCAGCAACATGGTCATCCCAACATACGTTTCTAAAACATTACAGGGTGGATCCAGGAGCTCGCTCATCAGTGGAGTTTGGCAGACAGGGTATAAAATCAGCCTTTGCATCTTCTAAATAATAACCTTTTTCAAATAAACTTCTTTCTAAGCATCATCCCATCTATTTAAGCTAGTTTTTTGTCACAGGTATGCTGCCATGGAGGCGCCAGGAAAACAGAAAATTGTACCATACTTACTTTAATTTTCTTTTCCTGGTGCCTAGCCATGGTAGCATATAATCCCATCCTCGGTATTAAATGTTACGGAAAATGCTGGGGTTGGGCTAACCATTTCTTTTATGATACTCACTGGTCCTGAGTAGGGATGAGCCGAACACCCCCCGGTTCGGTTCGCACCAGAACCCGCGAACGGACCGAAAGTTCGCACGAACGTTAGAACCCCATTGACGTCTATGGGACTCGAACGTTCGAAATCAAAAGTGCTCATTTTAAAGGCTAATTTGCATGGTATTGTCCTAAAAAGGGTTTGGGGACCCGGGTCCTACCCCAGGGGACATGTATCAATGCAAAAAAAACTTTTAAAAACGGCCGTTTTTTCGGGAGCAGTGATTTTAATGATGCTTAAAGTAAAAAAAAAAAAGTGAAATATTCCTTTAAATATCGTACCTGGGGGGTGTCTATAGTATGCCTGTAAAGTGACGCGTGTTTCCCATGTTTAGAACAGTCCCTGCACCAAATGTCATTTTTAAAGGAAAAAATCTCATTTAAAACTGCTTGCGGGTTTAATGTCATGTCGGGTCATGGCAATATGGATGAAAATCAGTGAGACAAACGGCATGGGTACCCCCCAGTCCATTACCAGGCCCTTTGGGTCTTGTATGGATATTAAGGGGAACCCCGCACCCAAATTAAAATAAGGAAAGGTGTGGGGCCACCAGGCCCTATATACTCTGAACAGCAGTATACAGGCGGTGCAAACAAGACAGGGACTGTAGGTTTGTTGTTAAGTAGAATCTGTTTGTAATTTTGAACATTTTTAACGTGTTTAGCTCCAGCCAAAAAATCTTTTCTAAGCTTTTTGGAAAACATAGGGAAGGGTTATCACCCCTGTGACATTTGTTTTGCTGTCTTTCCTCCTCTTCAGAAGATTTCACCTCACTTTTTTGTCCCAATGAAAAATGTTTTTTGAAAATTTGGGTTTTTTTGTGGAACAAGGATTGGAAAGCATCAGTGGAAAGGAGAAATTGTTTTCCCATATTAACTCTTACAGGAGAGAATTTCCCTTCCTAGGGGTAGATTTCATCTCACTTCCTGTTGTCTCCTTCCGTTTGCAAGTAGGAGTCGTTTGTAAGTTAGATGTTTGAAAGTAGGGTCCTGCCCTATATACTCAGCAGAAATTTGGGCCTTAGGTGTTGCTGTGGCCACAACACTGTAAGCCCTCACAGGGCCCTGCTGTGAAATATTAGATCAAGAATTGTAATTACATGCCCCTGTTGAACAGGAGCTGAAAAATTAGGCCTTAGGCACTGGTGCTGGTGCCACAACACTGCAACCCCTCACAGACACTCTAGTTGGAACGCAGGAACGAGCCCTGCTGCAAATTATTGCTTCAAAAATTGTAATTACACGCCCCTGTTAGACAGGGGCAGAAAAATTGGGCCTTAGGCACTGGTGCTGGTGCCACAACACTGCAACCCCTCACAGACACTCTAGTTGGAACGCAGGAACGAGCCCTGCTGCAAAGTATTGCATCAAAAATTGTAATTACACGCCCCTGTTAGACAGGGGCAGAAAAATTGGGCCCTAGGCACTGGTGCTGGTGCCACAACACTGCAACCCCTCACAGACACTCTAGTTGGAATGCAGGAACGAGCCCTGCTGCAAAGTATTACATCAAAAATTGTAATTACACGCCCCTGTTAAACAGGGGCTGAAAAATTGTGCCTTAGGCACTGGTGGTGGCGCCCAGAACCAAAAATGTTCTTACAAGCTATCAGCGTGATGATTGAGGAGGAAGAGGATAATTACTCAGGGATAGTCACTCAGCATCAGCATAGGCAGTCTTTGAAGGGATCTGAGATTTCAAAAAAAATTATTCGGTTACATCAGCATCAGGTGCTTGGTAGCTGGTGGTGATCCAAGACTCATTCATTTTTATGAAGGTCAGCCGATCGACCGAGTCGGTGGACAGACGCACCCTGTGATCGGTTACCACGCCTCCAGCAGCACTGAATGTGCGTTCCGAAAGAACGCTGGATGCAGGACAGGCCAGTAGCTCAATTGCATACTGTGCAAGCTCTGGCCAGTGATCCATCCTCAAGACCCAGTAACCCAGAGGATTTTCGGTGGGAAAGGTGTCCAAGTCTGATCTTGCCCCTAGGTATTCCTGCACCATGTAAAACAGACGCTGGCGATGGTTGCTGGAACCGATCATACCTTGGGGCTGCGGACCAAAAAATTGTCTGAACGCATCGGTCAGACGGCCACCTTCTCCACCGCTCCTTCTTTGACTGACCGAAGCCTCAGCAACACGTTGTCCAGAAACAGGAGTTTGTAACCTCCCAGTCTCTGGGAACGCGTTGCACAGACCTTTCTGCAAGGCCTCCCGAAGATGTTTCATCCTCTGCTCCCTCTGCGATGGCAAGATAAGGTCCGCAACCTTACCCTTGTAACGTGGATCAAGGAGGGTTGCCAGCCAGTATTGGTCCTTCTCCTTGATACCACGAATACGAGGATCCTTACGCAGGCTTTGCAGGATCAGGGAGGCCATGCAGCGTAGGTTTGCTGAGGCATTCGGTCCGGAGTCCTCTGGGTCACTAAGAACGACATGGTCCGCAGCCACCTCCTCCCAGCCACGTACAAGTCCATGTGTTTCTTGGGACTGATCCCTTAAAGACTGCTGCTGATGCTGAGTGCCAGGCTCCACCTCCATACTGACACAATCTTCCTCCTCCTCCTCTTCCTCCTCGTCCTCTTCCTGTGTGATCGGCGGGCACGCAGGAACACTGTCTGGATAAAGGGGGCCTTGAGAGCTAAGGAAGTCCTCCTCTTCCTGCCTCTGTTCTGCCTCAAGTGCCCTGTCCATTATTCCACGCAGCGTGTGCTCCAACAGGTGGACAAGGGGGACAGTGTCACTGATGCATGCACTGTCACTGCTCACCATCCTCGTGGCCTCCTCGAATGGTGACAGGACAGTGCATGCATCCCTGATCATGGCCCACTGGCGTGGGGAAAAAAAACCAAGCTCCCCTGACCCTGTCCTGGTGCCATAGTCGCACAGGTACTCATTGATGGCCCTCTGCTGCGTGTGCAGCCGCTGCAGCATGGCCAACGTTGAGTTCCACCTGGTGGGCATGTCACAGATTAGGCGGTTCTTGGGCAGGTTAAACTCCTTTTGGAGGTCCGTCAGCCGAGCACTGGCATTATATGACCGGCGGAAATGCACACAGACTTTCCTGGCCTGCCTCAGGACATCCTGTAAACCCGGGTACCTGCCCAAGAACCGCTGCACCACCAAGTTAAGGACGTGAGCCAAACAGGGCACATGGGTCATTTGTCCCTGTCGGAGGGCAGAGAGGAGGTTGGTGCCATTGTCGCAAACCACCATTCCTGCCTTAAGTTGGCGTGGCGTCAACCACCTCTGAACCTGCCCCTGCAGAGCTGACAGAACCTCTGCCCCAGTGTGGCTCCTGTCCCCCAAGCACACCAGCTCAAGCACCGCATGGCATCTTTTGGCCTGCGTACTTGCGTAGCCCCTTGAACGCCTACGGAGCACCGCTGGTTCCGAGGAAGAGGCCATGGAGGAAGAAGAAGAGGAGGGGGTGGAGGAGAGAGGTGTGTCACAATCAGCATTTTGGAGGCGTGGTGGCGGAACAACCTCCAACACTACTGCACCTTGTCCTGCATCCTTCCCAGCTGCCAGCAGAGTCACCCAATGCGCCGTGAAACTTAGGTAACGTCCCTGTCCATGCCTGCTGGACCATGAGTCAGCGGTAATATGCACCTTACCGCTGACCGCCCTGTCCAGCGAGGCATGGACATTGCCTTCCACATGCCGGTAGAGAGCCGGAATCGCCTTCCGTGAGAAAAAGTGGCGTTTGGGTACCTGCCACTGAGGAACCGCACATTCCACAAACTCACGGAAGGGGGCAGAGTCTACCAACTGAAAAGGCAGCAGTTGAAGTGCTAGCAATTTTGCCAAGCTAGCATTCAACCGCTGGGCATGTGGATGGCTGGGAGCAAACTTCTTTCGGCGGTGCAGCAGCTGGGGCAGGGAAATTTGCCTGGTACAATCTGACGTCGGTGTACCAAAAGCAGATTGCCCACAAGTACTTGGCTGTGACACACCTAATTCTACACCTTCATTCCTCTCACTGCAGGTCTCAGAGAGGACTGAAGGTCTAGTGGGGTTGGAAATCTCAGCTGATGAGGAGCAAGGAGAGATCCTCTTTGTTCTTTGGTGTGGGTCTTTTAGATACGCTTGCCAACGAACTGCATGGCAGGTCAACATATGTCTGGTCAAGCATGTGGTACCCAAGCGGGAGATATTTTGGCCACGCGAGATACGCTTGAGACATATGTTGCAAATAGCAGCGGTGCGATCTGATGCACTCGTCTCAAAAAAGGCCCACACCAAAGAACTTTTTGAATAACGCGCAGAGACTGCAGCGCCCTGCACATGTGGAGCTTTGGGGTGTGATGCAGTCAATGTGCTGCCCTTAGGCTGGCCCCTGGAGGGCATCCTGCCTCGTTGGTGATGTGCTGCCGCCTCCTCCTCCTCCTCCTCCTCCTCCTCCTCCTCCTCTCTCCTATCAGGCACCCACGTTGAGTCAGTGACCTCATCATCCCCTCCCTCCTCATCACTGGAGCAAACCTGGCAGTATGCTGCAGCAGGGGGAGCATGACTGCCAGATTGCTGTCCTTCTTGGGCACCCCCTCTGTCCGCGCTCATGTTACTGCCTTCATCGAGCTCAGTATCGTCATCAGAGCCTTCCAAACGCTGGGCATCCTCCTGGAGCATGTACCCAACACTGTGGTCAAACAGTTCGAGGGAATCCTCATGAGGACATGGTGGAGCTAGGGAAGGAGTCACTGATGACATTGAGCTGAGGGAAGAGGCCGCTGCTTTGCCAGACAAAGCACCCTGGGCATGGGTGAGAGAGGATGAGGAGGATGAGGACGGCTTGGTCATCCACTCGACCAAGTCTTCCGCATGTTGCGGCTCAACATGGCCAGCTGCCGAAAAAAAGGCCAAGCGTGTCCCATGGCCACGTGCTGATGAGGATGCACCGTCTCCACGACCAGCACTAGACACAGAGCCTGCTTGCCCTCTCTTATTGGCTTGTGACTGTCTGCCTCTCCTTCTTGGCCTTCCAGACATACTAATGGCCTGTAGCTGCACTAAGCTGGGATAGAACACCTGTAATTTTCTTCAAGTAGCTTTATATACTGTAACCAGACAAGCCTGCCTGTCAGTAGGAAGATAACAGGAACGGATCTAGCTGAACACTGTGAGCAGGACGCACTGTACTAAATGTAAATAGTCTAGCTGCCTGACCGTGGTACTAATAGGATCAAATAGAACACCTGTAATTTTCTTCAGGTAGCTTTATATACTGTAACCAGACAAGCCTGCCTGTCAGTAGGAAGATAACAGGAACGGATCTAGCTGTACACTGTGAGCAGGACGCACTGTACTAAATGTAAATAGTCTAGCTGCCTGACCGTGGTACTAATAGGATCAAATAGAACACCTGTAATTTTCTTCAGGTAGCTTTATATACTGTAACCAGACAAGCCTGCCTGTCAGTAGGAAGATAACAGGAACGGATCTAGCTGAACACTGTGAGCAGGACGCACTGTACTAAATGTAAATAGTCTAGCTGCCTGACCGTGGTACTAATAGGATCAAATAGAACACCTGTAATTTTCTTCAGGTAGCTTTATATACTGTAACCAGACAAGCCTGCCGGTCAGTAGGAATTTAACAGGAACGGATCTAGCTGAACACTGTGAGCAGGACGCACTGCACTAAATGTAAATAGCAGGAACGGATCTAGCTGAACACTGTGAGCAGGACGCACTGCACTAAATGTAAATAGCAGGAACGGATCTAGCTGAACACTGTGAGCAGGACGCACTGCACTAAATGTAAATAGCAGGAACGGATCTAGCTGAACACTGTGAGCAGGACGCACTGCACTAAATGTAAATAGCAGGAACGGATCTAGCTGAACACTGTGAGCAGGACGCACTGCACTAAATGTAAATTGCAGGAACGGATCTAGCTGAACACTGTGAGCAGGACGCACTGCACTAAATGTAAATAGTCTAGAAGATAACAGGAACGGATCTAGCTGAACACTGTGAGCAGGACGCACTGCACTAAATGTAAATAGCAGGAACGGATCTAGCTGAACACTGTGAGCAGGACGCACTGCACTAAATGTAAATAGCAGGAACGGATCTAGCTGAACACTGTGAGCAGGACGCACTGCACTAAATGTAAATAGCAGGAACGGATCTAGCTGAACACTGTGAGCAGGACGCACTGCACTAAATGTAAATTGCAGGAACGGATCTAGCTGAACACTGTGAGCAGGACGCACTGCACTAAATGTAAATAGTCTAGAAGATAACAGGAACGGATCTAGCTGAACACTGTGAGCAGGACGCACTGCACTAAATGTAAATAGCAGGAACGGATCTAGCTGAACACTGTGAGCAGGACGCACTGCATTAAATGTAAATAGTCTAGATAGAAGATAACAGGAACGGATCTAGCTAAACTGAATACAGTGTATATATATATATATGCAACACCTGGGATGCATATATATACACAATACACTGTAAGTGCAGCTAACTGACTGACTGTTCTGCCTAATCTATCTAACTCAAATCAAATGACACTGTCTCTCTCTCTCTCTATCTCTCAGCACACCGGAACACACACTACACAGGGCCGCCGTGCAGGCGGCCTTATATAGTGTGGGGTGTGTACTAAATCCCCTGAGCCATAATTGGCCAAAGCCACCCTGGCTTTGGCCAATTACAGCTCTCTCTACTGACGGCGCTGTGATTGGCCAAGCATGCGGGTCATAGTGCATGCTTGGCCAATCATCAGCCAGCAATGCACTGCGATGCCGCAGTGAATTATGGGCCGTGACGCGCCACACGAATTTAGCGCGAACGGCCCATAACGTTCGCAATTCGGCGAACGATCGAACAGCCGATGTTCGAGTCGAACATGGGTTCGACTCGAACACGAAGCTCATCCCTAGTCCTGAGGGAGGAAAACCAAAAAAGTGTAGCGCTAATATGAAAAGTGAAATAGCCACATAATATGTACAATGAAGACCATTAAATTATAAGATTAGCAAACAATACCAAAAAACTGAAAAGAACATCAAAAGTGAAAAAATTATAGTCCTCTATAGGTATGTGACTTCATACGTAGATCATATCAATATACACGTGAAATCTTGAAATAAGAAGAATACTCACTGGTCCTGAGGGAGGAGCCAAGGCGGAGCTCGTCACAGGTAGGGATGAGCTTCCAGTTCGAGTCGAACTCATGTTCGACTCGAACATCGGCTGTTCGCCAGTTCACCGAACAGCGAACAATTTGGCGTGTTCGCGGCAAATTCGAAAGCTGCGGAACACCCTTTAAAACTCTATGGGAGAAATCAAAAGTGCTAATTTTAAAGGCTTATATGCATGGTATTGTCATAAAAAGTGTTTGGGGACCTGGGTCCTGCCCCAGGGGACATGGATCAATGCAAAAAAAGTTTTAAAACGGCAGTTTTTTCGGGAGCAGTGATTTTAATAATGCTTAAAGTGAAACAATAAAAGTGTAATATTCCTTTAAATTTCGTACCTGGGGGTGTCTATAGTATGCCTGTAAAGGGGCGCATGTTTCCCGTGTTTAGAACAGTCTGACAGCAAAATGACATTTCAAAGGAAAAAAGTCATTTAAAACTACTCGCGGTTATTAATGAATTGCCGGTCCGACAATACACATAAAAGTTCATTGATAAAAACGGCATGGGAATTCCCCACAGGGGAACCCCAAACCAAAATTTTTTTAAAAAATGGCGTGGGGGGTCCCCCTTCAGGTCTGGTATGGATATTAAGGGGAACCCCGGCCAAAATTTAGAAAAAAAAAATGGCGTGGGGCCCCTCTCAAAATCCATACCAGACCCTTCAGGTCTGGTATGGATTTTAAGGGGAACCCAGCGCCAATTTTTTTTTAAAAAATGGCGTGGGGTCCCCCCAAAAATCCATACCAGACCCTTATCTGAGCACGCAACCTGGCAGGCCGCAGGAAAAGAGGGGGGGCGAGAGAGCGCCCCCCCTCCTGAACCGTACCAGGCCACATGCCCTCAACATTGGGAGGGTGATTTGGGGTAGCCCCCCAAAGCACCTTGTCCCCATGTTGATGGGGACAAGGGCCTCATCCCCACAACCCTTGCCCGGTGGTTGTGGGGGTCTGTGGGTGGGGGGGCTTATTGGAATCTGGAAGCCTCCTTTAACAAGGGGACCCCCAGATCTTGGCCCTCCCCCCTGTGTGAAATGGTAAGGGGTACTACCCTACCATTTCACAAAAAAAGTGTCAAAAATGTTAAAAATGACAAGAGACAGTTTTTGACAATTCCTTTATTTAAATGCTTCTTTTTTCTTCTATCTTCTATCTTCCTTCAGTTTCTTGCTCCATCTTCTTCTTCTTCTGGTTCTTCTGCTTCTTCCTCCGGTGTTCTCGTCCGGCATCTTCCTCCGCGGTGTCTTCTTCCCTTCTTCTTCTCAGGCCGCTCCGTATCCACCATGATGGGAGGCTTCCGCTGTGTGACGCTTCTCGTCTTCTGACGGTCCTTAAATAATGGAGGGCGGGGCCACCCGGTGACCCCGCCCCCCTCTGACGCACGAGGACTTCCCTGTGGCATTCCCCGTGACATCAGAGGGGGGCGGGGTCACCCGTTAAGTAACCAAAGCACTGTCTTTAGGTTTACTATAATAAAAAGCCTTTCGATCTTTGATGGTGTAGGGATGCTGGGGATGCAATGTTTATCTTACTACTCAGGGATTGAATTTGTCATTATTGCAGGCATACTCACACAGTTACAAAACAAATATATAAAAAAACAGTGGTACACTTGGGATAGTTTTCTAATTATATTTACCAACTCACCAAACCAGTGGGTGGTGTTCCTGGAGCCAATAACTATTGGAAAGGAGGGAGGGATTGACGAAGACACAGAGCGTGGCCATCAAAGAGGTTCCATGAAGAAAAAAACTGTGGTATCTCTTAAAAAAATTTTTTTCAATAAACTTGAACTTTTCTTAAGAGATAACGCAGTTTGTTTCTTCATGGAGACTCTCACAGTTAGCACTCAGTATGGAGAAGTATCTGCAATAAAGTGTAAAACGAACAAAATCAGCTAAAAATCTTACAATGTATAATATCTTGCCAAAAGTGAAGTTTAAAATTAAGGTGGTATCATATTAATTCAGTGCTATACAATTGATTTTTATCCTTAATAGTCCATACCCTAATATTTCAATGTTTATGCCATCATTTTCCAAAGCCATTAAGAAACAGAGTGCTGTATGCACCTTTCAGTTATGAGACGTACATATTGATAAGTATACAATAACAATGACAACAATGAGCTGTAATTTTCCAGCGCTCCAAAATGGCCTTCAATTAAATTCTTTAGTGCATGTTGAGCAAAGTAAGTTATATTAGCATGCAAATGTTACAAGCCTGAAAAAGTACACCTAAAAATGTGCTGAAATTGCACTAGTGTGTCTATTAGTTCCTTTCATTAAGCCGGCCAATTAGTTGCTGTATATACAAATAAAGAAATAGATGTTCATTTACAATGCCAGAATGTAGAGGACAGCTATGCAAGGTTAAAGAATCAGTCCATTATAAACAGATGTGATAAAAATGTGCAGCGCTACAAATGCATGTATACCCAAAGTATAAACTGAGTAATAAGTGAACGTGCACACCAACAGTTATACTGTAATGTTTTTGGGGAAAAAACGTGCATTGATCGTTAAATTCAGTGCTATTAATGGTAACCTCAATCCAAATAATACCTAAGGGTCAAGTGACTCCGTATAAAAGAAAATGAAAAATAAAGTGAAGAAATATATATGAATAAACAATATACAAAAATGGAGTGTCAGTAGATAATTAAATCAACCTTAATACATATTAACACAATATAAAATCCATCAATGATGAGTGTCATGATGTACAGTATTCCACGGGATAGGAATGGCCCATGATGACATGAGAATCAAATGAATCTCAAAAACATAGATGAAGATTCACTCTCTATATGTGTCCTGATGACCTTTATGGCCAAAAGGTAAAGTAAAATATAATTCTAAATTTTGAGTTCACCAGAACAGGAATAGAGGGAAAATCTTCCAATGGGGACACTAGCTCTGGTGACAACCAAGGATTTCCCTCACTTTCCTATTTTGGCTATGGCCAGGAATTCAGGAGAAATATCTCCCCTATGGGACACAGATAGCAAAAACTGATAGTGGGTTCTATCCTCCCTTAGGCTCTGTTTCCACTATTGCAACCCCAAAGTTGCGCCATTTACATTTAATGCGACTTTTCAATGCGATTTTTGATGCGATATCATGCGACCGATGAAAGCCATGTGAGAACAAGTCGCACCGAAGTAGGAACAAAGTAGTGCAAGAACCTTTTTTGGAGTCACTGAGACTTGAGTCACACCAATTAGAACGGGGACCATTGAAATACATGGGTTTTGACTTGTCATGCGACTTCACATGTGTCAAGTCGCACAACAACTTGCAGTAGTGGAAACAGAGCCTTACTCTGTCCAAGATGAAAGTTCCACTTTAAGTCTTGTTTCACACCATAGCGGCTTCGAAGTCGTGCTACTTCAGCACGACTTCAAAGCCCACTATCAGTTTGATTTCATGTGCCGCTTGCTGACATCTGTGTGACTTCATTTAACCACTTCAGCCCTGGAAGAATTGGCTGCTCAATGACCAGGCCATTTGTTTGCTATACGGCACTGCGTCTCTTTAAGTGACAATTGCGCGGTCGTGCGATGCTGTACCCAAACATATCTGATGTCCTTTTTTCCCACAAATAGAGCTTTCCTTTGGAGGTATTTGATCATCTCTACAGTTTTAATTTTTTGCGCTATAAACAGAAAAAGAGCGACAATTTTGGAAAAAAAACACAATATTTTGTACTTTTTGCTATAATAAATATCCCCATTTTTTTCTAAAAAAAAAGCAAATTTCTTTCTCAGTTTAGGCTGATATGTATTCTTCTACATTTTTTTGGTAATAAAAATCACAATAAGCATATATTGATTGGTTTGGGCAAAAGTTATAGCGTCTACAAAATAGGGGATAGATTTATGGCTTTTTAATTTTTTTTCTTTAACTAGTAATGGCGGCGAACTGTGATTTGTATCGTGACTGCGACATTACGGCGGACACATCTGACACTTTTGACACATTTTGGGACGATTGACAATTATACAGCGATCAGTGCTATAAAAATGCACTGATTACTGTATAAATGTCACTGGCAGGGAAGGGGTTAACACTAGGGGGCGATCAAGGGGTTAACTGTGTTCCCTGACTGTGTGTTCTAACTGAAGTGGGAGAGGACTACAGGACTGACTATAGGAGATGACAGATCATGGTTCCTAGCTATTAGGAACTCACGATCTGCATCTCCTTATCCAGGGTGTAACATGTTATGAATCCACGGTCCCCACCCGAACCCCGCTGTGACAGCAGACTGGGAATCTTCTCCCTGTGTCTGCTGCCACGATTCAAAAAAGACGTGTCCTTGCGGGGCTCTGTCTGCCCAACCACATCACTCATTCACAGTCCTCTGTGAATGGAAAACGACAAGGTCCGGCAACCTTTGCGGCTTGTAGTTTTCAATGAACTACCATGGCGCTGTGGTAGTTCATTGAGTCTTCCTGTCAAAATATATTGGCTTCCTTGTACAAGCAAGCCGATACAATAACAGATCTGCAGGAGATCTGCATGGCACTAGTGATCTACAGGCTCCTGCAACCAGGGCTGGTGCAAGGATTTTTGACACCCTAGGCGAAACCCCTGACTCCACCCCCTTTGCCCTGCCCGTGTATACCCCACCTTTTTAATGAAGCACCCATCAAATGCAGCCTCACCAGTGCCCATCAATGCAGCCTCACCATCGCCCATCAATGCAGCCTACCAGTGCCCATCATTGAATGTTTGCTTGCTTCCAATAATTCGGGAGTCAGGACACTCAGCTGATGCTGAGACTTAGTTGCTCCCTGCAGAGAGAAGAGAGTAGGAACACCAGTGGCTGGGCGCCCTAGGCAGCAGTGCACCCTAGGCGGCTGCCTAGTTTGCCTAGTGGTAGCACCGGCCCTGCCTGCAACCTGCAAAAAAATGTGCATTTTTTTTTTTTTTTAATAAGGGAACTTATTCTTTAGCTCCCTCTTACATTGTAAGCTCTAAGGAGCAGGGCCCTCTGATTCCTACTGTATCAAATTGTATTGTATTTGTACTGTTTACCCTCAAGTTGTAAAGCGCTACGTAAACTGTTGGTGCTATATAAATACTGTATAATAAAAATAATAACAGATGTCAATGTAAGTAGCACTGAAATCGCACAGAAATAGTGCAGGAACATTTTTCAAGTGGCATCAATTTGAGCAGTTTCTTTGCCGCAAATGGGGTGTGACTTTTCATGTGACTTTGAACTGTCAATTTGCACTGGTGTGAACCAAGGCTAAAGTAAAATTCCTGTCTATATGGAGCACTCCTTTAGGCTTAGTTCAAACTAGTGCAAGCCCTGAGTTTCGGTTGTGGGTGCGTTGCATCAATTCCTGCACATCGCACTGCTCTTGCGAGATTCTGAATGGTACCCCCACTAGAGTTGCCACCTCATCCCTTTAAAACTGAACACATATTAATTACAGAGGTTCTGTGGCTGATTAAGGTGGTAATTCAACTCACTTGTTGCTTTATCTGCATTAAATTAGCCTCAGAACTTGTGCAATTCATATGTGTTCGGTTTTAAAGGGATGAGGTGGCAACCCTAACCCCCACAAATCTCAGCCTGCAGCAGAACTGCAGGGAAATCGCATGATCAAAAAAAAAAAAACGGTTTCCCTGCGGGCGCGTTTTTAAAAAGCTACATGCACCTTTTTTTGTGCAGTTCACATGGCATAGCAGCCCGTTAAAATGAATGTGCTGTCATGCCCGAGCAAACGTGGGATGCATGCCCCCACACTAGTCTGAACTGTGCCTTCTATTCTATTTTTGCTTGTTGAGTGACTGCAAAGAGTAAATGAGAAAAATGCAGTCATTTAGGTGAACCAATCAAAATTCTAGTTTCTGAAGTCAGATTGGTGAAAGAAAATTTCCAAATGTTTTTTTTTTAAAACTCCGTCAATTTTTATATTTGCTTTAGTGATTGAACCCATTCATACACCACAAATTGTACATGTGCTTTGTACTGAGCGCCTAGCCAAGCTTGCAGTTTGGCTACAAATGTTTAAATCAGGTGCTCCCTGCCTATTCTATAACGATGGAGGTACTCTGTAATTTCTAGCAATAGTATGTATCTTCCAGCACATAATATACCTCGCAGTTCACCTCCAAAGTGCATCAGAATAGACAGGAAAGGAAGTTAATGGTATTCTATTCTGAACCTCGAGCCAGCGCTGTGCTTTTGTGATGCAGGGAAGAGTTATTTTCTTTTTAAATGGAAACAGATTAGGAGGCACAGCGGACAAGCCTACTCCCTTCATCTGCATAACACCTGCATGTCTGCTGAATAGGCTGCACTCAGATGAAGTCTAAAAATATTCATGAATTTCAATTCAGGGAATGGACTGCCTTTGTTAGTCAACAAGTAGAACAATGTGTCAGCTTTGAGGTTCATTTGCAAAAAATATGGTTATGCCGAGTCTAAGCATTCCCACTAGTTGGTTCAGCCAGTTACTTGACCAAAATAAACAGGGATATTGTCTGGTAATGAACCTGGATGGAATGAGAGAAACAACAAACAACTTACTTGTCTTTGAAACACTTCTGCATTAAAAGCTCGCCGTTATTTGTTTTCTCCCTGAGCATTAAAGTTGTATAGGATTGAAGTATTTCTTGCCAGGAGCTAGACAGGGACCATCCAATAATTCCAGGTGAATTCTGAGCTGCCGACGAGTGCAGTCATAAAATATTCATGGGATTTGAGGAACGTTGCTCGTGAATCCCAAGTGCCAAATCAGAGGAATGTCCCATGAAAACATTTGCTCAGAAGAAATTTTCTAATCCAGATGAATCCATTAGTTTGTGGCACAACGCACAATGATTTTTTCATCTCTATCTAGTGTCAGTATAATTGGATTTTGGGGTATACACAGGTCAAATACCAGCAGATCTGAGGGTATCAGGCCTCAAACGCAGTCCATATGCGCTCCATATGATTTTCTGTATGCGCGTTTTTGATGTTCTCCAGTGCGTCTTTGATGCAGTCCAATGCACCCCCCCCCCCCCTTTTTTTCTTAACCTAAAGGCCTCATGCACACTGGAGGTTTTTACAGCTGCTGTTTTTGACTGTAGATGTTTTTTTCTACAGTCAATAAGCTCTCCATCATGTTATCCTCTGTGTCCATGCACACATAGGCTGTTATCAGCAGTTTTTGGCTGGGGCGTTTTTTGGCTGTAAAAAAAAAAACAAAACGAGTGGGTTCTAAGAGGAGTTTTTCAGCTGTAAAAAAGCTCTAAGGTCAAAAAATGCAGCTAAATGCTCAAAAACGTGGCTCACCAGCTTTTTTTTTGTTTTTGATCCCATTGAAAAAAAAAACGCTTAAAAACGCTAACGCTAAAAAATGGTATTGCAAAAACGCTGAAAATAGTTTAAAAATTCACTACAAAGCTACTGGCATTTTTCTAACGTTATTATAACGTACAGTGTGCATGAAGCCTTAAGAGGAGTTCCTCCTAGGGTTGCCACCTCATCCCTTTAAACCCAGACAAATATTAATTACACAGGTTCTGTGGCTGATTAAAGTAGTAATTAAACTCTAGTGTCTTATCTGCGTTAAACACTTGCCGCCCTCCCACCGTCAAATGACAGAGGAATGGTGCGGCTCTCGTTCTGGGTGGACGCTGACGCGTTCTGGCTGACGCGGCTCTTTAACCATGTGATCAGCTGTGTCCAATCACAGCCGGGCACATGTAAACAAGGAAGTGCCGGTAATCAGCGCTCCTCGCCTCACACTGACAGAATGTATGGCGAGGAGAGCCGATCAGCGGCATCTCAATCACAGCAAGGGCACATGTAAACTAGGAAGTGCCGGTAATCGGCGCTCCTCGCCTCACATTGACAGAATGTAGGGCGAGGAGAGCCGATCAGCGGCATCTCCTCGCTGGGGACAGTAAGAGATGTAATCAGGGCACTAATGTTCAGTGCCCTGATTACAATAGAGCACCAGAAGTGCCAATAATCATTGCCCACCAATGTCAGCAATCAGTGCCCACCAGTTCCAGCAATCAGTGCCCATTAGTGATGCCAGCCATTGCTGGCTTTCAGTGCCCATCAGTGCCGCCTATCAGTGCTGCCCATCAATGACCATCAGTTCCACCCATCAGTGCCACCCATCAGTGCCCATCAGTGTCCATTAGTGCCGACCATCAATGCCCATCAATGCCGCCTATTTATGCTGCCTATCAGTGCCCATCAGTGCCCACCAGTGCCACCTATCAGTGCCTACTAGTGCCACCAATCAATGCCGCCTATCAGTGCTCATCAGTGCCCATAAGGGCAGAATATTAGTGCCTCCTCATCAGTGCCACCTCATCAGTGCCCATAAGTGCCACCTCATCAGTGCCCATCAGTACAGCCTCATCAGCGCACATCAGTGAAGGAGAAAAATTACTTATTTACAAAATTTACTGA
Source organism: Aquarana catesbeiana (assembly GCF_042186555.1). Taxonomy (NCBI): domain Eukaryota; kingdom Metazoa; phylum Chordata; class Amphibia; order Anura; family Ranidae; genus Aquarana; species Aquarana catesbeiana. The sequence continues at coordinate 127,226,902 of NC_133332.1, read as the reverse complement.
TAGAAACGAAGAAAAACTTATTTTTTTCCAGGTTTGTAAAAAATGAAAATTCCAGCAGTGATTAAATACCACCAAAAGAAAGCTCTATTTGTGTAAAGAAAATGATAAAAATTTCACATGGTTACAGTGTAGCATGACCGCGCAATTGTCATTCAAAGTGCGACAGCGCTAAAAGCTGAAAAATGACCTGGACAGGAAGGGGGTGAAAGTGCCCACTATTGAAGTGGTTAAATTAGCCTCAGAACTTCTGTAATTAATATGTATTCAGTTTTAAAGGGATGAGGTGGCAACCCTAGTTCCGCGTTTTACCGCATTCCAGTACAGTTCAGTGCAGGAAAAATGCAGCATGTTCTACTTTTTTTTCTGGAACTGGAACACACTGGAACTGCAAGCACTGGTGTGAACTATGCCACTGAAAATCATATAACCTACTATCCATACATTTTTGATGCAGAAAAAAAACGCACTGGACTGCATGTGGTGTGAACTGGCCCATAATGAGATTATCAGACAAATGATAATTTGTTTGTTTTTTTGCATGCTAGTCTCCATATCGAAAATGAAGAGGTTACTAAAGTATGAAAATTGTCGTATGACAAAACAAAAATTCAGAAGTGAAGTAATGTATTTGTATTGTATTTTCTGATGAAAACTGTACTAATTAATGGCTGATTCACACCACAAAATTGCACTCTAGATCAATTCCAGATGCGTTTTTGCATGCGCGTTTTTAACACGTGTTTGGCGCATTCCGGTGCATTTTTTATGCGTTTCCAGATGCATTCCAGAAGCTTTTTTTCCTGTCTTATTTCATTGCACTGGGGTCCAGTGCGTTTTTGATGTGTTCCAGTGCATTCCGGTGCATTTTTGATGCATTTTACTGCATTCCAGTACAGTCCAGTGCAGGGAAAATGCTGGCCATAAATGAAAATTGTACGATCTGGTATGTGCGAGAAAAATGTTCATGTTTGTCCCTTTGGGAAATTTCAGACTTAAAGCAGTGTACTAACAATCAGATTATTGTATGATCGATCGCTTTTAAAGTGGTATTTTTTCTTCACTAAATTTTGTAAATAAGTAATTATTTGTCAGCTCATTTCTATTTATTTACTAATGATTATGGGTCCTCATAAAGATAAGAGCAACACTGGGTGTCTTTAGTTCATATAGATGTATTGTAAATAACTTGTAAATGTCTATTCTTACTGGTACGTTTCAGTGCAATACAACTCATGCATTTCATGTAGCCAGTCCTCATGTACTGGTTTCTATGTAGCCAGTAAATATCTATAAACTGCAGCTTAATGTGCTTTAAAATATACTGTAGGACACGCTCCATTTTTGTGCATTTAAATAAGGTTAAAGTGGACCTAGCAGATACATTTTTCATGGCCAAGAGATGGTGTAATCAGGCAAATTCTGCTACTTGTGTATTTCTTGGCTGTGTTTACAAATGTTTGACACAGTTCAGCCCCTGCTGCGGTCACTGGGGGAGAGGAGACTGAGGAATTGCTCCCCCCTACCTGGAGAAGACTGATGACATCACCTACCTGAAGCAGATTTATGACATCATCTGAGCCTAAGCAAAATCACTGACTGGAACTGAAGGATTGTCTTTTAGTAATAAAAGGTTGCGCTTTTTCTGAAAAGTTGTACTGCTGCTGTGTATTATGACATGTCAGGAGTTTAATTATGCAGACTTGTAAACTTAAAGGAGTTGTAAAGGCAGAAGGTTTTTTATCTTAACTGCTTCCCAACCAGCCTCCACAGTTTTACTGTGGCAGAATTGCACGGGTGGGAGCGAAACAACGTTACCTTACCTAGGTGGTAGTGATAATCAGATTCGTTTTAGAACCGATCAGTCTCCAGGCCCACGCCAATGATTTCTGGCCTGGACCTGCTGATCGGTTCTGACAGATGAAATCCTCCCCTGCCTGTAAGTGTAAACACAGGCAGGGGAAGTGATGTCATCTCCCCTCGTGGAACTCTTTTCCGTTCCAGACCGAGAGGAGAGAGTACATCCAAACGTGAGGGGCACCAATACTACACTGACACAGTACACATAGGCACACATTTCACCCTCCGATTGCCCCCCCCCCCCAGTTAACCCCTTCACTCCCTGTCACTGTGTCACCAAGTGCAGTTTTCATATTTTTCTTTGATCACTGTACTGGTGTCATTTGTGACACTAATCAGCGTTAGGGTACTTAGTAGTAGCCCCAGATAGGTCTAGGGACACCCCCTAAACTCCCCTAATAAAGGTTTAACCCCTTTGATCACACGGCAGGTGACAACAGTTATAGCGTCAGTTAGGGTCTGCGTCGCCCCAGGCAGCATCAGATTAGTGCCAGTAGCGCTAACACCTACAGACACACCATACACCTCCCTTAGTAGTATAGCGTCTGAATGTATCGACATCTTTGATCTGATCAGAATTATATTAGTGTCCCCAATAGTTTAGGGTTCCCAAAAATGCAGCGTTAGCGGGATCAGCCCAGTTACCTGCTAGCACCTGCATTTATCCTCTCCACCCAGCCCAGCCCAGCCCACCCAAGTACAGTATCAATCGATCACTGTCACTTACAAAACACATAACTGCAGCATTTGCAGAGTCAGGCCTGATCCCTGCGAATGCTAACATTTTGTTTTGCAGCGTTTGAAGCAGTCGCTGAGAGTCAGGTGCTTTTTTTAGCTGTGAGTCTCACTAGTGTATCAGTAAATTTAGAGGCCAAAATGTCCAATCAAAGGTACACTAGTGAAGAGTAGGGATGGGCGAACGGTTCGGCCCGAGCAAAATTCAAAAGCCGCGGAACACCGTAAAAGTATATGCGACACTAACACGAAAAATCAAAAGTGCTAATTTTAAAGGCTTATATGCAAGTTACATACATGTATCAATGCAAAAAAAGTTTTAAAAACGTCCGTTTTTTGGGAGCAGTGATTTTAATAGTGCTTAAAGTGAAACAATAAAAATTAAATATTCCTTTAAATATCGTGCCTGGGGGGCGTCTATAGTATGCCTGTAAAGTGGCGCAGTTTTCCTGTGTTTAGAGCAATACCACAGCAAAATGACATTTCTAAAGGAAAAAAAGTAATTTAAAACTGATTGCGGTTGTAATAAATTGTCAGGTCTCGGCAATACAGATAAAACTCATTGAAAAAAACAGCATGGGTACCCCCCCAGTCCATTACCAGGCCCTTTGGATCTAGTATGAATATTAAGGGGAACCCCGAACCAAAAATGTAAAAAACAATTGAATGGGGGTCCCCCCAAAATCCATACCAGGCCCTTCAGGTCTGGTATGGAAATTAAGGGGAACCCTGCGCCAAATGTAAAAAAAAATGGCGTAGGGTTCCCCCCCAAAATCCATACCAAACCTTCAGGTCTGGTATGGATTTTGAGGGGAACCCTGTGCCAGAATAAAAAATGGCATAGGGATCCCCCAAAAATCCATACCAGACCCTTATCTGAGGACACAACCTGGGTAGGCCGCAGGAAAAGAGGGGGGGACGAGAGAGCGCCCCCCCTCCTGAACCGTACCAGGCCACATGCTTTCAACATGGGGAGGGTGCTTTGGAGTAGCCCCCCAAAGCACCTTGTCCCCATGTTGATGGGGACAAGGGCCTCATCCCCACAACCCTTGCCTGGTGGTTGTGAGGGTATGTGGGCGAGAGTCTTATCGGAATCTGGAAGTCCCCTTTAACAAGGGGATCCCCAGATCCTGCCCCCTATGTGAATTGGTAAGGGGTACAGGAGACACTTAGGGACAAGTCCTTTATTAAAAGATAAAAAAATAAAAATGTCCTGTGATGTCTGTTCATCTTCTATCACGCCGCCGACGGAAAAAGAAAACAAAACCCGCAACAGCTCTGCCTCCATGGGAGGCTCCCGCTGAGTGACACTTCTTCTTGGTGACAGCTGTTATATAGCTGAGGGCGGGGCCACTCGGTGACGTAAACGGGTGACCCCGCCTTCCTCTGACTTCATACCAGACCCAAAGGGCCTGATAATGGACTGGGGTTCTTAACCAACCTGGTCTGTGCATTGGTGAATGTTTCAAATGCTACCACATAAGGGCGCCACACTAAAACAGCAGAGACGAACGGGCAACAGCGGCCGGTATGGGGTCTGTCCTGTCCCGGAACGGAACGTTATACATACAACCTGTTGGGACAGATTAGCACGCCACCCCATACCGGTCGCTGTTGCCCGTTCGTCTCTGCTGTTTTATTGTGGCGCCCTTAAGCTCCTTGTTACTGTGAGTACCCATTGCGGGATTTGTTTATGATTTTAATAAATTTAGTACATACTACACCATGAAGTCCTTTTTATGTTGATATATTGAGGTACAAACGGGACTGCTGTGAGGAACAGAGGCACCAGTGCAAATCTATCCAGGACCCTGCATATAACATCAAACCCAGAGAGGTTCTAAAGCGCATTCTGAGCAAGCTTAATTGCAAGGTCGCAAGCCCTAAGGTGAGGGGCTATCACCTGGGGGGGAGCACTTGTATGAGCGCACAGCACTTTCGTTTGTGTTCACCATAACACATGAATGGATTGTGGAAGATCTGTGGACTGTTAATTTGATCATTGCACAGCAACACAGCACTGAATTGCATAGAATCATATGGATGCAACACCAAATCGCATGGAAGCGTTTTTTTGTATTTTTTAACTTTTTATTGTTTGAACATTGCACTAACACCATATTGCATAGATGCAGCACTGAAATGCATGGATGCAACACTAAATCGGACTGTTAATTTAATAATTGCACAGCAACACAGCACTGAATTGAATAGAATCACATGGATGTAGCACCAAATCGCATGGATCCTTTTTTTGTATTTTTTAACTTTTTATTGTTTGAACATTGCACTAACACCATATTGCATAGATGCAGTACTGATATGCTTGGATGCAACACTAAATCGCATGGATGTTTGGGTTGAATTATCTATTAATGTTTGAAAATTGCACAAGCTTTGAGGAATATTTGCAATACACAGGCTTATTGGAGCACTTTTACCTATTTATTCATTCATTGAAATTTATTGCACATTAACGTATAGTATAGTATTAATAGTTATTAATAGATTTTGTATATGTTAAGCACAATATCACTTTATTAATATTTTAGTGGAAATTTCTTATTTTTTATTTTGATAAGCGCAGCGTGTGTACAATTTGATATGTAAACAGCAATTGCACCATGCATGTGAGGTATCACCGCAAAGGTCAGATCAAGGGCAGTAATTTTAGCAGTAGACCTCCTCTGTAAATCTAAAGAGGTAACCTTTAAAGGATTTTAAAGGCTTTTAAAAATGCATGCAGTTTGTCGCCTCTGCACGTTTGTGCGCAATTTTAAAGCATGTCGTGTTTGGTATCCATGTACTCAGCATGAGATCATCCTTTTATTTCATCAAACATTTGGGCAATATGGTGTGTTTTAGTGCATTCAAATTTAAAAAAGTTTTTTTTTTTTTTTCAGAAAAATCGCTGCACAAATACTGTGTGAAAAAAAAATTGCAACACCCACCATTTTAATCTATAGGGCTTAAAAAAAAAAAAAAAAAAAAAATATATATATATATATATATATATATATATATATATATATATATATATATATATATATGGTATAACCCATAGGTGTGCGCAGCCTATTGCATTAGGGTGTGCACCCCAAAGCTCAAAAACATGCTACTGATCACTCACTGTGTTCATTTAGAAAAGGAAGGGATCGGTACATTTCATATTTACCGGCCCCTTTCCCCACTCATACTAAAACATCCCCCTGTGTGTGCCCGCAGCAGCAGCCATTGGAAAAGGAGAGGAGGTAAGCCGGAAGCGCTGTGGGGGAAATGGGGGGGGGCAGGGCAATAGGGGGAGTCTGTGCTGCACAGAGAGATTAGGGTGTGCCTGGGCACCCCTGGCGCACCCTGTGTGCACACCTATGGTATAACCCTCTTCAACCAGAGAACATACAGGTACGCCCTTTTGCTGGAAGGGGTTAAATCCTGCAAGTCTCCTTTAAGATACACTACAAAGGCATAGTACATTGTTGTCATTATCTGGCAACCCTCCATGAAACATGCCAAGCACCCATCATCAGAGTCCATGATATGCAACAAAGGATGAAAAAAACCTGAGTGCACATATTTTATTGTAAAAACATGGCAATCACTTATGACACACAGGGTTTTTTTTTACGAAAGGCAAATCCACTTTGCACTGCAAGTGGCACTGAAAGTTCACTTGGAAGTGCAGTCGCTCTAAATCTAAGGGGTAGATCTGAAATGAGTGGAAGCTCTGCTGATTTTATCATCCAATCATGTGCAAGCTAAAATGCTGTTTTTTATTTTCCTTGCATGTCCCCCTCGGATCTACAGCGACTTTACTTCCAAGTGCACTTTCAAGTGCACTCGCAGTGCAAAGTGGATTTTCCTTTAGTAAATAACCCCCACAGTGCTTTAGCAAATAAACACATTTAGTTTTGTTTTACATCCACTTTAATATATTACTGACATGGTTGGAATTAAATAATATTTCTAAAAATAAGTGGGTGATTTATTTAAGGTCAAATCTCCAAGGTAAGTTAAATTGACACCCAGCGCCTCAAAAAGTCCAAAGCCACATCTTCCAAAAACGAGTATTTAATTTTTGGATGAACACTAATGGACTTAGTCACCCACTAACTTCCTATAACTCTTTAAGGGTCCTTTCACACGGGCTTGTCCGCTTGGCGGACTCCGCTTGCTCAGCGGGGGATCGATCTGTTGATCCCCGCTGAGTAGGCGGATGACAGGTCTGTCTCCGCTCACTGTGCTGAGACATACCTGTCAGAGTCCCACTCTCCTCTATGGCGAGATCGGATGAAAAAGAACCACCTGTCCGTTTTCATCCGATCCGTTCGGATCCACCAGACGGATGGAAAATAGGGTTACCATCCATCTGGATTTCACAGACAGGATTGGATCGGATAGCAGCGGGTATCAGCGGATATGTCACCGCTGACATCCGCCGATCCATAGAAGTGAACGGAGGCTTCTATCAGGTCCGCCTGAAAAACTGACAGGCGGACCTGATCGGAAAGTGTGTGTGAAAGGGGCCATAAACTTCAATTGCAAGATCTTCCTGCCATAAGTTCTGCCTCTACTCCAGTAATGTTGTCCCAGCTGTTATTTAGTGGAGAAACCAGCAGAGGGAGTCTGAGTAACACGCTCATACTGTGACCAAGGTCAGCCTTGAAAATTCCAGAGCAGCGATCTCAGTGTGCTAGAGTGACTTCCAAAGAAAAAGTGAGACAGCAAATTATTCTGCCATCCAACGTCTGGCCATATCTAAAAGGCTGTATCTATTTTCACTGGAATTGCCTCTAAATGAGCCACATAGCAAACTACATATTTAAAAAAAAAATTGGCTTAGGAGGTAGAAATATAATTTACGGAAGAATATAAAATATATGCCAAGAGATTACCAGAAACAGAGAATTAAAGCAGTATTAAACCCAAAAGCAAATATTTATTATATTTCATCTTATCAATTCTTAGATGTGATGGCTGCATTAGTTTTCTTTTTAGACTTTACTTTAATTTCACCTGATAATCCAGCTAGTAAGCTTGTTGTTTTTCAAAAGAACAAGCTCTCATACAGATGTAGCGAATACATGGATGAGAGATAACATTTTTACTGACAGAGGTGCTTACAATGATCAGCTTTATCCCAACCTTTATGCAAAAAATGAAAAAAAAAACAGTTGTGTAACTGCTTAGAAAATGTTAGCTGGAGTTTGGCTTCAATTTGTCAGTGTATTTAAATCTGCTAGTACATCTAACACTCCCCTCCCCTCCAGACTGGCAATGCTGATGTCCAAAGGTGCCCCCTGTGCTCCTTCATCCAGAGTGAAGGCACTCCAATACCTGTGGTGTGTTACTGGCAGGATCACTAGATAAACACAGAGGCAAAAAGACAAAAGTAATGTAGCCACCAGATCTAATTAATTGTAAGCTGTAATATACTTCATTTCTAGTTTGGGGTTTAATACCATTTTAAGAAATTACATGCTGTTTATTCTATGACATTTTCTGGCTATTTGACCCACTTTAAACCAGCTTTCCATCTTACAAAAATCCATAGAATGGATCAAAGCATCCCAACCCCTCCAGTTTATCTACTTTAACTTTATGTAGGACAGAACATCTGTACATCCCCATGTGCACAAACCTGGCCCTCACATGGGTGTACACTGTAGTATGACCGTGTGAACAAAGCCTTATACTTTAAGGAAATTAGTCAACTTTGGTTCACATTTTGTTTAACTGTTGCTGAATTCCATAGGCACAGATTAAAGATTTCCTGGGCACACCTCAATCACCCCATTCACATTAGCATTATTGCTCTGTGTGCCAGTGGGGAGATGGAAAAAATCTCCAAATGAGCGATTCTGCTTAAAACACAAGTGTGGAAGCCTTTCTTTCCCACTCTAATCTGCAGGTATTGAGATCATCTACTGGTGGGGCAGAGTGCTGCAAGGAAGACTGCATGTACAGTATATATACATACATACATACATACATACGCACACGTGTGTTTGAGATTTGGTGTGCACACTCTAATGCAACAGGCTTCGCACACCTATGCTCAATTCACCTGAAAACATATATGTGGCATTCTGGTCAGTAATTTAAGGCTGGGGTCACACTATTGCCGCATGCGGCTCACAGCAGGGATCCATTGCGTCCCCATTCACCATTTCAGGTCCAATTTCAGCCCAAATTTTTGGGCTGAATTCAGACCTGAAATGGATCAAAAGACACACAGGACCCCTGTGCAAATTCACACCGGAGCCGCAATGGGGATATGTGAACAAATCTCCTACCATGTGAATTGGATAGGGAGAAACCCGCATCAAATTTGCATAGGTGGAAACCCAGCCTAATGGATAAGTTCAACTTTAAGAAAAAATAAATAAATACACACATTTTTTCAGGAAAAAAAGGTGCATTTATTATTTCTTCCTGATGATCCTGCACAGCATTGCATGCATGATCAGTAGATTGTCAGGTTCCTGCAGACAGTACCTCCAGCTTGCCTGCCCATACCTTCAAAGGGGCAGACAGTTACAAAGATGGAGGATGTGTCAATGCACTATGAGAGCGTTCATCAGCGTTCTCACAGTTTAGAGAACAACAAGCTGTTTGCTGCAGTGGAAGATGGGACTTGTAGTTCATTCATTCACAGATTGCCATGAATGAATGATATGGATGTGCTGTCTTTTATAAGTGACAGCAGGTGCTGGAAGAGGAACTCCCACCTGCTGACATGGGGGGGGGGCAGACCAGGAGCATGTACACATTACAACCTTAATATGGACATAATGTGTAATATGCTCCAAAAGATATTCAGTGTAGAATCTATATTCAGGCAGTGTAGTATATATAATATAGTGTATTGAAGTGGTTAAGGGGAACCCTGCAGCAAATTGTTTAGGTCTTTAGGTCTGGTATGGATTTTAAAGTGAACCTCACGCAATTTTTTTTTAAATGGCTTGGGGGTCCCCCTCAAAATCCAAACAAGGCCCTTCAGGTCTGGTATGGATTTTAAGGGAAACCCCACGCTAAAATTTTTAAAAAATTGAGTGGGGCCCCCCAAAATCTATACCAGACCCTTATCCGAGCATGCAACCTGGCAGGCCGCAGGAAAAGGGGGGGGACGAGAGAGTGCCCCCCTCCTGAACCATACCAGGCCACATGCCCTCAACATGGGGAGGGTGCTTTGGGGTCCCCCCAAAACACCTTGTCCCCATGTTGATAGGGACAAGAGCCTATTCCCCAAAACCCTTGCCTGGTGGTTGTGGGGTTCTGCAGGTGGGGGGTTTATCGAAATTTGGAAGTCCCCTTTAACAAGGGGGCCCCCAGATTCCGGCCCCCCATGTAAATGGGTATCGGGTACATTGTACCCCTATCCATTCACCAAAAAAAGTGTCAAAAAAGTAAAAATGACAGCAGACAGTTTTGGACTTTATTAAAAACAAAAAGTGTCCCGTGATGTCCATTCATCTTTCATCCCAGAATTTGAAGGGCCTGAAGGGCCTGGCATGAATTTTGGGGGGGACCCCCACACTATTTCTATAAAATTTTGGTGCGGGGTTCCCCTTAATATTTATACCAGACCCAAAGGGCCTTGTAATGGACTTGGGTGGGAACCCACGCCGTGTTTTTCAATGCTTTTTTATTTATATTACCGGGATCCGACAATACATTAAAGCCGCAAGCAGTTTTAAATGACATTTTTTCCTTTAGAAATTTAATTTTGCTGTGGCATAGTAAAACGCGTCACAAAAATGCGCTACTTTACAGGCAGACTAAGGAGACCCCCCAGGCACGATATTTAAAGGAATATTTCATTTTTATTGTTTCACTTTAGGCATTATTAAAATCACTGCTCCTGAAAAAACGGCCATTTTTAAAACTTTTTTTTGCATTGATACATGTCCCCTGAAGCATGACCCGGGTTCCCATACACTTTTTATGGCAATAACTTGCATATAAGCCTTAAAAATTAGCACTTTTGATTTTTCACGTTCGTGTCCCATAGACTTTAATGGTGTTTGCGGGTTCACACAAATTTTGTGCCTGTTCGCATGCTCTGCTGCGAACCGAACCGGGGTGGTGTTCGGCTCATCCCTACACATAAGTATAATCACCCCACAGTATATGTAAACAAATACAAACTTGGCACTGTTGATGGTAACTCACACTTATAAAATTATTCATATTAAATTTATCACATAAACAATATCTAATCTTAAAAAAATACAAAAAAGATCACAGGTTCCCCTTTCCCCTTAAGAGGATTTTTTAACCTATATATTTGGGGTGACTTAAAAAAGAACGTGTTTGCTGACATGGCCCTTCTGAAAAGCATTTGCATATGGAATTTATGGTAATAAAGACATGCACACATATTTGGCAACATACATGCAAATTTCAGAAAAGCAATTCATTAGAATAGATGTAATTAGTTCATCCAGCTATTTTAATTAGAAAGCCTTAAAACATAAGTGATCAAAGTCCGAGTGTTTCACTTTCAATGACTAGGACATTCCATGTTCTCGGTCAGAGATGTTCGCATCTTGTACTGTTATCACTGCTTTTGCAGCCTCTCATTAATATTCCGTACATACTGATGCATTTTCTATATCATTGTCTATTAACAAGAAGGATAATCACTCATTCAGTTATCAAGCAGTCAGCAAGGACCTGGCCTTGAGCCTTTAGTGCAAAGAATCATGGGAGATCACAGAAGGTTAAATACGACTGACACAACATTATCTACATTTTATATATAATTATAGTCTAATAATGAATCCAGATGTCAGATAGCAAACCCAGCTTTTAGTTCCAGCAGCTCTTTCCATGGCCCTTTGTGGGTGTTTCATTTAAAGATATGGTAGTATTGAGAATATTTAAAGAAACAAAGCTTTTTGAAAGATTTTACATGTGAATGCTAATACAATATTCATATTAATATGTATCTTGCTGTTCTTTAATGCACCTGTATGATGTACAAATCCACATTACCACTGCCCTGACAGACACTATAAGGTATCATCACCGCGCTTCTATGCTGCTCTGATCTACTGCAACAAACCAATGTGAGCCCTGTGATTATGGATCACAAATGGGCATTTCCCCACCTCACATAACTCATAGCTTGGTGCCTGAGCTACCTATTACCAGACAAATACTGTTACAAGGGGAAGAGCAACTATAAGGTTTTTGGGGAGTTCCTATAATACATAAACTGTATTATTTAGGACTGTTAGCACTGTATATAAATGCCCTTATTCTCTCTCTGTTAAAAAAAACATTCTATGCGCCAGTGTATGTTCTTAGTAAAAAATATGCTGATTTCTACCTTATTTTATAGCGCCGCTTGGCGCTCACGTGACTGCTCACTGCTCCCTCTCCTGATCTGACAGCTACAGCTGGAGGGGCTGAGAACCCCCCCCGCTGACGGCAGTCAGGAGGAGAGGAGGAGTGCAGCAAGCAGTCACGTGAGCGCCCTCGGGCCGCTAAGAAATAAGGTAAAAATCTGCATATTTTTTACAAAGAACATACACTGGAGCATAGAACAATTTCTAACAGAGGGGATTGTATGTACTTTATACAGTTATTTCAGCAGCAGGAGGGGAGGGGGGTACTGTCACTAGGTGACAGGCAGGAAGGAGGGGGGAGAGGACAGAGGAGAGACAGCGGATGGCGGAGGCACATAAACTGACCACAGTGTCAATCTCAGCAGACATGATAAACCATTGTCAGTTTACAGGGGGAGGGCAGAACCAGGCAGGATAAGCCAGGTATACAGGGGGCCAAATTACACAGCACAAGCACCGTGCTGTATAACATGCTTTAAAGAAACAGGATCCATTTTTTTTACGGTTACACTTTAAATAATTTTTTATACAATTTTTTAAACTTTTTTTCTTGCTATTTTTGTACATACTTTTATCAGAGTAATTCCGTGTCTCTATAGTGCCACTGTACTACTCTGGGGGGGTGATCAGGGTTTTTTTTCTTTTACACTTTTCTGTTACAGTGATTATCACTGTAACAGCAATGTTTTGACCTGTCTTGAATGGGTTAAATTCATGACAGCTGTGATTACTAGTGATCTGACAGCTAATCACATGGTACAGGGTGCTGTGATTAGCCTAGGTACCATATGATAGCTGTGGCCAATTCACAGTATCACTCTATAGGAATCGCAGCTGTCATGAATGAAATTCAATCTTAACAGTTGTGCTGACAATGAGATCATGTAATCGCATAGTGATAGCGGCCGGGTTATCACAATCTGCAGCTGCCAGGGGGCAGGCCAGTGCGCATGTGCTAAGTGACATATGGGTATGTTAATTAGCCTGTCCCTGCCACCCACTCGTAATAAATGAACTGGTTAAGCATAAATTGCTCTGCGTGCAGCATTTAGACGTGTAAAAGCAGTCATTAGGGTACCTACATGCAAGAGGTAACACATGACTCTGCATTACAGAGCTCACTGGGGTTAGACAGGTTGGCAGCAAAAGGAACATCTTTTAAAGGGTGCATAGCAGCTACTTATTTTTACATTGCTACTATTGTGCCATTCTCCTCTTTTCACAGTAGCCACTTTCTAGTAGAGAGCTCCTAGTACACTATTTTCTTCCTCCTCCTAAAGGGTGCATAGCAGTCACTTTCTTTTAGGGTGCTTCTCATGTGCCCTTTCCTTCCCCTCCTACTCAAGGGTGAATAGCTGATATTTTATTTTGAAGACTGCCTTTTTCTCTTTCTTTGGGAGGGTTAGGGTGCTGGCATTAAGGAGGAGAAATATTGTGCTGGTACTGAGCAGGAGGAACTTAGCAAATGGAAAAAAGGCTAACTGCCCTTTTTACTAGGCAAGATGAAGGGCAAGCAGCATGAAATGGGGGAGGTAAAAATTATTCAGCCAGGGGGAGAGGCAAACAGCAGCAAAGTGTAGAATCCTTCGGCCATAGGCTACCCTCCCTTTCCCATATCTTTTTTCAATGGTCAAACAGACAAAGGCAGTCTGCATAGGCCATTCAGCTGTCAGACTGTTGTGTATGGGTGTTGTGTATGTTTTGCTTGTGGCATTTGTAGAAAATTATGTATTTTTTTTACTTGTAAGCAGTGGCGGAACTACTGCCATAGCGACCCATGCGGGCGCTATGGGGCCTGCAACCGAGTGGGGCCCGGTGAGTGGCGTTGCAAGACGGTACAGGCCGAACCAGGTGACACCCATGCAGCCGCACCACTAACACCGCTCGCTGCCCTGATTAGCTGTGCCTCGCGCCGCTGTGTCCCTACTGAGGGGGGGTCTGCACTGCTGGGGGAGTGTCTGTACTGAGGGGGGTCTGTACTACTGAGGGGGGTCTGCACTGAGGGGGGGTGTCTGCACTGAGGGGGGTCTATAATGCTGGGGGTGTCTGTACTGAGGGGGGTGGTCTGCACTGAGAGGTGTCTGTACTGCTGGGGGGGTCCTGCACTGAGGGGGTGTCTGCACTGAGGGGGGTCTGTAATGCTGGGGGGTCTGCACTAGGGGGGTCTGTACTAAGGGGGTGTCTTCACTGCTGGGGGGTCTGCAGTGAGGGGGTGTCTGCACTGAGGGGGGTCTGTAATGCTGGGGGGGTCTGCACTGGGTGGTGTCTGTACTGAGGGGGCTGGTCTGCACTGGGGGGTGTCTGCACTGGGGGAGTCTGTACTGCTGGGGGGGTCCTGCACTGAGGGGGCGTCTGCACTGAGGGGGGGTCTGTAATGCTGGGGGGTGTGCACTGGGGGGGTGTCTGTACTAAGGGGGGTGTCTGCACTGCTGGGGTGTGTCTGTACTGATTGGGGTCTGTACTACTGAGGTGGGTCTGCACTGAGGGCGGGTCTGCAGTGAGGGGGGTGTCTGCACCGAGGGGGGGTCTGTACTGGGGGTGTCTGTACTGGGGGGTGTCTGTACTGCCTGGGGAGGCCTGCACTGAGGGGGGTGTCTGCACTGAGGGGGGTCTGTAATGCTGGGGGGTCTGCACTAGGGGGGTGTCTGTACTAAGGGGGGTGTCTGTACTGGGGAGGTCTGCAGTGGGGGGGTGTCTGCACTGAGGGGGGTCTGTAATGCTGGGGGGTATGCACTGGGGATGTCTGTACTGAGGGGGGTGGTCTGCACTGGGGGGGTGCCTGCACTGGGGGGGTCTGTACTGCTGGGGGGGTGTCTGCACTGAGGGGGGTCTGTAATGCTGGGGGGTCTGTATTAAGGGGATGTGTCTGTACTGAGGGGTGTCTGTACTGCTGCGGGGTCTGCACTGAGGTAGGGGGTGTCTGTACAGTATACTGCATATTTTGTTGTTCGAAATTAATATAAGCTGTTGCCTGGGTACTGCTACATGGGTGTGGTAATCTGTTGTTCAATGGCATTAGTTCATTTTTTGGGGGGGCTGTTTGCAGGGGGGGGGCATACAACATTTTGCTATGGGGCCCTGTGGTTGTGGTTTCTGGTTACGCCCCTGCTTGTAAAGGTGTCCCTGCCCTGGTAAAGTAGGTTAAAGTACTCCCCTAGCAAAAAAAAAAGCGTTAGGACTATACTGGACCTTGTCTCTATGCAAAATTTAAAAAAAACTGCCTGCCCTTCCTCAACACAGGAATAAGTTCAGGCAGCAGTAAATGTCCAGTCCAGGAGAGGTTTCAGGAGCTGGTAATGGTGGCAGACCAGAAGCAATGCCTGGAGTTGCTATTGATATGAGTTACAATTTTTGGGGGTCTAAGATTAAGGAAAATGTAGTCAGTATCATCAGCTTAAGTGGTATTGTACTGAGTGGTAATCTATGCCTTGATCTTTTTTTTTTAAAGTGAGCAAGTCCATAGTGTCAGGGGACAGGTGGATTATTCATGCGTGGTATGGTGGCTTAGTGCTCAGTACTTCTTGTCTTTAATTTGAACTACGGTATCTGCATGGAGTTTGCATGTCCTTCCCATGCTTGTGTGGGTTTTTCCTCTGGGCACTCTGGTTTCCTCCCACACTTCAAAAGACCTACTAGTATGTTAATTGGCTCTTTTCATTCTACTAAGTGTTCCCAAGATAGCTGCCCTGCTATCTGCCCGAGCAGCAGATATTGTACTTCCCATAGAGAAAAGCATTATAGAAATATTAATTTAATAATTAAGTAAAATAAAGTCTCACAAAACTTCATGCTGTGTTGAAGACCCTCTCACGGAAGCTTTGGTGTGTACTGGAGCTTCTGGAAAGCTTTGACCAGTGGTCCAGCCTTGACACTAAATAATGCATGGGGTCCTCACTTTGAAGAGTGTACACATCAGCCCTCGATCCCAAGTAGTCTCCAGTTATTTAGTCTAAGCACTGCCTGCAACTGGGCTCGTCCACATCTGCAGCATAAACATTTTTAAACTTGCTTACAGGGCACTTAAACCCCCCTCCTATCCAGACCAATTTTCAGCTTTCAGCGCTGACGCACTTTGAATGACAATTGCGCGGTCATACAACACTGTACCCAAATGAAATTTTTATCATTTTTTCACCACAAATAGAGCTTTCTTTTGGTGGTATTTGATCACCTCTGCAGTTTTTGCTTTTTGTTAAAAAAATGTAAAAATATGAATTTAAAAAAAAAAAAAAAAAATTATTTTTTTTATATTTTGTTATAAAAAATTTAAAACGGGTCATTTTTCTCCTTCATTGATGTACGCTGATGAGGCGGCAGTGATGGCCACTGATAGGCGGCAGTGATGGGCACTGATGGGTGGCAGTGATGGGCAGCACTGCCAGGTGGCACTGATTGGAACTACAGGTGGGCATTGATAGGTGGCACTTGTTGGCATTGATAGGTGGCACTTGTGGGCACTGTTAGGTGGCACTGTGGGCACTGTTAGGTGGCACTGTGGGCACTGTTAGATAGCACTGTGAGCACTGTTATATGGCACTATTATGGTGGCACTGATGAGGCAGATGTGCCTCTTCCACTTGGGGACCGATGTCCCTCACATCCCAGCCGGTGATCGCGTTTTTTTTCTACTCATGCTGTCAGCATGAGTAGAAAAAAAAAAAGATTACCGATCTTTTGTTTACATCATGTGATCAGCTGTCATTGGCTGACAGCTGATCACATGGTAAGGGGCCGGGACCGGCCCCTTCCTTAGATCGGTGATCACCCGAGTCTCAGTGAGCGTGCACAGGGGAGGCTGTCACATGATGGCCTCCCGGGAATTCAGGTCCGCGCTGTGGCCATCATTCGGCCATAGCGCGGATGTGTAGTGGTTAAAGTAGCCACCACTACTCCTTCTTTCAGCAATTAGACACATAGGTCATGAGAAGTTATGCTGCCACTATCCAAAAAATGCAGCCAAAATGCTCTTCAGGATCACCTCTTGTGGATGCAGATTCAGAAGTACTAGCTGAATGTACATAACCTCTGTCTCTCCCTTTGGGCCTGCCAGACATTGCGAATATAGGGGATTGTATAACATTACTAGAAGCTACATCAGTAGGAGGATTGAGGATGTGGTACCTTGGTGTTCTTAACAAAGTGATGCTCTGGTGCACAAAACTGTACAGCACAGGTCAGCCTGCGTCAGAAACAAGTTTGTGCTGCTGACCCCAAAATAAGAAAAAGACCCTAGCAAAATTATATTGAAATAAAATATACACCCTTTTAAAAAATAAAACATAAAAACTAAACCCCAACCCTAAAACTCTAAACCCCAAGGCTCAACACTAATACATTAAAGTGATATTAAACCCACATTTATTTAAACATTTCCAGCAGCTGATTTAATCACTTACTGAGTATGCAGTTTCTTTAACTTTTAATCTTTGCCTATGTTTAAGTTGAAGCTGGTGCCATGACTGCTGCCCCAGGTGTCATGTTTCAACTGGACTCTTTGGTATTGCAGTATCCTATTGAGCCACCCTTGCATGTAGGGACTAGAGTTGTGTCTCCCTACACTGTCTGCATTAATAAAAACACAATGCCCTGTAGCCTAGGATTCCAAAGAACTCCTCTGCTACTCCCCACTCCCTTTTACAAACTAACAGACTGACTCCACTGTACACTGTTAACTATTTTCTGTGATTACCAGTTCAGGGAAGCAGCACTGAAAGATCAGGGGCCAGCAGCATTGAAAGTTGTAAACTTCAAGTGCTAGGGGTAGGAATTTTAACAAAGAGTTTACTGAGGAGTGTATATTTTATTGTGTGTTAAGCTAATAAATGGAGAAGTTTTAATACTGCTTTAACCCCCAATATGTAGAAAAACTTAACCAACCTATAGGACTTTTAAGGTACCAAAAATATATAACTATATATATAAAATCCACAAATACCATTTTCGATACATATACCCCAGAAACCCCAAGCAACTGTAGATAACTATAGATAACATTAGATGTTTCATTGTTTCAAAAAATGAAATGGCATATCAATTTTTAATGCGTTTCTCAGGCCAATACCTGCTTCTTTAGGAAAAGTTGGGGAGTTCTTACCTGTAACATATATTACAGTAGACTTATAATCTCAATCATCATATATACAGGTAAACGTATATATATGTAAAGCATACCTTACATACATCAACATATTCATTTTTACAATTGGCTAAAAAAGAGAGAGAAGATAATGAAGGTTTTCTTTGAGGAATAGGATGGGCCGAACACCCCCCTGTTCGGTTCGCATCCAGAACATGTGAAAAGGCAAAAAATTTGTTCGAACACGCGAACACCGTTAAAGTCTATGGGACACGAACATGAAAAATCTAAATTGCTAATTTTAAAGGTTAATATGCAAGTTATTGTCATAAAAAGTGTTTGGGGACCTGGGTCCTGCCCCAGGGGACATGGATCAACGCAAAAAAAAGTTTTAAAAACGGCCATTTTTTCGGGAGCAGTGATTTTAATAATGCTTAAAGTGAAACAATAAAAGTGAAATATTCCTTGAAATTTCGTACCTGGGGGGTGTGTATAGTATGCCTGTAAAGTAGCGCATGTTTCCCGTGTTTATAACAGTCCGAGAACAAAATGACATTTCTAAAGGAAAAAAAAGTAATTTAAAAGTCCTAGCACTAGCACCGCCTATTAATGAATTGTCGGTCCCGACAATACACATAAAAGTCATTGAAAGTCATTGAAAAATTAAAAAAAATGTGTGGGGGTCCCCCAAAATTCCATACCAGACCCGATTTTAAGGGGAACTCTGCGCCAAAATTTTTTAAAAAATGGCGTGGGGTTCCCCCAAAAATCCACACTAGACCCTTATCCGAGCACGCAACCTGGCAGGCCGCAGGAAAAGAGGGGGGGAACGAGAGAGCGCCCCCCCCTCCTGAACCATACCAGGCCACATCCTCCCTATGTTGATGGGGACAAGGGCCTCATCCCCACAACCCTTGCCCGGTGGTTGTGGGGGTCTGTGAGCGGGGGGCTTAGGGCTGGAGATCATCCATCGCTGGAGATCGAGAATTGGATTACATCGCTGGAGTAGGAGCATGGATTTATTGGATTACATCGCTGGAATCTCTTTTTTGTTTTCTATTTTTTATTTTTAATAAAGGACTTGTCCCAAGCCCTCTCCTGTGGTTTTTTAACATTTTGACACTTTCTTTTTGTGAAATGGTAGGGGTACAATGTATACTAGAAACCCACATAAACATCCAATGAAATCAGATTATTAGTGCAATAATTAAAAAATATATTAATATGACAGTTCATAGACGTGAAAAGATCTAGAAGAATCCTTGAATAGTTCTCCGTGAATAGCAAGTGGGAAAGTGTCGGCAGGACTAAGCGACCCCTGATGGTTAGGCTTAATGAGCATGTGACAAACATCATTAATGGCTTCCCGAAGCATCCTGTGTCCAGACATTACCTGGAAGTCCACAATAAAAGTCCAGACAAAACTATATTTTTGGGGATAGATAAATTCACCTGTCCCTGGAGGGGTGGTTTCCTGCTTCGAGGTATTTCGCGCCTTGAAATGGCCTGGATACACTGAATTAAGAGTTACACACCATTTGGGTTGAACGTGGAAGTAGACCTAAATGCGTTTATAGATAATTCTTAGGAATGGATTTTTTCATATTATGTGCATTTTTCGGGCCTGCCTGTTTTTAGCATTTTTTTATTATTTGGTGTTTGATTGTATTAGACTGCTCATTTATATGATGTATGTTTATGGTGTTGTGTCCACATTATGGACACTTTTTGGAACATATATGTTAAGTTTACCCTATACATTGCTGTGAACTTGTTGTGAGATCTCGGAGACATAACTGGCCTAGATGTGTGTATCCATTTACACATAGAGGTTTTCCATAACCATACCCCTCTCTAATTTGTGTATTTTTTAGGTTTTCTGTTTTATAAATTATCTATATACTATTTGTAAATTTTTATGGTTAGTTTATTATGCCAACACTGTGTGTTAGGTATAAATTATGGCTCCATCCATCCAAATTAAGATTTTACATTATGGTAAAAAAATGTTTGTTTATTGGCCCGTATTTTTGGGACATAAATCATATATATAGTTTTTGCTTGTTATCACTAGATGGCGTCATATTCCAATATTTAAATACTTTTCAAAACATTTTTATTGATACCCTTTTTTTTGGGTGACATTTTCTGTTCCATCCACAAGATAGCGTTAGGCCGTAATCTATTTTTACTATCTAGCAGCCTTGAGGTCAACAGAGGGGGTATGACCCTATACCACTGCGATTTTTCATTTATGCATGTGAGATTTAGATTTTTATTTTGTGTGCTTTTTTCGTTTGAGTGTTAGGTGTTAATTTTTTATTTTTCGGTATTTCAATGGTCTTGCCTGTGGTTGTTTACGACCCGGGTATTGATTAACTGAGTTAGCCAGCTTCCGGGTTCTATCCCGGCAGTGGATTGGCTGCCTATGGTTGACGCCTCCGAGATGTCACAATGGGGCGTGGCTTCTTTTGTTTTATACTGCGATGTGTCAGAGCGTCGCCCGTTCCACAGACGACGTCAGTGATTAGACGAAATGTACGTCGGGAGGTTGACGCTCTGACGTCATTGCACGCAACCACGAACGGGCGCTCACTTGCCGGCTGGCGAATGCTCTTTTTATACTTCCAATTTGTAAGTGTTTTACCTTATTTTAATAAAAGTTCCTATCAGATTCACGCTATGGCTGCCTTTCTTCTACCCCTATGTGATTAATTCGGGTTGGTGTTTGGTTGGATCCATGCTGTACGGAGGACTATTGCTGATAGGATATTGTGACTCATTCTACACGCCCATCATCCCTAGCGGTATCTGGAGTAGTGGTTACGTCAAGTTGCCTGACCGGGATACAGTCTTGAGATGTGCCTTATAGTGCTTCCCATCTGGTAAGCGCATATGTGTGATGGTGAAGGATCACTTTGCTGGGTGTACCTAATTTTCACTTTCCCACTTGCTATTCACGGAGAACTATTCAAGGATTCTTCTAGATCTTTTCACGTCTATAGACTTTGTCATATTAATATATTTTTTAATTATTGCACTAATAATCTGATTTCATTGGATGTTTATATGGGTTTCTAGTGTATATACTGATTCATTGCATGATTGATTTTTGTGCAATTTCACTTCATAGCGCAGTTTTTTCCTTTTGTTTTTCTTATATGTTGTGATTTTCACAGTTGAACTGCTGCTTTCTTTGGGGGGTTCTTTCTATGACAACGCGGAGATTTTTTTGGTTTTTAGGGGTACAATGTACCCCTTACCAATTCACAAAGGGGGCCGGGATCTGGGTGTCCCCTTTGTTAAAGGGGGCTTCCAGATTCCAATAAGCCTCCTGCCCGCAGACCCCCACAACCACCGGGCAAGGGTTGTGGGGATGAAGCCCTTGTCCCCATCAACATGGGGACATCCTCCCCATGTTGAGGGCAAGTGGCCTGGTATGGTTCAGGAGGGGGGCGCTCTCTCATCTCCCCCTCCTTTCCTGCAGTCTGGTGCTCGGATAAGGGTCTGGTGTGGATTTTTGGGGGGAACCCCACGCTATTTTTTTTTTATTTTGGCGCGGAGTTCCCCTTAATATCCATACCAGACCTGAAGGGCCTGGTAATGGAATTTTGTTTGGGGGACCCCCACGCATTTTTTTTTATTTTTCAATGACTTTCAATTACTTTTATACGTTTTGTCGGGACCGAAAATTCATTAATAGCCGGCACTAGCACTAGCACTTTTAGATGACTTTTTTTCCTTTAGAAATGTCATTTTGCTCTGGGACTGTTATAAACACGGGAAACATGCACTACTTTACAGGCATACTATAGATACCCCCCCAGGTATGAAATTTAAAGGAATTTTTCACTTTTATTGTTTCACTTTAAGCATTATTAAAATCACTGCTCCCGAAAAAACGGCTGTTTTTAAAAACTTTTTTTGCATTGATACATGTCCCCTGGGGCAGGACCCAGGTTCCCAAACACTTTTTATGACAATCACTTGCATATTAACCTTTAAAATTAGCACTTTTGATTTTTCATGTTCGTGTCCCATAGATTTTAACAGTGTTCGCGTGTTCGAACAAATGTTTTGCCTGTTCGCATGTTCTGGATGTGAACCGAACAGGGGGGTGTTTGGCCCATCCCTACTATAGACACCCCCCAGGTATGAAATTTAAAGGAATATTTCACTTTTATTGTTTCACTTTAAGCATTATTAAAATCACTGCTCCCGAAAAAACGGATTTTTTTAAAACTTTTTTTGCATTGATGCCAGATCCCCAATCACTTTTTATGACAATAACTTGCATATTAACCTTTAAAGTTAGCACTTTAGATTTCTCCCATAGGATTTTAAAGGGTGTTCCGCAGCTTTTCGAATTTGCCTTGAACACCCCAAATTGTTCGCTGTTCGGCGAACGGGCGAACAGCCAATGTTCGAGTCGAACTCGTGTTCGACTCGAACAGATAGCCCATCCCTATTGAGAAAGTCGCTTGGGCGGTGATGAAATGTATCAAGATGGAGCCTAGTGATATCATCACTTTATCTGGAAGTAGCCGCTGGATTGCATGTACTGGTGATGCTGAGGTCTTGGTCTTAAAAGGAGCATGTACCTTAATATTACACAAGTGTTTTTAAGGTGATGCACTGCTAGATTTTAGTGCACTTGCTTTGTGAGTGGATTTTATTTAATTTTTAATAAATTTCCATTTGTTTTTAAACATTAAAACACCGTGTTAAGTTTTCATTTCTTTTGAGGAGAAAAGCTAGTGGAGCCACCTTGTTTTACATGCTCCTTATCACTGCAAGTGCAAGAGGTATCCGGGTCATAATCCAAGGTTACAGGAAGAAGCTGAATGAGACCCCATGAAGGGGAAGGCTTGTGGTGACCTATGTTTTTTTAATAAGTCAACTCATTGAGGTGAGTGCAGTTTGTTAGTGGTGGCGGAACTCACTTATTCATTTACATACATTTTGCACAATATATAGTGGCACATTGAACAGGTTTTATTTATGGACTTGTTTGCAAAACATATCAAGATGTTTATTGTTATTTGACTTAATTTAATACACAGTAAAGCTTTTTGTATTGGTAGCACCATATCAATGTTAAATAATTTTTATCCTTTACTGTAATCATATATTGATGTATAAGTTCCGCGGCACTATTTGGTATGTCAGTTCACAGAGGGTTGGTCAGATACTGTTTGAAATGAACCTAAACTTAAAGATGAATCTCACTAAAGTCTATGGTAAACAAATCTTGTTAGTAAGTTTTGGCCATTTCTAGGGTTTATACACAAACTACTGCAAAAAAAAGTACATGGAAGCTGGGCTATGCTACTGGAGATATGTACTAATGCAAAATAACATTTTAAAATACAGTACAGCAGATATGTAGCAGATAACATGTTTAGGGGGTGCTTCAAATCTGTACATAATGTTAAGGAACATTTGTTTAGTAAAGTTACTACCCATCATGGTCTGAAGTTTTTCTAAGGGTTGCATGTTGGTTCTGGCATATTTCAAAGAACCTGGGCATGTAAAGCACTATGGGGTATGAAGTAATATTGTTACAAAAAGGTTAACTCGGCAAGACAAGAAGAATAGTGTAGTTGCTATGGGTAAGCAAGTGAAGGAACAAGCTTCAAGAAACCAGTCATTAGGCATGGTACCTGGTAAGATGACAGGTTTTTTTACGGTAGCAAGAGATTTGATTTTCTGGCTCCCTCTCTAGCAGTCGGTATCCAATGGAAACCAGATCCGATCCCATGTTATGGAGATCTATGGCCTGGTCATGAGGTATGAGAAGGAAAGAGTTAGGTGAGAGCACGTATGTGGTCCAGCTGTGTGTTCAGTGGGATCCCATTTGGTTACTGGGAGTAACAGAGGTACTTGGACTGATGGAGTGGGCACAGTGGACAGTGAAGGATCATCTCTAAGTCTGGGAACTCCCTTAATGTTAGATGTTTCACATGACTGCAGTCTCCGCCTGGCCCCGAGCATTGATGACCATACTCCGCTCAAGAGGTACCCCCACATGCACGGGCGCAGATGACACTGCCCATACACTTGGTGTTGTCAGAAAAGGGAGGAGCCGGATGTGGGTGTCAGCCTGGTTCCGAGGCTAAGCCCGTGAAGCCGGTCGTGTCTCTCCCCATGATGCGAGTCTAGGCATCAGCTCCTTATGCTCCGTGTCTCCCCTGCGTCCCCCCCGATGGATGAGCACGGGTGCTTGTGCCCCCCCGTGTCTCCACCGTGTCTCGTACACTGACAGCTACGGCGGGCCCTACCCGACCTGCAGCATCCCCTGCATTGCCCGTGGCGATCCCTCGCTGCTCTCAGTGAACCCAGGCTCGTGTTAGCATAGGAGCCTCCCCGCATCTCCCGTGCCTCTCGTCCCTTCCCGTGCCTCTCCGTGAGTGGAGCTGGGTCGGAGCCCGGCTGGGGCTGGGGGGTGTGGAGGAGTGCCGTCAATAGACAGCAGCCTCTGCCAAACATACTACACAGCGCCATGGGCGGAGCAGGTGCTCGGTTCCACCGAAGCAGTGGAGAGAGCTCTCGTCGCGGCAGGGGTGAAGGTGAGAGGGGTCACAGTGAGCGGCAGTGAGCAGCTGAAAGAACACACGGCGACAGAGGAGCCTGTCGGTACCTGAAGGAGCAGAGATACGGAAGGAGCAGAGGTAATGCTGAAAAAAAATTAAGGAAGAGCTGGAAGAAGCTAAGATCAGCTAGAGGGGTAAGTGGAAGAAAAAAAAAAAAAAACCCGATAGTGATTTGTGGAGTGGTGGACTGTAGCCCCTGGCCATGAAACCTGTGGAAGCAACTGGCAATAGCAGGTAATTGAATTTACATACAGCAAAACCTAAATGTGTCCCGGAGGTTCTGGAGGTGGATTAGTGATCGGGACTCTGTTTTTGGTACCTGTGGTGGTACAGTTAAAGACGTAAAGCTCAGGTTAAATTTATGCCACACGAAATGAATTAGTTGTGGAACTGTGTTCAAATTCTAAAGTTACAGGACTGTTGTGGTGGGTGAAGCAAAGTCTAATCCTCCCTGCAATTTACTGCAATTCTCTGTCAGCGTATGAAGAAAGCAAACATATATAATAACATACCAATCATACAAGAGATGTATTTTCACACAACACATACATACAGATATATACAACCTAAACAAGCTTAACTGGAGTTAAACCTGAGCCTGCATATAAGGTTTTGACGTTTTCAATCTACCTTACCTGCCTTACCTTACCTGTCTTACTCTTGATTTGAACAGAACCCTGGAATAATTCTGAACACCGCAAATATATACAGGGTAGGTGTGGGGTGGACCTCAAGAGCGGACTTAAAGGTGCGCAAATATTGCGAGCAAAGAAAATCGAGCATTAACCAGCGGGGTGGGTCAAGTGGGTTTGCAGAAACTGAATGTACCCAGCCCAAAATTTATAAACCTATACCCATAATTCTACATGATAGCACCGCTCCCTCTGCAATATTAGGGAACAGAAAGGAAGGAAGGGATGAGAGGCAAATCAACAAAAGGGATGACATCTAATCCACCCAGAACAAGTGCAAGCCCGTTAACCATTAGGAAATACATGATACAGGAAAGCAGTAAAGAAAGCCCAGGTAAACAAACGGGGGCTAAAAGTAAAGCATCGGAGAGTTTGCCAAAGATGGGGACAAGAAGACAACTAGCAGAGATAGACATCCATGCTGCAAGTGGCGAGATACTGGATGAAGAAACAGTGGAATCCCAAAAAAAAACAACTACCAACAAAAGGCGAAATGGCAGAAATGTTCGCGAAGCTTGAAACCTCAATAAAAGGAGAAATCGATTCCTTACGAGAAGATATGAATCAAACTCTAAAAAGGGTGGAAGAGGTAGAAACAAGGCTGGATCGACATGGAGATGAGCTGGAAGGCTTCAAAAAACAGATAGAGGAGGTCATAAAAGAACAGAGAAACATCCTGTATAGACTGGAAGATCAGGAGAACCGGAGCAGAAGGAGGAATCTTCGAATAAGAGGTCTTCCAGAGACACAGGGAGAAAAAGAGGACCTACAAGGAAAAATGGACGCGATTTTCGGGGGAATGATTACCCCACCCAACACGAGCAGTAAAATAAAATTTGACAGAGTCCACAGGATTCGCAACCCTGCAGAGATCAAGGGGGACGTCCCAAGAGACGTGATTGCGAGATTACATAATTATCAAGATAAAGAACTGGTGAAGACATGTATGAAAAAGAACCAACCAGTGCGGTACGGAGAGACGAACTTACAGATCTTCGCGGATCTGGCGGCGGAGACGCTGGCCAGGAGAAGAGTGCTGAAACCGTTGCTGGCCCAGCTTCAAGGGAGGATTGGGGGGGGAGTGCACTGGGATGGGGGGGACAGGGGAGGGCGGGGGGTGATGGGGGGGCTCAGGGAAGGGGAATCTACCAGTAGCACCAGGGAAGAATAAGGATGAGGCCCTTGCTCTCGTAAAGTGGTATGATCAAACATAAAAAGTGTAAAAAAGGATGGCGGGCCTAAAGATAATTACCTATAATGTACGTGGTATAAACGCTCCCAGGAAAAGGGCGAATATTGTGGGCGAATTGAGATTCCTGAAGGCGGACATGGTTCTACTGCAGGAAACCCACTTCACCATAACTAACAATTATAAAATAAGCTCAAAAGATTACCCCATATGGTACTATGGAGATTCCCCAATCAGCCGAGCAAAAGGAGTAGCCATAGGGTTTGCCAGAGGTGTAAGATTTGACTTAGACGAGAAACTGGTAGACCCTGAAGGGCGATACTTGTTCTTGAGAGGAAAATTAAATGGAGTAGAGTGCACACTGGCAAACATATATGGCCCAAATAAAAACCCCATTGGCTATCTACTGAAGCTGTTAGCTGATTTAATGGAATTCAAGAAGGGGGGCTTAATAATGGAGGGCGATTTCAACTTCTGCCTGGAACCAAAGGAGGACAGTACGTCGCGTGCACAGGGGACTGGAATGGGATGGAGGAACAAACTAAAACAGAAATTGCACCAACATCAATTGGTAGATGTATGGAGGTTACAACACCCCAAAACAAGAGACTATACATTCCACTCCCCTGTCCACGTGTCGTACTTTAGACTGGATTTTTTTATAATAGAGCACAGGTTGTTAGAGGTGCATGTTAGTACAAATATTGGTATAACAACGTTCTCCGACCACGCGCCGGCAACGCTACAACTAAAGATAGGAGAGCTAAACACAAGAAGTAAGGTGTGGAGATTAAATGGGGAACTTTTGCATGATAGAGCAATAGAAGAATGAATGAAAAAAGAATTAGAGATGTATTTTAAAGAAAATAATACGGAAGGGGTATCTGAAATGACGGTGTGGGAAGCCCATAAGGCCTATATAAGAGGCATTATGATAAAGGAGGAGGCGGAGAAAAGAAGGAGTACTAGAGAGAACACAAGGGCCTTGAGCAAAGAAATTAACACACTAGAACAGCTCCATAAGAACAAGAACGACAGCGAAACTTTGCTAAAACTCAGCCGTAAAAGGGAGGAGATGAGAGAACTCATAGAGCAAGAAACAAGAATGATGTATAACAGAGTAAAAAGAGAAAGGTACCTATATGGGAACAAACTGGGGAAACATCTAGCGCAGGCTTTAGCGAAAAAAAAATCAGCAAATTACATAGACAAAATACAAACAGGTAATGGGGAATTTGCATATAAAACAGTAGAAATCGCTAAGAAGTTTCAGGAATACTATGCGAGTCTATACGCTATAGGTTCCAAAGAAGAGGCCGAACAGAAACGGGTAAAAATAAAAGCATACCTGAGAGAGAGTGGCTTAGAGAAAATCACAGAGGAACAAATCAGTCAGCTTGAGGCCCCCATCTCTGAGGAAGAAATAATAAAAATCGTAAAAGAAACACCGGTGGGGAAAAGTCCTGGGCCCGACGGCCTGACGATTCTCTACTACAGAAAGTTTAAAGACATCCTGATCCCAAAAATGTGCTCCTTCATGAATGGGATAGGAAAGAAATGGGAATTACGTAAAGAAGCCCTGGAGGCCACTATTGTTGTTATCCCAAAAGAAGGGAAGGATGGAACGCTATGTTCAAGTTATAGACCTATCTCTCTCCTAAACCTGGATACCAAAATTTACGCAAAAATCCTTGCGGATAGGCTGAAAAAGGTAATGCAAAATATAATACACCCAGATCAAGTTGGTTTCATCCCCGGGAGGGAGGGGAGAGATAACGGAACCAGGACCCTGCTAGCAATACAGGAGATGAAAGGCAATGGGGCCCCAGGACTACTCCTGTCGATAGATGCCGAGAAAGCATTCGACAGGGTAGACTGGGGCCTCATGCAGGGTACATGGGAAGAAATAGGATTGGGTGAGACAATGATAAAACGCATCAAGGCCCTATATATAGACCTACAGCAAGGGTAAAGATAAATGGGATAGTATCAGAACCGTTCTAAATGCTCAACGGAACGAGACAGGGGTGCCCACTATCCCCCCTGCTATTCGTGCTGGCATTGGAACCTCTCCTAACTAGGATAAGACAGAACCAAGATATAAGGGGGATAAAGATGGGGGATGAAATCCATAAGTTAGCGGCGTATGCGGACGATATCCTGTTCTATGTAACCAGCCCAAAGACATCCCTGCCAAATGTAATGAAAACCTTAAAAGAGTATGGCGAGGTCTCAAATTTTAAGATAAACCCTTCGAAGTCAGAAACCCTCACGTTCAACATTCCAAAAAGTGAAGAACTTTTACTTCAAAAAAATTTTTCATATGTTTGGGGTAAAAAAGAAATGAAGTACTTAGGGGTTAAGATGACTAAAACCAGCGTAAGCTTATATCAAGCAAATTTTCTCCCTTTACTGGCCGAGATTAAAACTGATTTAAATAGAATAATAACAGGAAACATATCGTGGGGGGGAAGAATTAATATTATTAAAATGGTTATTCTCCCCAAAATCATATATAAAATGCAGATGCTACCGATCCCACTCTCGGAGGCCTTCTTTAAAACAATACACAAGCTCTTCAGAAGTTTTATTTGGAGAAGAAAAAAAGCAAGAGTAAGTATGGTACAGTTAACTAAAGAAAGGGTAAGAGGGGGCTGGGGTGCACCGGATATTAGAAATTATTACAATGCTGTAATACTGTCATGGATAGTAGAATGGGCAAAAGAAAATAGAGAAAAGAGATGGGTTAAGATGGAAGGCACAATAAGCACAGTCAATTTAGGTAAAATAATTTGGATACCTCCATAGTATAGAAAACTTGGTAATGGCACAAATAATATCACTAGACACACACTAAAAATATGGGATCACATACACAGAAAGGAAAAATGGGAATATAACTCACCACTAATACCACTAACAAATACAGAATATTTTATACCGGGAATGGAAGCCTGGCTTGGGAAATGGATAACACTAGCAAATGCACAATTGAAAGATATTATGGACCAAGGCAAAATTTACACGTACCATGAACTAAAGAGCAAAGGGGAGTGGAGATCGATAGACGAATGGCAATACAACCAACTAAAGCATTTTACAGAGTCCTTGCCCCAGCCAATAAGATCGGAAGCAAACCTGCTTCCCTTAGAGAAAATCTGTGTGGATAAGGGAAAGAAGAGGGTGATTTCAAAGATATATAGAGCACTCATGGAAAGGATTGGGCCGGATATACCACCGTATATTGCAAAATGGGAGAATGAACTAGGAATATCCCTGAAAAAAGAAGAGATCAGACAAATATTGTGCCGGGTATACGCCACTACAGTAAATAGTAATATGATAGAGACAAACTATAAATGTTTAGTTAGATGGCATATTACCCCTGATAAAGCACATAAATTTCTAAAGGAAAAATCACAATATTGCTGGTGAGGGTGCAAAGAAATCGGGACGACGGCCCATATATGGTGGCAATGTCCGGAAATTAAAAAATATTGGGACGAGATAAGGCAAATAATAGGGGAAATAACCAACACAATGCTTCCAGATGACCCATGGAGCTGCCTATTTCACGGGACAAATGTGCCAAATAAACAATATCTGAAAAGCCTATTGCCGCCACTCTTAAACGCAGCTAAAAGTCTTATCCCCAGACATTGGAAGGAACCAATAAGACCTACAATAAGGAATTGGTGTAATAAAGTTAATGAGATCCAAAATCTAGAGTACTTAAGGTTTAGCGATGGGGAAGGTCTGGAAGCTTACGAGAATAAAATGGCAGGAATGGGACAAATACAAACAAACTATGAGATACGCCGAAGCCATGGGAGCATAGGGAGCAGTAGAACGAGTGCACTAAGAGAATAGGAGAATAACAGCGGTGGTTGATAAGCGGAACACAGAAGAGTAACTGAGAGTAAGGTCCGGAAAAGTGTCTGGTAGATAGGGGGGAGGGGGGGTGGCGGGCGGGAGGGATAAGCTGCAGGGCGAGTTTGGGAGAATAAAGGTATTTAAGTATATGACATAAATCATTAAGATACATATAGAAGGGGGAAAGGGGTGACTGCATAATAAAAAAAAAAAAAAAAAAAGCTACTATGATGTGATTTGAGAGGGGTATAAATGAACGGAAAAGTTGATTTAAGTACCTCAAAAAAAAAAACTGAAGTAGCAAAAAAAAAAAAAAAAGAAAAGGGACACCATAAGCATAAAATAGAAATAAAGAATGTAACCCCTGAGACAAATGACCCCCTTTTTTAGGCAAGCATTACAGCAAAAAAGGATCTATATACAAGGAAAGGGAAGTCTTCCGGCAAAAAAAAAGAAACAAGTTTGCTATCAATGGCAGAGCAGCTAAAAGTGACTGCTAGATTAAAATCAACCATAAAATTAAATTAAGGATAAAAAAAGCCCTCCCCACCATCATAAAAAGAAAAATATATCAAAAGGGTTGACTGTCCAAAGAGCTAGCAATCAGAATTAATGTAGTTTACTAATTGACCCTAATCTCTCACTGATTAGTTTGTCAGCTTTCCATATTCTTTACCTACAGGAGCTTCCAATACACAGAAACTTTCTCCTGGGAGATACTGCACATGAATTTAATGGGACAGAGAATCTTGAACCCACAGGATTCACCTTCAACCCATGGTTACAGCAAACCCAAACCTAGTCCCGGTGCTAAGTATTGACCATACATCCTATTAAAACATGCTGAATGATAAATAAAACTGCACACAAACACAGAAGGGGTTAGTCTATTAATAGATATGTATTTGTACATTTATCCCGAATCAGTGATGTTTTCATAGGGAATTTACATTGTACTGTGTTTACTAACATAGATGGTTTGCTATAAAATTTGCACTCTATCAGTTGAATGTATGTCAGCAAAAACATGCCAGATCCAAAATAACAAATGTGATTTCCTCTACTGTTTTGGAGTCAATTTAATTACATTTAACATTTCTACATTTTTTTTTAAATTGTGTGTGTATGTGTGCACATTTTGTGGTGCACCTAAACTGAGCCAAACGCCCATAAAGTAATTAATGTCAATCATATGAATATGAGTGTGTGTAACTGTAGTGGGGACATTGTATTGTGTAAACTTTCAAGGAGCAAAGAATGGGGTGAATGATTCAGTACTTCATGAAATGCCCTTGGGAGGTAATGATTAAAATTATCTAAGCTACCATCGTTGTATTAGGATTTTATATTCAGGGGCAGCCCGTCCACTAAGGGTGCACGGGCGCCGTCCCCCATCCGTACTGCTGCCCCTCCCCCCCACCAATGCGTTCATCCCCTTGCAGGACATCGGGCGCATGAATTACAATGGCGGGGGGTGTTTTTTGATAGGCTTCAAAATAGGGTGGACTCGGGGTGCAGAGAATGAGCCCACAGCCCACCCAGGTGTGTTACAATAGCGAATAAATAATCAGGAAGCGGATCTGATACCTGTCACCCTATTGGCTGAAAGGATAGGCAATCCTATTGTATGACTAGGAGGAGGGGAGGAGACGCACAATCACCGTGATGGAGGAAAGGGAAACAGGAGCCACTGCTCGATGCCTGATGCCTGCTGCCCGGCATGGGGTAAGTGCTGGACCGACTGGCAGATAGGTTGGTGGGGGGGTTGTTACCCCCCCCCCCAAAGAAAAACACCAGCCACCACTATTGATATATACGAAATGGCACCCATGGAAGCAGTGACATTTGTGGCTCAGATCAGAGGAGGCAAGAGCTAAAATAAGTTGTGTGGTGAACAAGTAACCAGGATATACTCTACGCATGAGGCAAAATTGCTTTCTGTCGTTGCAAACAATGAGGGTGAAATGCTCATTATTACCAAAAAGCTTGCAGTATGTCTTTGTGCAATCCAATCTATCCCTTTTGCATGTTACTGCAGACAATTCTGAGTACATAGAAGTCGTGCATCACTTTGTTTACTATAGATGTGACTTTCTTTTTCTTCCACTAAATAGTTGTGTATATAGAACATACTGTATATGAACTCCTTCATCAATAGGAATTAAAGAAAATCCTAGCTCTGCTGCGATGTATGACTCTTTTCCTTTATCTCCCCCAGAGTATCCATTACTAATGATGGGCAAATCTTCTTGTATTTGATTTGCAAGTATGTTTGGTGGGCAGCTAAGCTCTCCCTGGGGTACTAATGCGTAAAAAAAAAAAAAAATCATATAATAAAAATACTGCTCAGTGGAGAGCAGCTCTTTTATATTTTAATAAGGCAGAACAATATTAGAAATATTATTAGAAAATACAAAAGTTCAAGTGCAAAACAATTAATTCCAGTCCATAACGTGATTAGGATCAACCGTATCCAGTAGAAAAAATATATAGGTGCAAAGAATATCCAGTGAAATTAATGCTTAATGTCCACGACTCACGGTCTGCAAACACTCAGAGCATAAAAAAACACCATATTGACATATTGCGTTGCGTCACTGGTCATGTGACTTCCTGAGGGATCTCTGAGAAAGTCATGTAATCAGTGAGGCAATGCGTCGGGTGGAGCCTGTGATGTCACTTCCTGTGTCCACAGTGTGCGGAAGTTTGGTGAGGAGGCGATTCATTTCTCCTGCATATAGTTATCACTGATGTCATTAACCTGTAATGTAAGAAGATATTTATTCAGTTTTACTACATCTATTGGCAATGTTGCGCTATGGTGTTTTTTATGCTCTTTTTTGAGTGTTTGCAGACCGTGAGTTGTGGACGTTAAGCATTGCAGCTGAGCCTTTGGAGTTGTGCAGTGTGAAGCCCAGCAGATACCCTTTAGGATATCAAAGCTTTGTTTGACCCTAGGGTCATTACTTGAGGTGAGCGACCATTTCATCTATTGGTGGCGGTGGATGCAACATTTTTTCACTGGATATTCTTTGCACCTACAGTTGTGTGAAAAAGTATTTGCCCCCTTTCTGATTTTTTTTTTTTTTTTCATATTTGTCACACTTAAATGATTCAGATCATGAAACAAATTGTATTATTACACAAAGATAACCCGAGTAAATACAAAATACAGTTTTTAAATGATGGTTTCATTTATTAAGGCAAAAAGCTGCCCAAACCTGCCTGGCATAATGTGAAATAGTAATTGTCCCCTAAACCTAATAACTGGTTGTGCCACCCTTGGCGGCAACAACTGCAATCAAGCATTTGCGATAACTGGCAATGAGTTTTTCACATTGCTGTGGAGCAATTTTGGCCCACTCTTCTTTTCAGAATTGTTTTAATTCAGCCACATTGAAGGGTTTTCCAGCATGATTGGCCTGTGTAAGGTCATAATACAGCACCTCAATTGGATTTAAGTCCGGGCTTTGACTAGGCCACTCCAAAACCTAAATTTTGCTTTGTTTGAACCATTTGGAGGTGGACTTGCTGTTGTGTTTTAGATCATTGTCCTGCAGCATAACCCAAGTACACAAACTGATGGCCTGTCATTCTCCTTTAGAATTTTCTGGTAGAGCTCAGAATTCATGGTTACCTCAATTATGTTAAGTCGTCAAAGTCCTGAAGCTGCAAAGCAGCCCCTTGACCATCACGCTACCATCACCATGTCTGACTGTTGGTATGATGTTCTTGTTATGAAATGCTGTATCAGTTTTATGCCAGATGTAATGGGACGCACACCTTCCAAATAGTTAAATTTTTGTCTCATCAGTCCACAGAATATTTGCCTAAAAGTCTTGGGGATAATCAAGATGTTTTTTGGTAAATGTGTATGAGCCTTTGTGTTCTTTTTGGTCAGCAGTGCCTTTGGCCTTGGAACTCTCCCATGGATGCCATTTTTGCCCAGTCTTTCTTATTGTTGAATCATGAACACTGATCTTACCTGAGGCAAAAGAGACCTGCAGTTTTTTAAATGTTGTTCTGGGTTCTTTAATGACTTCCTGGATGAGTCGTCGTCATGTTCTTGGAGTCATTTTTGTAGGCCGGCCACCCCTGGGAAGGTTCACCACCATTCCAAGTTATCTTATCCATTTGTGGATAATGGCTCTCCCCGTGGTTCACTAGAGTTCCAAAGCCTTTGAAATGGCTTTGAGAACCCTTCCTAGACCAATACATGTACATTACTTTGTTTCTAATCTGTTCTTGAATTTTTTTGATTGTGGCATGATGTGTGGCTTTTTGTGATCTGTTAGGCCTAATGTACACGAGATGTTCAGACAACCTCTTCTGAACATTTTTTGCCACGTTTGCATGCCGCGTTTAGCCGGGTCTAGGAGCGTTTAATTAAGATAACATCAGTAGACCCTCCCAAAGCACAAAAAACAGTATTTATTAACTATTTCAGCCATTCTGTGAGACCAGCGTAAGTAGCAGCAGCTAAGAGAGCAGTGTACTTGTATATACCTCTCTTAATTTTGGTGCTTTGACTATGGATCCCATAATGAGCGAGCATATGTGAGGAAATGCTCCTGATGTTGCTGTTGCTGAGGCTTTAAAACTTAACATGAGGGCAAAATTAAATTAAAACTGCCAGATATTAAATTTCATGCAACTGTTTGATGATCAAGTAGGGAGGAGGTCAAGCTCAATAGTGGGGTCATATGGTTCAAATTTCAAAATTTGAACATATGGGTCAAATTGCCATTCTACTTCAACTTACAGCAATGCTAGTGGTGTATTGGATTGGATCAAAGGCTTATTAGGGGTATATTAACAACCTCACGTCCGTGCTATAGCCGAAAGACAGCTGCAGTGTGGACCTAATTTGCCGGGAGGGCGTCCATGGATGTCCTCCTGTGCTTGAGCAGCCTGCATGCCCCCTGCAGGGCGCACGCGGCGCACTCTGTGATCAGCGAGTCTATGAGACTCGGCTGATCACAGATCAGAGTAAGGGGTCGATCCCGACCCCTTACCACGTAATCAGCTGTCAGCCAATGACAGCTGATCACGTGACATAAATAGAGCCCGTAATTGGCTATTTTTTCTCCTCACACTGGCGGCTGTGAGAGGGACATCGGTCCCGATCGTGGAGAGCCTCTGCAGAGGCTTCTGTGCCCACCAGCGCCACCTACCAGTGCCCACAGTGTCACCCATCAGTGCCCACAGTACCACCAATTAGTGCCTCATCACCAGTGCTGCCTATCAATACCACCTATCAGTGCCACCTACCAGTGCCCATCAGTGCCACCTACCAATGCCCATCAGTGCCCATCAGTGCCACCTATCAGTGTCCATCAGTGCCACCCATCAGTGCCACTCATCAGTGCCACCCATCAGTGACACCCATCAGGGCCGTCTTATCAGTGCCCACCAGTGTTGCATTATCTGTGCCTATCAGTGTGGCCTTATCTGTGCCTATCAGTGAGCCCATCAGTGCCCATCAGTGCAGCCCATCAGTGCCCATCAGTGCAGCCTCATCAGTGAATATCAACGAAGGAGAAAAATTACCTGTTTGCAAAATTTTAGAACAAACTATGAAACGTGTTTTTTTTTCAAAAATCTTTTTTTGTTTGTTTAGCAAAAAATAAAAACCCAAGTGGTGATTAAATACCACCAAAAGAAAGCTTCATTTGTGTGAAAAAGATGATAAAAATTTCATTTGAGTACAGTGTAGCATGACTACGCAATTGTCATTCAAAGTGTGACAGCGCCGAAAGCTAAAAATTGGTCTGGACAGGAGGGGGGCAGTAAGCAAGTGGATAAATGGTCTATCAAGCATTGCAAGCAATTACAAGATTTTAAAATACTTTTTTATTGGTTCTTCCTTGTAAAAAGATTTTATTATAAATACAATAAGGTATTTGACATTAGATGGAGTACATATTATATAACAAAGGGAATGAAGCTCAGAAGTGTATAATCAGTGTAAACTATAGATTAAATTATAAATTATTGTGTTATTAATAGTACATACAAATTATGTGGGTTATAAGAGGAGTTATAATTTATAGTTAGAAAGAGCTTCAAAATCATAAAGAAGAAAGGAGAGAAGGGAAAAGGAGAAACTAGGGAAAGAAAAAGAAGAAGAGTCCGCAGGGTCGGGTCGAGTTTTGTCACATCCACTGGAATCTATATAATGTTTCTATTGGCTCACTGAGTCAGCTACCATGGTAGTAAAACTTCTTTGTTAAAAGTTGATGGTAAATAATTTCTTATTCACGGATGCCATACTTTTTCAAATTTGGGAAGCGAGTTTGCTTCAAGAGCTGCCATTTTTGCTTGAGTCATTGTGTTGTTCATTCTATTCACTACCTTCTCCACCACCAATGAAGGAGATCTCCAGGCTCTTGCCAGTGTTTGTTTTGCTGCTGTAAATAGTTGAATAAGTAATTTAAATTGGTTATGTGTTAAAAATTCTGGCTTTCGATTGATGAGAGCCATTGTAGGTTCGGGGGTGATGTATGTTCTTAACATTTTAGATGCTATAGTAAAGATTTCCTTCCAATAAATTTGAGCTTTGGGGCATGACCACTACGTATGAAAATGTGTTCCTAGTTCAGAGCAACCACGATAACAATCTGCCGAGTAGTTATGTACATATTTCGCTATTCTAACTGGTACAAGGTACCATCTTATTAATACTTTATAATTAGCCTCTATTGCTAGTATATTAGGGGAGGCTGTTTTGGTTGTTATCCAAATTGGATTCCATTCTATGGTTTCCAATGTTCGCTCTAGGTCGACCTCCCATTTCTTGACGTAAAATGGTTTCTCTAGTTCAGGTTTGGCTAATAATTGAACATATAGAACTGAAATCATACCCCTAGCGTGAGGATCATTTTTACAAAATTTTTCAAATCCGGTTAATTGAGTCAGTTAAGAGTCTGTGTTTAAAGAAGGCATAAAGAAGTTTTTGATTTGGAGGTATCTGGATAACTCCGATTGAGGTAACCCGTATTTATCGCAAAGGGTTGGAAAGGGAATAAAGGACGAGGAGTCTATAAATTTGTGTATGGTTAGTACATCACTATTAACCCATGCTTTAAAAGATCTAGGTGAGACCCATGCTGGGTAAAATGCAGGGTTTTTATAGAAAGATAACAGGGGGTTATGCAAAGATTGTAGTTGATTTCCGAGTTTGTGTTTATCCCATAGGGAGATAAAATGTTTAATAATTGGGTTACATAACCCTCTATGATCCCTTGGTGAAAGCCAAATCAGGTTTGTGATTGATAAGGGGTCACAGTCAGCAGCCTCAATCGATACCCATAGAGGTGATTCTTGTTGTGCAGGGTATTTAGTTAGTGATGCTATATGTGTCGCTCTATAGTAAGAAGCAAAATTAGAGCACCCTAGACCTCCATTCAACATAGGGAGGTAGAGTGTGTGTTGTTGTGTGCGTGGTTTAGAGGAGCCCCATATGAATGTGTTTGCCTTTTTCTGTATGATTCTCAGGTAGTAGGCAGGAATTGAGATTGGTAAAACTCTGAATAAATATAATAATTTGGGTAAAATTGTCATTTTTATTGTATTGATTCTTCCGAACCATGATAAAGGGAGATGTTACAAGATTTCAGCATATTTGTTATATTTTTCAACATTGAATAATTAGCTAAAAAAAGATCTGAAAGAGATGCAGTGAGATGTATTCCTAGATAAGAAATGGATTTATCTGCCCAAGTAAAGGGGAGACCCACCTTAGCTGAATTTAGTTCCAATGTTGAAAGAGATATGTTTAATGCTATGCATTTTTTAGGATTAATGAAAAGGCTCGAAAAGGCAGCAAAGTCACCTAGTATTGGCATTAAATTGGGTCCTGATACTTGTGGTGATGAAATAAATAGGAGGATGTCATCTGCAAATAGACAGAGTTTGTGATGAAATCTCCCAATCTCAATTCCAGTTATGGTGGGGTCTGATCTGATCCGATGGGCAAGTGGTTCTATAATAAGGGCAAATAGCATGGGAGAAAGTGGGCACCCCTGTCTAGTACCTCTTTCAATGTCAAAGGCCTCAGATTTATATCCTGCATATTTAACATACGCTTTAAGCTTATTATATAATGCTCTGATCCATTGTGTAAAATTTGGGCCAAAACCCCATTTCTGTAATGTGTAATGCAAGTATTGCCAGGATATGGAATCAAAGGCCCTTTGAATATCAAGTGAGAGGAAGCAGGAGGGAATGCGAAGTGTTTTGGCAATTTGTGCTAAAAGAACTGCTCGGCATACATTATCATCTGCTTGGCATGCTGGCATAAAGCCAACTTGATTTATAAGTGAGCCAATAAATCTACTAAGATGGGATGCTAAAATTTTTGCAAGAATTTTGATATCTATATTTAGCATTGAAATAGGTCGGTAGTTAGTACAGGAGGTATTGTCTAAATGAGGTTTGGGAATCATACATATGATCGCTATTAGGGATTCCTGTCTAAATTACTTATTATCAAGTAAATCATTGAATGCCTCTGCCAATGTGGGGGAGATAGAGTCTGAAAAGGTGTGATAATACAACACAGAATAACCATCTGGTCCTGGTCTTTTGTTGATTTTTAATTCTTTGATGGCTTTTGCTACATCTTCTGCCATGATAGGTACCTCAAGTTGTGCTTTTTGCGAATCAGATAATTCAGGTAGGTTAATTTGTGAGAAAAAAGAGTCTGCTTTGTTTGAAATAAAAGTATTTGTTTCCGAGTATAGTGTATTTAAGTGGGAACAAAATGTATGAACAATTTTAAGGGGGTTACTTGTATATATGTTTTTAGATAGTTTCAGCTTAATTGGTTTAAATGATTTATTTATTGCTCTGAGCGTCGCAATAATTTATCAGATGAGTCTGTAAGAAACATATCATATTCCAGGCGTGCCTTCTCTAAATTATTTTTAGTTGTTGGGTTAGGATTGTGTTGGAAAGCTAAGAAAAGGGAGTTAAATTGTGTTTCTAATTTTCGTGCAAGATTTCTATGTTCTCTTTTGAGTATGCCAATCTGTTGCTGAAATATCCCTCTCAATAACGGTTTGTGGACTTTTGTTGAATGTTAAATATTCTTTCAAGGCTTGTTCAATTTTGGGTCTATATAAGGGGTGTTTGAGTAATATTTCTAAATACCATGTTTTATCTTGTGTCTTAGGTATGGTGGATGCAATGGTGGTTAGGACTGCGTTGTGGTCTGGGATGGGGATTATATTAGATGATAAAATCTCTGGTATCATTCCTGTGGTTAGAAAAATGTGGTCTATATGACTAAATGTTTGGTGAGGGTGTGAAAAGTATGTATAATTTCTTTTTGTTGGGTTGTTCTCTCTCCAAGAATCAATTAGGTTGTGTTTGGAGAGGAGTTGAGAGAAAGATATTTTAGAGTGATTTTGGAGTGGAGTATATGGTGTTTTGTCCAGAAATGGGAGGAGAACCTGATTGGAATCACCGCATACAATTGTTCCCAGTCTATGTGCATTAAATACTTGCAAGAGATGTGTCAAGAATGGGGTTGGCTGTTCATTTGGAGCATAATAAGAGACCGCAGTTATTTCTGTGTCTAAAATGTAGTTAAGTGTATGGAGAATGGAAAACACCATTGGTATGTGATGTTATATTTTTGCAATTCCATCAGTTGCGGTTTCAACGCACGTCTTTCAGAAATGGTTACTTGAGAGAGATCCGCGAAAATCTGAAAATTGTGACCTTGGAAAGTGAAATTGTTTTTCTCTCTGGCTGCAATTAAAAGCTGTTCTTTCGTTCGATAAAAATGGAACTTTGCCATTATGTCGTGTGGGGGTCCTTCTGTTTTTCTTGGCATGAGGGCTCTGTGTACCCTGTCCATTTCCAACCTTTCGATCGGTATTCCTAGTTGCAATTCTTGGCATAAAGCTGTTATTGTGGAAGATAAATCTGTGATCGATTCAGGTATGCCTCTGAAACGCAAATTAGACCTTCTTGCACAGTTCTCATAATCTTCCAGTTTGCTTTGTAATGTTATGTTCTCTTCTTTGAGGAGATCTATTTCAGTCATATATTCATGTGCTGTGCTTTCTGTTTCTTCAACTTTAATGTCCAGCGCTGCTGTGCGGTTTCCCAATTCTCTGATTTCTTTAGTCAGATTATTGGTTATTTGTTCTGAGGTATGTTTTAACACTCTATGCAGCATTTTCTCAAATTGTTTTATAAGACTTGGGGATGCAGTGTGTTCTTGTGAAGATTTTTGTGACAGAGATAATTCTGTGTCAGATTCATCTTTATCCTGTGCTCTGAGGTGATTGTGCCTGAGGCTGAGGAGACTGGTGCCAATTTTGCTGCAGTCTTAGCCTGTGCGGGGATTTTTATATTTATTTTGGGCTCCCCCTAACACCATTTTTACCCCAAATGTTTCTCCCACCTCACAGGAATATTAGAAAGCGTTTTTTATAGTAGAAGTCTTGGCGGGCTGTCTTTATTTAGCGGCTCTCCTTCTTCATGGAATGGAGCTCTAGCAGGACATGTCCACTGCGCTAGACTCCACGCATGCGCCCCCTTTTAGTGGTTTTTCCAAATGTTTTTATTATCTTTAAGTTTTGTAATATAAAAAAAATAGGGCACCTTTAAAAACGATTCTAAACGAAAATACACCTAAACGCTTGTACCGCGTTTAAGCGTGTTTAGGCGCGTCTGGTGTCTGAAACATTGGAAAAATCGGCCTCTGAACTCATTTTTTTGCCTTCAAAGAATAGCCTCTAAACGCAACTGCCTCTAAATGTTCATTTACCAGCAGCAGTGTACATGAGGCCTTAGAGTGCTTCACTTTGTTAGACGGTTTTTATTTATGTGATATCTTAATTCAACAGGTCGTAATCAGGCCTGGGTGTGGCAAGTGAAATTTAACTGTGGTTAATCACAGTTCATGCGTGATTCATCATGGGAGGGGGCAATTCATTTTTCACATAGGGCCAGGCAGGTTTGAATAGCTTTTTTCCCTTAATAAATGAAATAATAATTTAAAAACTGCATCTTGGATTTACTCGGGCTATCTTTGTGTAATATTAAAATTTGTTTGATGATCTGAATCATTTAAGTGTGAGAAATATGCACAAAAATAAAAAATCAGGAAGGGGGTAAAATACTTTTTCACACAACTGTATATATTTTTTTTACTGGATATGGTTGATCCTAATCACGTTATGGACTGGAATTAATTGTTTTGCACTTGGACTTTAGCTTGTAATAGTAATCAGTAACATAAATAAATAAATTCGGAAAATCTTTTCACAGATTACAAGGCATTCTGTAATTGGAGGAGGGGGGATCATGTCATTCACCCTCCTCTTGTCCATTCACATAGCATATATATTTGAATTGCTTATTTTATCAATTTACAAAATGCAAAGTAAGCAAACAGTAGAAAAATCTAAATCAAAACAGTATTTGCTTTG
This sequence comes from Aquarana catesbeiana, assembly GCF_042186555.1. Lineage (NCBI taxonomy): Eukaryota > Metazoa > Chordata > Amphibia > Anura > Ranidae > Aquarana > Aquarana catesbeiana. Next base: position 127,185,087 of record NC_133332.1, on the reverse strand, counting down.
ACTACCCTTTGGTTTTAAATCAGCTTCAATTCTTACACTTGTACACTTTGTACAATTGCTTAAAGTCAGGCATTTTATAGAATTAGAGTCAGGTGTATGAATAACCAATTATACCAAGCAGGTGCTAATAATCAATAATTTCATATGGAGGTAAAGCACAGTCATTAACTGAAACATAAACAGCTGTATAGGAGGCTTACAACTGGGTGGGTTTCAGCCAAACTCTGCTGATAAGGTGAGGCTTGGAAAGACAGTTTAGCCATACGCCATGGCAAGACTGAGCACAGCAACAAGACACAAGGCAGTTATGCTGCATCAGCAAAGTTTCTCTCAGGCAAAGATTTCAAAGCAGACTGGAGTTTTAAGAGCTGTTCAAGTTCTTTTGAAGAAGCACAAAGAAATGGGCAATGTTGAGGACCATAGATGCAGTGGTTGGCCAAGGAAACTTTATATAGCAGATGAAAAACACATCATGCTTACTTCTCTTCGACATCGTAGGATGTACAGTAGTGCCATCAGCACAGAACTGGCAGAAACAAATGGGACCCAGGAACACCCATCTACTGTCCAAAGAAGTCCGGTCAGAAATTATCTTCATGGAAGAATTGCATCCAAAAAGACATACCTCTGATGTGGAAACAATCCTAAACAACTCAACTATGTACGAAAACATAGAAACTAAGGGTGCATAAAAATGGCAGTGGGTGCTCTGGACTAATGAGTCAAAATTTGAAATATTTGGCTGTAGCAGGAGGCATTTTGTTGATGAAGGGCTGGAGTGCTGTACAGTAATGAGTGTCTGCACCATGCTTTAACAGTAAAGCATGGTGGAGGTTCCTTGTAAGTTTAGAGCTGCATTTTGCAAATGAAGTTGGAGATTTGGTCAATGCTAAGAAATATAGGTGGATACTTCTCCATCATGCCATACCGTCAGGGAGGTGTGTGATTGGCCCCAAATGTATTCTGCAGCAGGACAATGGCCCAATATACAGCCAATGTCATTAAGAACTATCTTCAGAATAAAGAAGAACAAGGGTCCTGGAAGTGATGCTTTGGTCCCCACAGAGCCCTGATCTCAAAATCATCGAGTCTGTCTGGAATTACATGAAGAGACAGAAGGATTTGAGGCAACCTACATCCACAGAAGATCTGTGGTTAGATCTCAAAGATGTCTGCGACAACCTACCTGCAAGTGTACCTAGAAGAATTGATGTTGTTTTGAAGGCAAAGGGTGGTCACACCAAATATTGATTTGATTTGGAATTGTCTTCTGTTCATTTTCTTTCTATTTTGTTAATTGATAAAAATAAATTATTAATACTTCTATTTGTGGCTCCTACCGCCCCATCTCTTTACTTAATTGTGATGTTAAAATTTAGGCCAAAGTATTGGCCTCATGTCTGAACAAGATTATCCTCGCATTAATTCACCCTAATAAATCCAGAACAATCTGGCTTTATGCAAGGTAAAAGTACCTTTGGCAATAGAAGACGTCTATATTTCCATATCCATGGTGCCTCCAGGTATCAGAGAAGTGGGCTTGTGTTGTCCTTGCATATAGAAAAAGCATTTGATACATGAGCTGGGAATGATACATTTGATATATTGATACATTTGATACATGAGCTACAGTATGTCACATATGGGTTTTATTCCATTTTAGCCCATCTTTCATTAAATGGGTTTGCCTACTATATTGTCACTCAAAGGCTCGGGCCCACACCAATAGTGATGTTTCTCAACCTTTTCCCCACCAGAGGGGTACCAGACATAGGTGCCTACTCTCCCCCATTTTGTTCTCTGCCACTGCAATTGAAGCTTTGATGTTATTTGTTCACCAATCTTAGGAAGTGATGAGCATAATCTGGGACCCCCCGGAGGAGAAAATCTCCAGATGATGCACTGATTTATTTGAATGGTTCTGTGCAGTCCTTCCATGCTTTGATGAGGGTGGTGGAGAGTTTGGGGATGTCTCGGCTCTCAGAGTTGGATGGGATAAATTTATCGCATTCCAGGTAGGTCCCCCTGTCCTATGATTCTTTGCAGTCTTCCCAACTGCGAATGGTTGATTAATTTAAGTACTGTACCTAGGAGTTTCTATTCACACAGCTCCCACTGAGTATGAACCTCTTGATATTCTCCCTATAGCGAATCAACTGGGAGGAAACTACAGGTCTGGTCTACTCTGCCTTTCAATCTGATAGGCCAGATCAACATTGTGAAAATTATTTATTTGCCTTAATAACTTTATCTTCAAAGGGCTTCCCCTGTTTTCCTTCCCAGAAAATGATACCAATAGATCCCATTATATCTTCCTTCATTTGGAATTGCTCCCCACCCAGGTTTGTGGGTGCATTACAAGCCTCTCCAAAGAACAGTGGCCTGGCTTACCCAAATATTTACATTTTGGCCACTCAGATTACATATGCATATGATTGACTATACTCTGAGACTCCTAACCCCTCCACCATGACCTCATGGCTGCCCTGGAAAGTGCATCCCAATGCCCGGTTGATGAATTTCATAGAGCCATCTTATCACACTGCATTTTCTCCAGAGGATGTTTGCTGCCTGGTCTGGATGGGGGGAGAGGGAGATCTTAGCTCCTGTGAGTGATAGTGTTAAACCACACTCACCCCTGTGGTATAATCGGAAATTGAAGGAACTGGAACTTGGACGCACATTGGTGGCTGGCCTGGGGAGTTATTTACATCTCTCATGTGTTCTGTAACAACAATTAGTTTCTTTCTTTTGATGCACTTAAAGAAAAACATGGACTCCAGAATAAATTCTTCTTCAAATACCTTTTATTGAGACATGCTATAAAAGACCAATTTGGTGTTGCACACGCAGAAATCTCTTCCTATCCTCTAGAATATTTTATTGAAACTTAATCTGGATTTCCCAGTGCCTATAACTCCAGAAGTTTGTCTCCTCAGAATCTTTGAGGCCTTCTTTCCTCACACACGTAGTCACTCCCTATTTTGTTTACTTCTTTTCTGCACTCTGAAAGCTATTCTACTACACTGGAAATATTCGACTCGATACGTTTGCCATTTGATTAGTATTAGCTTACTAAAATGCAAAATAATTCATGCCGGCAGGGCTTGTCCGAAAAATGTACTCGGATATGGTAATCATGGTTAGATGCTTCAGTATCACAAGATGCTTGTATGGTTTCTTCTCTGTAAGATATTTAATGTTGCTTTATTTCATGCTTGGTGCCTTTTTACTAGGGTAGGTGGCCCCTCAGCCTTGTGCAATAATGATGACCGTAGTACATGCACAGCCTCTTTTTTTTTCCCTGAGGTAGGAGAAAGGGAAAGTTGTGTGTGTGGTATGTACCAGGGACGTGTGGTGAGGCACTGGCTAGTATCAGAGACAGATACATAGTTTCCTTAGTTAGTAAGGTTGAATAAAGACATCAGTCCATCCAGTTCAACCTATCCCTGTACATTGTGTTTCATTAAGATGCTCATCTATTATGTTATTATTTATTTAAGGTACCCATATAGTGCTGTCAATTTATGCAGTGCTTCACACATACATCGCACACTCACATCGGTCCCTACCCTCAAGGAGCCCACAGTCCAAGGTCCCCAACTCACATTCATATACTAGGGCCAATTTTGGACAGAAGCCAATTAACCTACCAGCATGTCTTTGGAGTGTGAGAGGAAACCGGAGTAAACCCACGCAGACACAGGGAGAACATGCAAACTCCAGGCAGGTAGTGTCGTGGTTGGGATTCAAACCAGCGACCCTTTTTACTACTAGGCGAGAGTACTACCCACATACATGTAGTAACATACAGGTTACATACGCAATGATAGTTAGAGCGAGAGCAATAATTCTAGCACTAGACGTCCTCTGTAGCTCTAAACATGTAATCTGTAAAAAAAATTAAAGTGTCGCCTATGAAGATTTTTAAGTACTAAAGTTTGGCGCCATTGCACGAGTGTGCGCAGTTTGAAAGCGTGACATATTAGATATCTATTTACTTGGCGTAACATCATCTTTCACATTATACAAAAAAATCGGGTTATCTTTAGTGTTTTTTTTTTATATTCATGAAACTGTTTTTTTCCAAAAAAAGTGTTTAAAAAATAGCTGCGCAAATACCGTGTAACATAAAAAGTTGCAACAATCACCATTTTATTCTCTAGGGTGTCTACTAAAACAATATATATATATATAATGTTTGGAGGCTCTGAGTAATTTTTTAGCAAAAAAATTATTATTACATGTAGGAGAGAAGTGTCACAATTGGCCTGGGTGGCACGTGGTTAATTACAGTAAGTAAGTGATATACTAATAATTATTATATATTGTTTTTAAGGTAATTTACTATATTTTCAAAAACTGTACTCAAGCAGGTGGCTTAACAGACTAATTACTGAAATTTGAAGTTATATCTTCAAACCAGTAATTTCACAGTAAATAGATTAATAATAAATTATTATCTTAGAACTTATAGCATAATAATATATGATTTAGCTTGATTATAACAGTACCTTTTCAACAGCAGCAGATTCTCATCCTCTTAACTGTGTGAGAAAAACATGGGATTGTGAGTAAACCTTATACCTATAAACCCATGTTTTTTCCTTCTAATTAAGAGGGCTGGGCTGGAAGGAAGCATTTGTCTTTTAGTCTTTGAAAGGCGTGCCTCCACTGCAGCATTTTTATTGGACAGCTGGGGCTAATGGTACTTTACTATTGGTCCAAGACTCCAAGCTGTCCATTGAGCTCAGTGCCTGTGACAAGAAGTGAGGAGAGGCACTATGAGCTCAACATCTCAGTCTGCTGCAAACAGTGTGCCAGCTTGTATTTAAACTGGCCGCTCTGTATGTAGCTTCTGACAGGCTGTACAAGGAGCCCTGTATCTCTGGAAATTTGGGGTCTCTCTGACCTCAGGTCGCTGAGCTACAACCCTACCCTTATCACCTGCCTCCCCTGACTGCACGTCCCTGGTATGTGCTTATTCTGTGTGTTTCTTTTTCTTTCTTTTTTTCTTTTTACCATGATTGTTTCCATATATATCTATATTAGTCTATGCAATTAAGTCAGCCCCTCTCTGCAATGTGCTTTATATGGACTCTGCGTAACCTAACAGCATATTGTTACTGTTCAGTGCCTCGTGGTACTATTTTTTTGTATCTTATGTTAATAATGCAAAATTCAGAAATAAAAACCTTTAAAAAACACTTGTATTTCTAAAAGCATTCTTAATGTACAGCATTTTTCACACTTGCCTAAAACATTTGCACAGTGCTGTATCTACTCATTTTGCTGAGTGCTCTCACTCTGTCTTACAATTAAGATTTATTGGTCATGTACCAAAAAATAAAAGGGGTGGTAACCTAAAACCTACATTGAAAAAAACAGGAAGTTTACTGGATTGAACAATTTAACTAGTTAGGAATTAGACCTTTTTTTTCATTTTTTGCACACATGTAAAATTCTTAATTTTTGGCCATAAAATTACATTAACCCCAGAACATTATATATTTTCCAAAAGCATTGACACTGTAGAATAAAAAGATGATAGTTGAATTTTTTTTAAATATTAAAATTAATTTTAGTGCAAAGATTCAGAATAAAATACTCATACTTTGAGAAAAATATAAATGATGAGGTAGTATTTAGTAAATGGATACCAAACATGTTAAGTCTTAAAATTGAGCACACCCATGACATTGCAAAAAACGACTGTACTGAAAAATCTTCATAGGTGACACTTTAAAATACTTTACAGCTCATCAGTTTAGAGTTAACCGTGAGCTCTTGTACTAGAATCATTGCTCTCACTCTGACATTCATGTGCAGTGCGACATACATGTGTGCACCCTCAGTGTATGTTTGTATTTGCAAGTGAATGCAGGGCAATAGGGGTCACGATAAAAAAATGTTAATACATTTTTTTATTTCGCTTTTTTAACTTTTTTTATTCTATTAATTAATTAATTTTTACTTTATTGTTATCACAAGGGGTTAAAAAAAATGTGACAATATTGGGAAAGTGACAGGTACTGTTTATGGAGACATTTGGGGTCTAATAGACCCCCATGGCTATGATAAATTGAGAGAAAAGTCCTGGACAGCCGCACTCAAAATGATAATCGCCTTTATTTATAAAAACAACCAAAATACATGTCACAGCAAGACGTGCAGGGAAGCTGACATGTTTCACACTATAGTTAGTGCTTAATCATAGCTATGACATGTATTTTTGTTGTTTTTATAAATAAAGGTGATTATTATTTTCAGTGCGGCTGTCCAGGACTTTTCTCACAATTTATCGTTACAAGCATTGCGGGCACCTGAGGCTTCCAGTTTGGAGGAGAGGTTCCTGATTGACCTTCTCAGAGCGGTGTTTTTTCTTTCCTCAGACCCCCATGTCTACCTTGCCCTTAACAGCATCTAACCCAGCAAAGATCTGCTTGGTTAGGTGTTCCCCTGGCTGCACTGGACAGTGAATGGAAGATCAAAAAATGGATGTGACAAAATCATCACCGATTTCGGTTTCATTTAGTAGAGAGGAGATCAAAGTATGAACGTGCCTTGGTCTTCCCCTGCTCTCCATCCTAAAGCCCAATGATGTTGGTAAGAGCAGGAGAGGCCGGCAACCATGCGGGAAGGGGGGGATGATGGGGGTGCCAGCAATGGGGGGGACACCACTGCGGGGTTGAATGAAAAAAACTAATAGTGTGTACTTGGCTTAAGTCTAGTCCATTAAAATCTGCTAATCTAACACTACCCTCCCCAGACTGACAATGCTGCTGTCCAAAGCTGTTTGCTTTACTACTTCATCCAGAATGCAGACACCCTAAGACAGAAGTATGTTTCTGGTAGGGATGGGCCGAACACCCCCCTGTTCAGTTCGCACCAGAACATCTCGAACAGGGAACAAGTTTGAGTGAACCCTATTAAAGTCTATGGGACACGAACATGAAAAATTGAAAAGTCCTCATTTTAAAGGCTTTTATGCAAGTTATTGCCATAAAAAGTGCATGGGGACCTAGGTGCTGCCCTGGGGGACATGTATCAATGCAAAAAAAAAGTTTTAAAAACAAATGTTTTTAAAGAAGCAGTGATTTTAAAGATGCTTAAAGTGAAACAATGAAAATAAAAAATTCATTTAAATATCATGCCTGGGGGGTCCCCTTAGTCTGTCTGTAAAGTGGCGCATCTGTACAATAAATAGAGCCTGCTGCAGCAATAATGACATTTCTAAAGGAAAAAATGTCATTTAAACTTGCGGCTGTAACTTATTACCATGTGCTATCGATTTGTGCCTTCCGTTGAACAGTGCCTGCACATGCACAGAACGCCATCATAGCACATACACACATTGTTGGAGGGTTTTTTCGACGGGAGATACCATTTCACGGACACAATTGAAAGATATCCAAAGAGCGGAGGGACACCATAGATGTCAGATTGTGCCTCTCTGTAAACCTCTGGCACAACAGCGAGGCACAATATGACAAATACGGTGTCCCTCCGCTGTTTGAATAGCATTAAATTGTGCCAGGGCACATGCCCTCAACATGGGTGTTGATGGGGACAAGGGCCTCTTCCCGACAACCCTGGGCTGTGGTTGTCAGGGACTGCGGGTGGGGGGTTTATCGGAATCCTGGAAGCCCCCTTTAACAAGGGGTCCCCCAGATCCCGACCCCCCCTATGTAAATGGTACCCATTCACCAAAAAAGTGTCAAAAAGTAAGAAACACAGGAAACTGTTTTTGACAAGTTTGGACACGAAAAATAGAAAAAAAAATGCTTTGCCATGTGAGGGGCCGCTGCCACCAGATGACATAGCTGGGTGGCTCCCTGTCAAAGCAAAGAGGAGGCAGACGATCAGAGGCCTCTCAAGAGGTGACAACGGCTTTTTTTAATATATTTTTCTGGCCCAGCAGGCATCGTGATTGACCATGGATACATTGAGGGGCACGATTTTTATTTATTTATTTTTTAATAAAGGACTTGTCAAAAACTGTTTCCTGTAGTTTTTACTTTTGAGACTTTTTTAGTGAATGGGTAGGGATACAACGTACCCGATACCCATTTGCATACGGGGAGGGATCTGGGGGCCCCCAGATTCCAATAAGGCCCCCGCTCGCAGACCCTGACAACCACAGCCCAGGGATGCCGGGAAGAGGCCCTTGTCTCCATCAACATAGAGACAAGGTGCTTTGGGGGGCACCCTCCCCATGTTGAGGGCATGTGGCCTGGTATGGTTGGTATGGTTCGGGGGGCGCTTGCACTCCCCCTTTCCTGACCTGTCAGGCTGCATGCTCGGATAAGGGTCTGGTATGGATTTTGGGGAACCGCACGCCATTTTTTTTTTAAATTTTGGCATGGAGTTCTCCTTAAAATCTATTCCAGACCCGAAAGGCCTGGTATGAATTTTGGGGGGAACCCCATGCAATTTTTTTTCTTAATTCTGTCATTGGGTTCCCCTTAACCACTTCAATACAGGGCACTTTCACTTTTCAGCTTTCAGTGCTCATTGGCATCCATGGAAATCTTGGTGAGCTAGACATGGCACTGCTCCCGGTTTTTAACATTGGTGTCTATGGGAAATCTTTGTCAGCTTGACATGGCACTGCTACCGGTCTTTAAAGCGGAGTTCCACCCAAAAGTGGAACTTACACTTTAAGGACTCCTAACCCCCTGACATGCCACATTTGGCATGTCATTTTTGGGGAGAAAAGTGGGTACCTAGTTTGAAGGTACCCAACTCCCGCTCGCACCACCTAGGCGACTCCTTCTCTCCCCCTCCCTCCTTACAATCTTCTGGGACACGTCATAGGTCCCAGAAGATTGCCCAGCCATTCAGGATGCGTAGCACGACTCAAGCAAACTGTCACAGCCGGGTGCCCACACTAGTGGTGCCGGAACTGGGGAGAGGCAGGGGAGAGAATCGAGGCTTTTGGCGGCCCCATAGCTAGACCGTGGGACAGGTGAGTGTGTTTTTTAAAAGTCAGCAGCTACACTTTTTAAAAACAGAAAAATGAGTGGAACTCCGCTTTAACATTGGCTTCTATGGGAAATCTTGATCAGCAGCTTGACATGGCCCTGCTCCCAGTTTTTAACATTCAAAATTGGCGTTTTTGGGAAATCTTGTCAGCTTGACATGGCACTGCCCCCGAACCATAAGTGACAGGGACACCAAGCTTGGGGGGCACTGAGAGAGGACCCAAGACTACAACATATCTGATTTTTGGGTTGGCCAGCTTGCCTAGGTAATCAGTTATGCCTCTAAATGACTATTGCAATGCAGTACATGCATTGAGAAGTGAAAAAAGGTATTGCTTCACTTTTTAAGTACATTTTCGTTTTACATACATGCTCCATACACTACACTGACTGCACTAAACTGACTGAACACACTATCCACTAACTACCTGCCTAATCTCCATTATCACACACACTATACATGGCTGCCGTGTAAGCAGCAGCCTTATACAGTGTGGGGCGTGGACTTAGCCCCTGAGCCATGATTGGCCAAAGGCACTCTGGCTTTGGCCAATGATGGCTCTCACAGTACATTGTGCTGTGATTGGCCAAAGCACACAGGTCAGGTTCATTCTTTGGCCAATCATCAGCAATCAATGCACTGCTAGAGTGCAGTGCAAGATGGGGTGTTCATTGGTGGTCGAACTTCCTGCCAAGCACCCCGTTTGTTCTTGTGTTCAGAGAACACACGAACAGCTGAATCCAGCCCACGCAGCTCATCCTTAATTTCTGGCAGGATCCCCAGGTGATGAAACAAAAGGCAAAAGAGCCCAAAAATACAAACTTAACATGACCACCACATCTAAGGATTGGTAAACTGTAAAATAATACATTTTTGTTTTGGGGTTTAATAATGCTTTAACATTCTACAGACTCATGGTCTCATTTCTAATTTTGATTTGCAATTCTTTTCTTTATTTTGTAAGTTTATTCCATTTCAGCATAATTTTGTTTGTTTTCTTTTTATTTTTATTTTGTTTTTATAGTTTACCATGGAATGAATAGGGGCTATATTAATTTTGTTTTGTGTTAAGATGTGTGTTATCCTTTGAGATGTAAAAGCAGTCAACTGATTGTATCTCTCTTGTACACCTGCAACTTGCTACCATGTAAATGTGTCAGGGAAGGCGATACTGCTGGAGTCCGTCAGCACACTCTGATACACATGAGCAGACTGGAAAGTACCCAGGCAGATGCGCCTAATCAGGGGCATCGCCTTGCGTGCATGCCTACTCACACATCTGTCACTAATGTTGGCGCCAAGCAAGCTATTTAAACTGGCTGCAGCTTTGACTCATTGCTGTTTGGTCTGCAACTTCTGTGTGTTGTATGCTGATTCCATGTGACCTCTGATCTTAATCCGGCCTGTGTTTACCTGCTACCTGCCCCGACCAGCTTGTCTTTTGGATTCTGCCTACTGATTCTGTTTGATTGATCTCCCGCTACTGACTTGGCTTGTGACCTGACTTCCCTGCTGTCTATGCCTGATCTGTCCGAATGCTACCAACCCAGCCTGCCTGACCCTGCATCCTGCTCATCCAGCCTGCTACAGCTTCCAGTCCAGTGAGCCTCCATCCGGTGCCTGCTTCCAGCTGATCATCACAGTCTGTCACCAGCCAAGCATCATGCCAGCTCATCTGCTACCTGCCATACCTATCTGCTGACTGCTGCCACGCAGACTACTGAACTGATTACAGGTGCTCATACCTCACCATGCTCCTGTGGCTGCTATATCACTACCAGTGGCCCTCAAGCCAGAGCTGTACAAGAGGCCTTCCTCTACACATCAGGCTCACTGGCCAGGTATGTGACAAATTGATACTTAGTTTCTTGTCCCTTTGTATATCGTTTATTCTGGATTTTGTTTCATTGGGGTTTTTTACCTGAGGAAGGGTTGACTTTGTTTAAAAGCTTATATGCTGATGGAAAACTGTTGAATTGTTTTGTGTTTTCTCACTAAAATTCCAAAGAGCTGCAGCCTTGTATATATATATATATATATATATATATATATATTATTATTATTATTATTCAGGATTTATATAGCACCAACAGTTTGTGCATCACTTTACAATATAATGGGAGACAGTACAGTTACAATACAATAAAATACAAGAGGGTTAAGAAGGCCCTATTCATAAAAGCGTGCAATCAAATTTTACTGTGTATATATATATATATATATATATATATATATATATATATACCACGACACTACCTGCCTGGAGTTTGCATGTTCTCCCTGTGTTTGCGTGGGTTTCCTCCAGGTACTCAGGTTTCCTCCCACACTCCAAAGACATGCTGGTAGGTTAATTGGATCCTGCCTAAATTGTCCCTAGTATGTATGAATGTGAGTTAGGGACCTTAGAGTGTAAGCTCCTTGAGGATAGGGACCAATGTGAATGTACAATGTATATGTAAAGCGCTGCGTAAATTGACGGTGCCATATAAGTACCTGAAATAAATAAATAAATATATATATATATATATATATATATATATATATATATATATAGGTATATTTCTGAGCATAGAATAGTTTTGTTCAGTTTTATATATGTGTGTATATAGATGTTTTTTACATTTAACCAGAGCAGTTTTTCAAGTTTTTAAACACAGAGTATCTACCATTTATAGTAGATCATTTTGAATATTTGCTTAACCCCTGTCTTTACCTGGACTGAATTCCTTGCACTTAAATTCAGTATGTCATCAAGCATTTACATTGAATCATTTGTTAGAAGGAAATCATCTGATGGAGCTGTGCCCTTGAAAACTCTTTAGAGCCCTGGTTACAAAGTTAAGAAACATAATTAAACTCCTCTTCGCATTAACATTTATATAATACATAAACTAAATGCTTATCCCAATTCACCAAACAAATTACATTCCAAGCATTCTAATCAGTTACTTATCAATGGTACCATTTGAAATTATTTCTAGTTCTACAACTCAAAATGCAAGATGCCTTAAATGCAAACCCTGTACATTTACATACTGATTTCATGAGCAGAGCAAAAGGTATTTGCCGGTAACAGTACAAGACTCAGCATTTTTATTGTCTGCAAAATCCTGCTGCTCTCTGATATGAAAATTCAATTATTTTAGAATGGGTACTCTCATTAAATTTTGACAAGCAGTGCAAGCTTAGGTACCAAGGATAGCTCTAACAGCCAGTTGGGTCTGATAGCACTGGGCAGAATTTTAAATTGTAGTATTTTTACTAAACGAGATTACCTGACAATTTGATATTAAAAGAAACAAAATTAATCAAAATATTGGTCTCCAGCATTTCGAGGGAGAGATTTTTACTACAATGTAACACACAAAACTTTATGCATGTTTGCTTTGTAACAAAGAGACATGAATTTAGTGTAGTGGGGTTTTTTTTGGTAGTAGAGTGATGAGAATACATTTTTTTATATGGGCAGCAAAGAATGGTTGGATCCAATAGACACAGCAAAATGGCTAGAGAGAATCTTAAAAACCTTGCCTTGACTTTGTCACTAGGATGTTGTTCTTTAGGCTAGCTTAGGTATAATGACATTGCAGATGGTAACATAATTATACCACACTGCGACTTGTTCAACATAGTGAACTTAGAGTCAAGCACACGCAAAGAAATGGTTTAGAAATGTTTCCAGTTCTCTAAGTCAGTTGCTGGGAAGAAGGGGGGGTGCTAAATCCAGCCTTATAGGTGCAAGAGTGGTTATACCACCTGCTCTCACAGTAGTTCTGCAAATGCAAATGCAATACGAAAAAAAAAGGTTTCAAACAATTTTAAAATTTTTATGCCCCGTACACACGATCGGACATTGATCGGACATTCCGACAACAAAATCCGTGGATTTTTTCCGACGGATGTTGGCTCAAACTTGTTTTGCGTACACATGGTCGCACAAAGTTGTCGGAATTTCCGATCACCAAGAATGCGGTGACGTACACCACGTACGATGAGACTAGAAAAGTTCTCGACAGGCATCTCCCCCCAGGCTCTGGGGATCATTATCCCAGAGACCTGTTCTGCCATCATACAGGTCCTGCAGAAAGATTATATTAAGGTAAGATTTTTATCCTTTAATATCACATTTTATTGTATTTAATGTTTGATAATGTATTGTATTTCTTTCCTCATTCCCTAATTACCATGATTGTAATATGCTGTGAATGTCCCCTTTGTTCTCATGCATGCTGGATTTTTTTGTAATTATTTTTTGTTGTCCTTCATACATATTTGCCTTCACTTACCTCCCCAGCATGCTCTCCTGGCCCTATATTCACCTCATGTAGTCACTTAACAATGTATTTTATCAGCTCCATAGTAGTGCTTTACCCCAAACACCCCTAAAATGTTTTTAAATGTGATTGGTGCTTCAAATTCAGGCAGAGTGCCAGAAGCTTTTTTTGGGGGGTCCCCAAATCATTTTGAACCCTCCCTCCCCCAACTGCTAAGTCAGCTGATACCAATTCTCTATCTATCCTCAATCATCTATCTGCTGACTTTGCCAAACCCATACACACTATACCCATCTCTTTTGTGGTCAGAGTTATGGATGAATTCCCCAAAGCATGTAGTGCAAGGGCCTGCCTGTATACTTTCAAATGGTACTGTTTAAAGTTTGGGTATCCTATTATTATCTTGATAGGTAATAGCAGAATGTCAAAATGTGCTAAAATGTGTACAGTGTGTATTTATATCTTTGTATTATGACACTTCTTACCTGTCCAGTGGGCTGCCAATAGTGTAACTAAGGGGTCTGTTCAAAGTAATACACTTTATATAGGCATTCATCTCTCAATGAAGTGGAGAGGGTTACCTGTCCAAGAGTTCCCCCCCTATAATGTTAGAAATGGCCCATGAGAGGGGGGGGATCTGATAGGTGTACCTTATACTTTGGTCTTAAAAAATTCCCATAAATAAATAGTATCTTGATGTTGGCCAAGACTGTTTGTGTCTAATCTGCTTTCCATGTTTATGTGCAAAAAGACTCATTTTTTTTTTGTTTTACTCCACAGTTTCCTTCCACGCCACAGGAATGGCAGACTGTGGCCTCCCACTTTGCTCAGTGGTGGGACTTTCCTAACTGCGGAGGGGCAATTGATGGGAAACACATCCACATCATCCCACCACCCAACTCGGGGTCGTACTATTCTAATTATAAGGGGTTCAATAGTATTGTGATGTTGGCGGTGGTGTCGGCTACTTATGAATTTCTGTATGTGGACGTGGGGAAGAATGGCAGGATGTCCGATGGTGGAGTCATCGCCCAGATGGAGTTCTACAGGCGTCTCCAGAATGGCAGCTTGGACTTGCCACCCCCAGAAGACAATGTGGAAGGACTCCCATTCATCTTCGTTGCGGATGAAGCTTTTGCGCTGGGGACCATCTTATGCGGCCATTCCCGATGAGGACCCTCACCCCGGACCAGAGGGTTTTTATTTACTGGCTGGCCAGAGCCAGAAGAGTGGTGGAGAACACGTTTGGAATCATGGCCAGCCGGTTCCGCCTATTTCTTACACCCATACATATGGCGGAGTACAAACTGAATCACATTATCCTGGCGTGCTGTGTTCTACACAACTTTTTATGGCAACATTCTGCCAACTATGCTGGCTCAGTTGGGCCTGAGGCTGGAATTCAAAATGAACCAACCCTGACAGCGCTTGAAAGTGGCCGTCCTGGCTTGCCCCCCCTGAGTGCCCGTGATGTCCGGCTAAGATACCTTGAATTCTTTGCGGGTAGGGGGGCTATCAATATGCCAGACAATGTCTAAAACCTTTTTCAAATTAAAAAAAAGCAAATCTTTGGTGACATTTACTGCTTGTGTTTGTTTTAGCTGACCCTGACAGAAATGTGGTGAGTCCTGAAAATGGCGTGATTGTGTAACCTTACAAAGCACTGTTGGGTGTTATTTACTAAAGGCAAAGACACTTTGCACTACAAGTGCAGTTGAAACTGCACTTGTAGTGCAAAGTGGATTTGCCCTTAGGAAATAACACCCATTGTCACATAAAACAGCAATTAGAGCACCACAAAAGTGTTGTAGCGTTGAGACAATAATCCACACATTCTTGATTAACAATCTTTTTAATACCTGCACAATCACATGTGCATTTCAAAAAGGTTTTTAAAACAAACCAACATGTTTGTTGTATAACAATTTTTGGAGTCACATTAGAAAAAGTAGAAATGTCCATTTAAGATAAAACAGGCATGTTTAAAACCAACAAGAAAGACACAAATCTTGAACTTACAAAGTTCACATTTGGTAGAACTTGAAGGCAATATCAGACATGAGTATTTACAAACTGTGTTTGATATTGCGTTCAGATGGGGTGAAGTCACCCCAGGAAAAGCCAAATTTTGAAGATGCACACAAATAGCCGAATGTCAACATGTGCTACCTGCCATCACGGGGGATCAAGGGACGTGTTTTGGGGGTGCAACCCCTTCCTCTCAGCTACTTTATTATTGAGGAAGGGGTTGCACCCCCAAAATGCGTCCATTGATCTCCCGTGATGGCAGATAGCACATGTTGACACACTGTGTGTCTCTTCAAAATTTGGCTTTTCTTCAATTTGACAAAAAATGTAAAAAAATTGTAGCACAACAAAAAACAAAGGGATTTGGAGGGGTTTTAAACTCGCCCCAAAACATCACTGATGTTCTTATTTTTTTTGAAGAACATCATTGATGTTTTTCTTGATGTTTTCCAAGTCCCTATTACACCCCATGATCTCCCCAATCAGGATCTGTGCACTTTCTGAGGTGAAAGGATCTGGATCCACAACATCACGATCACCTAAAAAGATAGAAACCAAAAAAAAACAGGTATTATAAATATGCCGGCATCCATCTCTTACCTGAGCCTGTGGTCGCAGACACTCACCTGTTGTGGTGCCAATTTCCACCACGTCTTCCTCCTCCTGCTCTGTTTGTCTGGGGTGGATTTCCCCTTCTTTCAGAGGTGGGGGGACTCTGGTCTCCTCGGATGAGGGGTGTCCTCCGAATATTTTCTCCCCTATGTAAAAAAAAAAAGGTATACTTAGCACACAGATATTTGATGGCAGAACTATAAATATGAAACATTGTTTGGAAATGGGGTACAATTTTTTTTGTGGCCAGAGTTCCAAGATGTAGCATTTTTCTTGTCCTTTGCCAAGCTTGAATACTTTACCTGTCTTGTACAAGCTTCACAGATGGAGACACCCCTATAGTATACACTGTGTTCTTGTGTCCCACACTAGTTCTCCAGCGTCCAGATGTGAAAACTGCTGCTGAGTGTCCTCTCCTTACACAGAATCTAGTTTGCATTTCATTCTAGTTACAAACCCATCTACCCAACCAAATTAGTTTCAGACAAGTAGGTCCTAAAAAATGTGGCCAAATGCATATGGACAAAACCATGGTGTTTTCTAGGCCGAACGAACAATGTTTGATACGAACGAATAATGTGCCCATGAACATGAAAGTTGCCATTTTAAACTGGACAACAGTTAAGAAAAGCACATGGAGCAGCACGAATGTAATAAACATAAAAAGAATAGGAACACAGCACAACTACTTACTTTTTTGCAGCACTCTCCGGATCTTTCTGTACTGCTTGTGCTCTCTTAATTTCAGGTCTGACCACTGCTTCCTGAGCTGATCTTTCGATCGTCGTACCCTGAAATTCCGGTGCAGACTCTTGACCACTTTCGCCATGATCTTGGCCTTTCTGACATTGGGGTTAGGGTAAGGTCCATACTTTCCATTACAGTCGGCCCTCTTCATTATGTCGACCATCTCCAACATCTCCCCAAAGGACATATTTGATGCCTTAAGACGTCTCCTTCTGGAACGGGACGTTTCAGGCTCCGGGCTTTCCTCCTCCTCGTTGGTGTAATTATCAGACACCTACTCTGACTCCGCCATGTGCTCTTCCCCACTGCGCAAAACGAGAAGGGGCGGGGAATAGACTAGAAAGAACATCAGGGGCGGGCAGAGTTTTATGCATGCGCAGTGTCTATAAAGCGTAACACGCATGCGTAGTACGTACGATCTGTGAGCGGAGGAAGGAGTGACGGAGGGGCCGATCGTGATAGCGAAGGTAACATTTAACATTGGGCCTATGCTGCTTCTAGATTGAGGCCTGTATTTGCACAAGTTTAGAAGACTTTAGGCTGACATTAGGGTTTGTCTTGTGTTGTGTCTTGCAGTGAAAATGGATATCTTGAAAGATAAGGACTTTATGCCAATCTTCATTGATATGTTCAGGGAGCTGCCTTGTCTGTGGCAGATAAACCACCCTGATTATAAAAACCAAACAAAGAGGAAGGCAGCGCTGGATAATTTGTTGGAATTTGTGAAGACGGTGATCCCCACGACAGACATGACCTATTTGAAGATCCTAATTGGTGGCCTGAGGAGCACTTACCTAAGGGAGCACAAGAAGGTCCAGGATTCCCAGAGATCAGGAGCAGCAGATGACGTTTATGTCCCCAGGCTGTGGTACTATGACAGGCTGCATTTTCTGGCAGGTCAGACTGAACCCAGGCCAGCACGCTCCAGTCTTCCTTCGACGCTTCCTTCCCCCCCCAGCTGAGGCTTCTGACGCCCAACCTGGGCCTTCCAGGCAGCAACATGTGGAGGAGCCCAGCTTGAGCCAGGTATAGCATTCCTCTAAATATTTCTGGTTGTCCAATCAATGATGTTAACTAGATGTTAGTTTGGAGTACTAATTTCTGATTGTGATTGATGAAGCAAAAACTAAAAGTATGTCCCTTTTTCATACACAGGGAAGTCTCAGCCAGGAGGTGGCCGGGCCAAGCAGGCTGCCTGATATCCAGGTCCCTCCCCTACACCTGCAAAGACAAAGTGCCAGGAAGAGGAGTAACCTGGAGGAGGCTGCCATAGGCCTCTTTTGGAAGGCTACAGAGGCCCTGAGAACCCCCCACACTGTGGAGGAGGACTTTGCTGGCATAACTGCCTGCAAAATGATGCAGATGGAGGAGGGCCAACGACTCCTATGTGAGTTCCTAATTTTGGAAGCTCTCAATAAGGGGTTGAGGGGCCAAATAACATGTTCTACCCACATTTGTGACCTCACCCATGGTCCTCCTCCTCCTCCTCCAGGTCCTACTCCTCCTCCTCCTCCAGGCCCTACTCCTCCTCCTGCCACATCTCCAACACCAGAGCCACAGCCGGGAAGGAAGCATGAAAGGAAGACCAGAGAGTGATGACCTGGGTTCAGTCTGCTCTGGCAAAATATGCAGCCTCTTGTAGTACCACAGCCTGGGAACATACATGTCATCTGCTGCTTTCCGGATCTCTGGGACTTCTGGACCAGACTGCACTCCCTTACATATGGACTCCTCAGGCCACCAATTTTGCTGGAAAAGAATTGATGTGTCCCCTGGGGGTCAAAGGCTTCGACAATTTATGATGTTTATCCAGTGTTGCCTCCCTCTTTGTTTGGTTCTGAGCCCTAATAAAGGAATTTTTGTTTCAATTATACTTGCCTATGTGTGTTTTCCTTCAAAAAGGACAGTTTGTTTGTGAGGAGGCAGGTACATTTCAAAAATACAATGTGAAATTAACAAGAGACACCAACACCAAACAATCTCCTTGAGATTAAATAATACAAGATATCAATGGTGTTGTGGTAACTTGACACACAAAACACACACAAAAATAATATGGAGTAAAACACAAAAAAAAAACAATAAAAACATTGAAAAAAATACAAACCCAAAAAAAGACAAAAACAGCCTTGAAAAAAAAAAAAAAAAAATTTAAAAACCAAACAAAAAGAAATTTGGTCAGATGTGACAAATCAAAATATATTGAGGGAATCCCGGAAAAGAATAAAGAAAGAAGTTTGTGAGAAGTCTGTGTGAATATGAGCAGCAAAACTACTTCATTCTTCTCACATTATAAAGATGAACAGAGTCAGCTGTATTAAACTATTTAAAACATTGCAGCATGACGAAAGTGCTGTATCCATTCCGAACACTCATTTTACCAGACAAAGCTGTTCCGTCTCGGAATTTCCTCTGAGCATGCATGGCACTTTGTGCGTCGGAACTGGCCACACACGGTTGGAATTGACGCGATCGGATTTTGTTGTCGGAAAATTTTATAGCCTGCTCTCAAACTTTGTGTGTCAGAAAATCCGATGGAAAATGTCCGATGGAGCCCACACACGGTCGGAATGTCCGACAACACGCTCCGATCGCACATTTTCCGTCGGAAAATCCGACCGTGTGTAGGCATTAGTGTTAGAGGAATGACTTCTAACTTGCAATGCAGACCCTTTAGTCATTATTGACTATATGGTTGTTCCAGGTCAATGACTCAGGATCTACAGTAAGCAGTAAACAATTGTTTTTGCTTTGTTGACATTTTAGTAATTTGCCGTTTTGACAAAATGGAATTGGGAACAACAATCCGGCTGGGAATTCTTGCACTTTTTATATTTATGGGTTTTTTGGGGGGGAAATTAGTTCTAAACAGTATTTCTTGGCTGATATCCAGAACAGTATGTGCATGGGTAACCTAAAGGGAACCTGTCAGAAAGACAAACTGTTTTTATGTAATAGATTTTATTTACTTTTATATTATTGCTTGGCTTAGAAATAGCAGCAGCACCCCTGATTCATTACCACTTGAAAAAAGGCTTTTTTAGTTTTGTTTTTGCTTTTTTTTTAATCCAGCAATGGAAAACCCTAAATGAATGGTGAAGCAGGAACAGATGCAAAAGCTATAGGAAAGTTTACTCTCAAAAAATACAGATAAAGCTTTCACCTTCATACAAATTGCTTAGTGGAATAACAAAGTAATAGTATAGTTTGTGAGCTTCTTTTGTTGCAGTACCACACTGCACTGTCTTAAATGCTTTATAGAATGCCAAAACAGTACACAAAAATTACACAAAAACACTTCAAAACACAGGGATCACTATGCTGGCAGTGAGGAAGAGGAGGACTTTTGGGGAAGCTTCAATGGGGACAATTCACCCCACCCTAACACAAAGGGTACATTCTAGTTGATCTACTGCCACCATCCAAGAGGTAATCCAAAATGCTCTACTTTAAGGAACATTTTTTTGCATATCCTGATGGATCCCTGTACTGGAGTCATAGCTGCATAGCTGCAAGGGGTAACCTACTATCATAGTATGCCCACCCTTCCAAACACAGAGGAAATGGCTGGAAGCAGCAAGCGGGGCAGGGAAATCATGCTGGTGGTTAGGAGGAAGAGGAACGTTAGAGCGCTGGCAGTGAGCATGAAAAATTTTTGGGGAGGATTTAAGGTGGATGTTTCACCCCTCTCCAATACAATAGAAAATCATGTGGGAATATACTACCATCGCTCTACTACAGAATTGATCATGGGAACCCACAATGCATGATTTTTGTGCCTAACCAATATGTATACCTACAATTATACAATACAATGATGGGTATCACCACTTAAAGAAATCTGAAACAAACTATAGAGAAAAATGTGGAACAAGACACTAGCTTATGGCAACAGAATCATATATTTATTTAAAAAACAAGTTTAAAAAAAAATAAAACATTTTTATATTACTGTGTCCTTCTGGAATTGGATGTCTGCAGGCGGTGTTTGTTACGCAGTGCAGATCCCAGGCATATCCCTTGTAGTCTGTTTCAACAAGGACTGCATACTGTCTTAGGACAGGCGTTTGGTGGACTCACAGTATACCATTTTGCATTGCTCAAGCACTTACAGCACTAAGGGACATTGGCTAGACCAGTAACTACCTGTAGTGCAGCACTGATTTTTAACCCCTGGATGGTCAGCAAGGTTCTAGGGCTAGACATATGGGTAATCTGTTAACTGTTCCAGCCCAAGCCTCTTAATGCAGATTAGAGTCATTGAATTGACCATACAGGCTGCTAATATGTAGTCCTGGCATATACATATATATTCTTATGGCCCCTGGCCAGATGTGCATACACATTAAAAAAAGTGTCTATTATGGTTTATGATATTATTTCAAAGTGTTAAAACAGTTACATATGATGCACATGTAGGTCATAACAGGGCCATTTTATATAATTCTATCGATATGAGGGATGTCAAATGGGGTGGATATGTATGGGGGTTGATTGGGCATTTGTTGAGGGAAGATTGGGAGGGGGACATGGGATGAATACAGGGTGCCGCATATTCTATGTTCTTTTAATTTTTGCTGGTATTTAAGAGGAAGGTCTGCTGCACTGTAGGTATATCTGAATAGGGATACCTATTGAGAAAAGACTAGTTGCTCTCCCACAAGTTGGCTTTGGTTTGACACTAGTTGCTGAAACAGGCCCCGTTACCATTTCACACAGGGTGGAGGCTGGGATCTAGGGGTCCCCTTGTTAAAGGGGGCTTCCAGATTCCGATAAGCCCCCGCCCACAGGCCCCCACAACCACCTGGCAAGGGTTGTGGGGATGAGGCCCTTGTCCCCATCAACATGGGGACAAGGTGCTTTGGGGGGCTACCCCAAAGCACCCTCCTCATTAGGGATGAGCCGAACACCCCCCGGTTCGGTTCGCACCAGAACCTGCGAACGGACCGAAAATTCGCACGAACGTTAGAACCCCATTGACGTCTATGGGACTCGAACGTTCGAAATCAAAAGTGCTCATTTTAAAGGCTAATTTGCATGGTATTGTCCTAAAAAGGGTTTGGGGACCCGGGTCCTACCCCAGGGGACATGTATCAATGTATCAATGCAAAAAAAACTTTTAAAAACGGCCGTTTTTTCGGGAGCAGTGATTTTAATGATGCTTAAAGTAAAAAAAAAAAAAAAAGTGAAATATTCCTTTAAATATCGTACCTGGGGGGTGTCTATAGTATGCCTGTAAAGTGGCGCGTGTTTCCCGTGTTTAGAACAGTCCCTGCACCAAATGTCATTTTTAAAGGAAAAAATCTCATTTAAAACAGCTTGCGGGTTTAATGTAATGTCGGGTCCTGGCAATATGGATGAAAATCAGTGAGACAAACGGCATGGGTACCCCCCAGTTTATTACCAGGCCCTTTGGGTCTTGTATGGATATTAAGGGGAACCCCGCACCCAAATTAAAATAAGGAAAGGTGTGGGGCCACCAGGCCCTATATACTCTGAACAGCAGTATACAGGCGGTGCAAACAAGACAGGGACTGTAGGTTTGTTGTTAAGTAGAATCTGTTTGTAATTTTGAACAGGTACATTTTTAACGTGTTTAGCTCCAGCCAAAAAATCTTTAAGCTTTTTGGAAAACATAGGGAAGGGTTATCACCCCTGTGACATTTGTTTTGCTGTCTTTACTCCTCTTCAGAAGATTTCACCTCACTTTTGTCCCAATGACAAATGTTTTTTGAAAATTTGGGGTTTTTTGTGGAACAAGGATTGGAAAGCATCAATGGAAAGGAGAAATGTTTTTCCCATATTAACTCTTACAGGAGAGAATTTCCCTTCCTAGGGGTAGATTTCATCTCACTTCCTGTTGTCTCCTTCCATTTGCAAGTAGGAGTCGTTTGTAAGTTAGATGTTTGAAAGTAGGGGCCTGCCCTATATACTCAGCAGAAATTTGGGCCTTAGGTGTTGTTGTGGCCACAACACTGTAAGCCCTCACAGGGCCCTGCTGTGAAATATTAGACCAAAATTTGTAATTACATGCCCCTGTTGAACAGGAGCTGAAAAATTAGGCCTTAGGCACTGGTGCTGGTGCCACAACACTGCAACCCCTCACAGACACTCTAGTTGGAACGCAGGAACAAGCCCTGCTGCAAAGTATTGCATCAAAAATTGTAATTACACGCCCCTGTTAAACAGGGGCAGAAAAATTGGGCCTTAGGCACTGGTGCCACAACACTGCAACCCCTCACAGACACTCTAGGTGGAACGCAGGAATGAGCCCTTCTGCAAAGTATTGCATCAAAAATTGTAATTACACGCCCCTGTTAAACAGGGGCAGAAAAATTGGGCCTTAGGCACTGGTGCTGGTGCCACAACACTGCAACCCCTCACAGACACTCTAGTTGGAATGCAGGAACGAGCCCTGCTGCAAAGTATTGCATCAAAAATTGTAATTACACGCCCCTGTTAAACAGGGGCTGAAAAATTGGGCCTTAGGCACTGGTGGTGGCGCCCAGAACCAAAAATGTTCTTACAAGCTATCAGCGTGATCATTGAGGAGGAAGAGGATAATTACTCAGGGAAAGTTGTCCTTTGTGTGTGGCGCATCACCACACACTCGCACACAACATTGATGTACACCAAAGCACCCCCCTATTTTGTCACACTATTTTCCATAGCTGTCATTACATTTAGCAAATCTGGTATCACTGCAGTGGTGACATAGCTGCAGTGGGAAAACCAAAGGCCATAGACTGACTGCCCACACACAAGGTGACTTGGTTTGACACTTGTTCCTGACGTGGGCAAAGCTGCTATTTGGAGCAGCTCATCTTGCTCACAGCAGTGGTTTACACCATAGCACCCCTATTTTATCCCCTCATTTGCTATTGCTGTCATGCTGTCAGCAAATTTCCTTTACTAAAAATAAGGTCTGCAAGGCATAAAGTGGAATACAAAGTTTCTGCATGTAGAAGCAGTAGTTTTTGGAGTTTTTAAAGCTGATCCCCATGTTTCATTTAACTTGAAATAGTTTATTTGGACCAATCTAGCTGCTGTGTGTACTGTATAAACTGTATGTAGCCTCAGCTACATTTACAGCAAAATGTTCTGATAACAGGACAAGAACTTCCTGTCCCACTTCCAAAACAAATTAGAGATTGACTGAGTGCTACTCAGTCATTCAGAGAAAGCTTTGTTTTGATTCATAGAGTACATACTTCCAATGAATGTTTGAACAATGCTCGGCCTGACTCGATTTTGTTCTGGGAGTGACACGGAAGGTTCTCCTACCAATGTCAGAATACTTTGCTGTGTATTGTACAGTATCTCACAAAAGTGAGTACAGCCCTCACATTTTTGAAAATATTTTATTATATCTTTTCATGTGACAACACTGAAGAAATGACACTTTGCTACAATGTAAAGTAGTGAGTGTACAGCTTGTATAACAGTGTAAATTTGCTGTCCCCTAAAAATAACTCAACACACAGCCATTAACGTCTAAACCGCTGGCAACAAAAGTGAAAATGTCCAAATTGGGCCCAATATGTCAATATTTTGTGTGGCTACCATTATTTTCCAGGACTGCCTTAACCCTCTTGGGCATGGCGTTCACCAGAGCATAACAAGTTGCCACTGGTGTCCTCTTCCACTTCTCCATGACGACATCACGGAGCTGGTGGATGTTAGAGACCTTGCACTCCTCCACCTTCCGTTTAAGGATGCCCCACAGATGCTCAATAGGGCTTAGGTCTGGAGACATGCTTGGCCAGTCCATCACCTTTACCCTAAGCTACTTTAGCAAGGAAGTGGTTGTCTTGGAGTTGTGTTTGGGGTCACTATCATGTTGGAATACTGCCCTGAGGCCCAGTCTCTGAAGGGAAGGGATCATGCTCTGCTTCAGTATGTCACAGTACATGTTGGCATTCATGGTTCATGGTGCCGCCTCACCTTCAGTTTCCTCCTCTGCTCTATCTGGCACCCAAGTTGCATCAGTGACCTCCATCTTCATCATTACCACTAGAGACAATTTGGCAATAGGCTGCGGCTTGGGGAACATGAATGTCAGTTTGTCTACCAGTGTTCCTCCTTCTCTTTAGCCTCATGTTCCTGTCAACCTCAACCTCAGAACCAACATCAAACTCACTAAACAGAGGAAATGATGCCCTGCCTGAGGACTGACCACCATGTCCACCTTTGCCTGTGGACACATTTGTTGCTGGCCCCCTTACAGTGCCAAGGAATGTCTGACTCTCCTTGTTGTCCTCTCAGATATTATTGGGAGGGGGCGGTGCTTATAAGCAAATGTAAAGAAGAGATTGAAATCTGTACGTAGATGCACTTTAATCAATGTAAAGAGGTGTTTGGTGCACTTTAATTTGAGTACTCACACTACACAGGCACAATCCACGGATACACTATAATATACTGCAATATAATGCGGCAAACGTACAGTGACGCACAGAACTATACGGCGTTAAACTGGCAGTAACGCACACAAAACTATATGGCGTTACACTGGCAGTAACGCACACAGAACTATATGGCGTTAAACTGGCAGTAACGCACACAGAACTATATGGCGTTAAGTTGGCAGTAACGCACACAAAACTATATGGCGTTAAACTGCAGTAACACACACAGAACTATATGGCGTTAAACTGGCAGTAACGCACAAAACTATATGGCGTTAAACTGGCAGTAACGCACAAAACTATATGGCGTTAAACTGGCAATAACGCATGCAGAACTATATGGTGTTAAACTGGCAGTAACGCACACAAAACTATATGGCATTAAACTGGCAGTAATGCACGCAAATCTATACAGCGTTAAAATGACAGTAACGCACACAGAACTATATGGCGTTAAACTGGCAGTAACACAAGCAAAACTATATGGCGTTAAACTGGCAGTAACGCACACAGAACTATATGGCGTTAAACTGGCAGTAATGCATGCAAAACAATATGGCGTTAAACTACCAGTAACTCACACAGAACTATATGGCGTTAAACTGGCAGTAACGCACGCAAAACGATATGGTGTTAAACTGGCAGTAACACACGCAAAGCTATATAGTGTTGAACTGGCAGTAACGCACACAGAACTATATGGCGTTAAACTGGTAGTAACGCACGCAAAACGATATGGCGTTAAACTGGCAGTAACGCATGCAAAACTATACGCCATTAAACAGGCAGTAACGCACACAAAACGATATGGCGTTAAACAGGCAGTAAAGCAAGTAAAACAATATGGCGTTAAACTGTCAGTAATGCACACAAAACGATATGCCATTAAACTGGCAGTAACGCACGTAAAACTATATGGCGTTATAATGGCAGTAACGCACGTAAAACTATATGGCGTTATAATGGCAGTAACGCACACAGAACTATATAGCATTAAACTGGCATTAACACACAAAACTATATAGCGTTAAACTGGCAGTAAAGCACGCAAAACAATATGGTGTTAAACTGGCAGTAACGCACACAGAAGTAAGTGGCGTTTAACTGGCAGTAACGCACACAGAAGTAATTGGAGTTAAACTGGCAGTAACACAATCAAATAGACGGTGTTCAAGCATCACTACACTGATGCTATCTGAACTGTCCCTACTCTAGCTATACTCTAATGTCAAGATTACTGACATGGTCTCACTACACTACATTGAAACTATATGAGCTGTCCCTACTCCACACTAATGTATCTATGAATGACATGGTCTCACTACACTACAGTGAAACTATCTGAGCTGTCCTTACTCTAGCTGCACACTATGCAAAGCTGAATGATGGTCCTCCTCACTACACTCACACTATCCCTAGACTGACACTAAACTAATATTCTACACTGACAATTGAAGCAAAATAGCACAGTATAGCACACTAACTAACTAATAGCACTGAACAGAGCCCTGTTCTATCTCTCTCCACGCCAAAATCTCACTGAAAATGGCTGCCATTGAAAGAATACTTTTATACTGTGGGGCAGGAATGAGCCATGATTGGATAAAGTCATTATGACAGTGTCCAATAATGACTCTGACAGTGCTCTGTGCCCTGATTGGCTGAAACTTTCATTGCTTCAGCCAATCAGGGCTTGCAAAGCACAGTTGCCGCAGTGAGCTTTATGTTGATTGGGGAATCAAATAGATTTATCTGAGGACAACCCCTCCTTAGGCATATTGCGGAAAGTCTTCCCACCTTGGGAAGAGATTGAAATTGGTATGTACAGGTACACATTCTGAATGTCTAGAGACACCATTCACTCTCCTGGTTGAACTGAGAGAATGACTGTATTCAAAGACTTCATTTTTTACTTTATGATTAGTCTTACGTCTAAGACTGGGCTCCAGTTTCCAAATTGTTTTCTGACCATGAATATAGGTGAATAAAACCCCATGAATGTTTCTGCATTCTGCACTTGAATCACTGCACATTGTTGCAAAGGTGATTCTACATACTGACGAATTGCCATTTTTTGAGATCTTTGGATCCTGGTAAAAAAGAAAGTATGGCTTTGAGGGGGGGGGCATGTTGAGGACCTATATTTTTCTATGATACATCATCTGGCTGAGAAATTTACACAGCAGATGGACTATCCATCCATCTCTCTCTCTCTCTCTCTATACTGTATATATAATTGTTACAAGTTGGGGTAGCTTATTGGTAGTGCAGACTAGGGTGACTGGGTTACCATTAAAGTTCATGTGCGTGTAAAGGCAGGTGTCCCGATACTTTTGGTAATATAGTGTCTATACACACACTTACATCCTAGAAGGTGAATGGAGAGAGAGAGAACCCCCTGACAGATCCATTCAAATCCCTATATCTGTATGGAGGATAGCACTGTCATGAACAGGTGTGACCAGAACCGTGTGATCTGCGACAGAGGACACCAAAACGTATATAAGTGAAAATATAATAATTTATTAAAGCAAGTGAATAATATAGTACAACCACCTCCAATATGACACAGTGCAATAACCAACCACAGACAGAGACCCACAAATAACAACAGACAGATAAGTACAATAAATGGGAAATACCAGGATCATAAACAATAGCCAGGCCAGGGTCATACACAGCAGATCAGCAGATGGACAGGGGATGTTCCAGAGACATAAACGTAAGCCAGGCCAAGGTCATACACAGGTAGATCAGCAGATGGGGTATGCAACACAGGACAGGGAGAGGATGGATGGATCAGACTGCAGGTAGGGATGCAAGGTAACAGGTGGGACAGGATAGGGATTGGGACAGGAGGACAGGATCAGAAACACGGGTCACAGGTTCAGGGCACAGGAACAGGTTCAGAATCAGGATCTAATCACAAGCTAGCAGGTCAGGGCACAATGAAGAAACCAAGGCCAACATGTGAGTGCTTGCCGGGTATTTATAGGCCTGTGATTGGCCTCAAGTGACACTTGATTGTAGGAGGTACTGTCTGCTCCACACTGCCAGGATCCATCCACTGGTGGACGCCAGTACTGCGGCCCAAAGATGACATAACATCAGCAGGGAAAAGCTCTCCTGACAGTTCCAAATTGCCAGGAGACACCTGCTGGTGGACCTTAGTACTGCATGCCAAATGACAGATATTACCAGTGGATGGAACATTTCCTGACAGTACCCCCCCTCAAAGGTGCGGCCTCCGGATGCTCCAGCTGGTTGTAATTGTCCATAGTCTATGGCATCAAGCAGAACAACAGATGGGGGTACGTCAGGCTGGGCAACAGGCACTTCAGGCTGGGCATCAGGCACCTCAGGGCAGACAGCGGGCTCCGGGTCCTCGAGCTGGGCAGCAGGCTCCGGGTCCTCAAGCTGGGCAGCAGGCTCTGGAATATTAGGCCGAACAGCGAGCACCGTAAGGGGAGGCTGGATCACATGCACCGGCTCAGCAAGCTGGGTAACGGGCCCCGGCCCAGTGGGCTAGGTAACAGGCCCCGGCTCAGCGAGCTGGACACTGGGCACTGGTCCGGCAAGCCGAATAACAGGTACTGGCTTAACAGGCCGAGTGACGGACTCCGGTTTAGCAGACTGGGTAACGGGCACCAGTTCAGCAGACTGGGTAATGGGCACCGAAACTTCAGGCTGAGACACGGGCACCGAAACTTCAGGCTGAGACATGGGCACCAAAACTTCTGGCTGAGACACGGGCACCAAAACTTCAGGCTGAGACATGGGCACCAAAACTTCAGGCTGAGACACGGGCACCAAAACTTCAGGCTGAGACACGGGCACCAAAACTTCAGGCTGAGATACTAATTTCAAGACATCAGGCTGGAAGGCAGGCAACGAGACACCAGGCTGGAAAGCAAGCACCGAGACATCAGGCTGGAAGGTGGGCACATTAGACCGGGAAGCGGGCACATCAGACTGGGAAGCGGGCACATCAGACTGGAAGGCAGGCTCATCGGACTGGACAGCGGGTACTGAGACATCAGACCAGGCAGCAGGTACTGGACCTTCAGACTGGGCAGCAGACACAGGCGCTGGCACATCAGGCAGAACAACAGGTGCTGGCACAACAGGCTAAACAATGGGTGCATCAGACTGGATAGCAGGTACTGGAACTTCAAACCGGGCAGCCGGTACTGGAATTTCAGACTGGGCAGCAGGTACAGGTGCTGGCACAACAGGCTGAACAACAGGTACATCGGACTGGGCAGTAGTCACTGGAGCATCAGACTGGAACATGGACACTGGGATGTCAGTCTGAGCAGCAGGCACTGGGACCTCAAACTGGACAGCGGGCACAGGCATTGGTACAACAGGCTGAGTAGCAGACACTGGCACCTCAGGCTGGGCAGCGGACAGGAGCACCTCAGGCTGGGCAGCAGACAGGAGCACCTCAGGCTGGGCAGCAGACAGGAGCACCTCAGGCTGGGCAGCAGACAGGAGCACCTCAGGCTGGGCAGCAGACAGGAGCACCTCAGGCTGGGCAGCAGACAGGAGCACCTCGGGCTGGGCAGCATACAGGAGCACCTCGGGCTGGGCAGCAGACAGGAGCACCTCGGGCTGGGCAGCAGACAGGAGTACCTCGGGCTGGGCAGCAGACAGGAGCACCTCGGGCTGGGCAGCAGACAGGAGCACCTCGGGCTGGGCAGCAGACAGGAGCACCTCGGGCTGGGCAGCAGACAGGAGCACCTCGGGCTGGGCAGCAGACAGGAGCACCTCGGGCTGGGCAGCAGACAGGAGCACCTCGGGCTGGGCAGCAGACAGGAGCACCTCGGGCTGGGCAGCAGACAGGAGCACCTCGGGCTGGGCAGCAGAGAGGAGCACTTCGGGCTGGGCAGCAGACAGGAGCACCTCGGGCTGGGCAGCAGACAGGAGCACCTCGGGCTGGGCAGCAGAGAGGAGCACCTCGGGCTGGGCAGCAGAGAAGAGCACCTCGGGCTGGGCAGCAGAGAGGAGCACCTCGGGCTGGGCAGCAGAGAGGAGCACCTCGGGCTGGGCAGCAGAGAGGAGCACCTCGGGCTGGGCAGCAGAGAGGAGCACCTCGGGCTGGGCAGCAGAGAGGAGCACCTCAGGCTGGGCAGCGGACAGGAGCACCTCAGGCTGGGCAACAGACGGTGGCACGTCAGGCTGGGCAACGGACGGTGGCACGTCAGGCTGGGCAACGGACGGTGGCACGTCAGGCTGGGCAGCAGACAGTGGCACATCAGGCTGGGCAGCAGACGGTGGCACATCAGATTGGGTAGCAGACAGTGGCACATCAGGCTGGGCAGCAGACAGTGGCACATCAGGCTGGGCAGCAGACAGTGGCACATCAGGCTGGGCAGCAGACAGTGGCACATCAGGCTGGGCAGCAGACGGTAACACATCAGGCTGGGCAGCAGACGGTGGCACATCAGATTGAGTAGCAGACAGTGGCACATCAGGCTGGGCAGCAGACAGTGGCACATCAGGCTGGGCAGCAGACAGTGGCACATCAGGCTGGGCAGCAGACAGTGGCACATCAGGCTGGGCAGCAGACGGTAACACATCAGGCTGGGCAGCAGACGGGAACACATCAGGCTGGGCAGCAGACGGGAACACATCAGGCTGGGCAGCAGATAGGAACACATCAGGCTGGGCAGCAGATAGGAACACATCAGGCTGGGCAGCAGACAGGAACACATCAGGCTGGGCAGCAGACAGGAACACATCAGGCTGAGACTCTGGCTGGATAGCAGGCAGAGATTTGACAGAATCAGATGGGTTATCAGGTTCAGCTGGCATGCAAGCAGACTGGAGCAGGTTGGTTGGTGTGGAGGCAGGTTGGGTTACTGGCAGGATCGTTTGGGTTGGAAAGAACTTCCGTTTCTTCTTTGGCTTAACTGCTGGAGATCTGTAGGTGACTGCAGAACTGTAGGTAGGAGGTGAGGCGTACTGAAGAGAAGGGCTGGGATATGACAAGGAAGAGGGAACAGTGGCCAGAGGAAGTTCTTGTGGGGAAGTGGTAGGTAGCAGAGAAGAGGCAGGCAGGTTAAAGACAGGATAAGTGCAGCGGGTAGAGACAGGGTATTGATATTTGGTGGGAAGCAGGGTATATTGGGCTTAAATGGAGGTTGCCATGGGTGAAGGGGAAAAAGACTACTGGGCAGGCAGGTGTCTAATAGCAGGTCCAGGTTGTGAAGAGCTGACTGAGGCTGAAAATAATAGGTCTGACCATGCCTGTAGTACAGGTTGAACAAACGTGGGTTCACATACTGCCTGTCTAACCAGGGACTGCACCGAATCTATACAATCCACTAGCACCTGTTTAGGACAAGCTGAATAATGCTCCAGAAAGTATACAGCACCATCCTCCAACAGCCATACCAGAGACTCCACCTGATCACTACTGAAGGGGGGAGAAAAATCGTCACTTCCTTTAGGACTGCTAGACAAGGCTAGCTCAGCACACACCTGTATCAGGGGCTAAACGTTTTTAAACAGTAATCTACCCTGATCAACCAGACAATGGGCCAGACAGATACACTCCAGGAGTTGATCCCTGGCCCACTCTTTCAATACCAGACGACAGTAATTGTTATCCTCCAACACCAGTGAGGCAAGGAGAACAACTGTTTCTGATTGCATTTTAGTAGCAGTAACAGCACTATAATGGTTCCTCTGCGCAGTCACTTCTGGTCAGAGATGGTCTTGGTTTACTGTCATGAACAGGTGTGACCAGAACCGTGTGATCTGCGACAGAGGACACCAAAACATATATAAGTGAAAATATAATAATTTATTAAAGCAAGTGAATAATATAATACAACCACCTCCAATATGACACAGTGCAATAACCAACCACAGACAGAGACCCACAAATAACAACAGACAGATAAGTACAATAAATGGGAAATACCAGGATCATAAACAATAGCCAGGCCAGGGTCATACACAGCAGATCAGCAGATGGACAGGGGATGTTCCAGAGACATAAACGTAAGCCAGGCCAAGGTCATACACAGGTAGATCAGCAGATGGGGTATGGAACACAGGACAGGGAGAGGATGGATAGATCAGACTGCAGGCAGGGATGCAAGGTAACAGGACTGATAGGATAGGGATCGGGACAGGGGGACAGGATCAGAAACACGGGTCACAGGTTCAGGGCACAGGAACAGGTTCAGAATCAGGATCAGATCACAAGCTAGCAGGTCAGGGCGCAATGACGAAACCAAGGCCAACATGTGAGTGCTTGCAGGGTATTTATAGGCCTGTGATTGGCCTCAAGTGACACCTGATTGTAGGAGGTACTGTCTGCTCCACACTGCCAGGATCCATCCACTGGTGGATGCCAGTACTGCGGCCCAAAGATGACATAACAACAGCAGGGAAAAGCTCTCCTGACAGTTCCAAACTGCCAGGAGACACCTGCTGGTGGACCTCAGTACTGCATGCCAAATGACAGATATTACCAGCGGATGGAACATTTCCTGACAAGCACATTTCAAAGCCCAAGTAGTAGGACCTCAACTCAGAGAGTATCAACCTGAATGGGGGAAGGAACTGTTTAAATTTTTTTTTTTTTTTTTACTTTCTCCCACTATTTATCTCTGCCTGGACATTGTACTCAGAGTGTCATTATTATTTTATTTATACTCACCGTCACATCACCAATTTGAAGATTTATTTTGGCAATTTTAACACATGTATTAGCACCATAATTATTAATTTATTTTATTCACATGTATGCATTTTTTATTCCTGGATTTAAGCTTAGTCGCAGCAGCATATTGTGCACTATTTATTTAAAGCGCATCAATTTTATACTTAGTACTATTTGTTTGGTTATCTGATCACCCTATATTGATAGCAGCTTTAATTTACTGATTTTTTCATAGCACTAACTATATTGGTATATATATATTTTTAAGCACAATTTATTTATATCACACATATCTGTCCACATCAGCGCTTGGTTTTTATTCATTTTTCAACCTGAATGGACACACCCAGAGGTAATAGTAAGGGCTGTAGCTATAACAATCCAGTAGACTTGAGGACAGAAAAGGAATGGGGACGTTCTTTTTATAAAGGCCCGATGGGTTGTATATGGGCAGAGCAACCAACCACGTGTATACTGCTATGTAGTCACCAATAAAAGGTATCACATGTAAATAATTTTTGTAAATAAAGTACCTAAGGTGATCTTGTCCCTCACAGATCAAAATACATTCTTATAATTTCAACATTAGATTTAGAGAGGAGTCTGATTGTCTATCCCGATTCGTTCCCAACGCGCCCTCTTCGTGCTTCCGTGGTTGCCATGAAATAGGCATATTATTCCACAGTTGGTGGACTTGTCCTAAAGCGATCTGTTTTTGGACGCAAGTACACACGAAGATTTGATTAGCCCTCAAAATCTCCCTGGCTGTAACCCGAGGGAAGCTTTACTGCATAAACCTTGAAATCTTGACTCTTTCCAGGGTTCAAGTGGGTAGGTTTTGTTTTCCCGACTGCCCGCCAAACATTAGCTACAGCGATTTGGGAAGTTAAACAACAATAATGGGGACTATGGTACATGAAAGCTTACCTCCGGAGGCGCATGCGCGGCAGCGTCCAAGATGGCCGCTTAGTCCGGGAGCTCCACGCCTCTCCGTCCTAACGCCAGCCGCTGCAGCGGTGTAAGCCCTCGTTCCGACCCCACACCCGCACCAGCTACTAGGGGACACCCCCGGCCACGAGCGGATGACTTCTATTTCCACCCGGAGGAAACTGATAGCCGCGCTGAACGACTCCACGGAGCGGCCCGGTCCTTCCAAGCCGTCACCTCACGAGGCCTGCCCTGCCTTTCTGAATCAATTGCTGACCAGGATCAAGGGGCCCTCCCGTCATCACAATCCTCGGATGCCACAGTGAGTTCACTCCCGGGGTTCCCCTCACCAGCATCCACAGACTCTCTGCTAAAGAGGTCATTTGGAGGGGCAGCTCTCACCCCTCAGCAGGATTTACCTCACAGCCCGGACCCTTGGGAAGCACAAGCCAGGGATCTCCCCCCCTCCCCTACTGATTTTCCCTCTATGATGGCTGCTTTTTCACAGATGCTCTCAAAAGGCCTATCTCACACAGCTGCACAGATCACGGCTTCCATACACGCAGCAGATTGGAGCTAGAATTGAGGTGATCGAGCAAAAGTCTGACCAGGCTATCCTGAGAATTAACCAAAATTCTTCCAGAATCCAGGATCTCCAGGACCAACTGGATTCCGCCATCTCCAAAATAGATGACCTCGAGAACAGGTCGAGACGTTACAACTTCCGTATCAGGGGGCTCCCCGAAACCGTCAAAGACACCCACTCGGCAGTCCAGGACTTCATCAAAAGGTAAATCCCGACCATCCCAGCCCACCGCCTGGAGCTTGACAGGGCCCACAGGGCGCTACAACCACCGCGCTCTGATGGCCTGCCACAAGACATTATCGTGAAACCGCATTTTTATGCAGTTAAAGAAGAAGTGATGAAACTCTCCAGGGCGGCGGAGAAGCTGATGATCCTAGGTCACCAGGTCCAAATCTTCGCGGATCTATCCCCATATACTGTACAAAAACGACGGGCTCTGAAACCGCTACTTCAAGTCCTGGCGGGCAAAGAGATCACGTACAGGTGGGCCTTCCCACTGAGACTGAACTTCTCATATCGCAACAAACCATACAGTTTTTCGACATTCCAGGACGGGGAACGACTTCTCCTGCATCTGGGCCTGATCACTCAGGAAGTCCCACCACCTTCCGCCCCTCGAGGAGCATCGTCTGTTAAGCGAACATCCCCTACCAGCCCAGTGTCACCAGTCTGGCAGAAACAGCTGTCCAAACGTTCCAAGTAATCCTTTCCCCCGTGATCGGGCCTACAGGCTGAAATGACTCTACCTCTGGCCCTCCCTTTGGCCTTTGTTGGCGCTTGACCTGAAGCTAATGTTTTGGTTACTTTCTCTCCAGGACTTCCTTTCAGTTCCTCACGGGTTAAAACTTCCACGGGCAGGTGTCCTTCTGTCCCATTTTTGTTAATTTTTTGTTTTCTTCCTCCACTATTCAGGGATTTTTTGCACATTAATAATATGTGTTAGCCGGGCTTACACTGCATTGTTCATATACTGCCATAGTTTCACCCAGAGGCGGCGTTGACCGGAGTGGTCACCTCTGTTTTCTCCTCTATCGGATCCAGACTCTCTCGACCCTCGGGTCGCAGACCTCCTTTCTTTTTGGGTACCGGTCCAGGCAGGGAAAGGTCCCTTGCTGGTCCGTTGGGATTTGGGTTATTAATTTAATTTAAGATGCACTATTTAATGCTCTGTTTCTCTACCCTCCTCTTCCTCTCTTCCTCCTCACTCTTCTTTCCTCCCCTCTCTCCTTCCCTCTCCCCCGTCCCTCTCCCTCCTCTTCTGCCACAGGTTCTCGCTGGTTCTCCCCTCTGCTGCATCGCAGATCGAATTCTCAATGCCACTGGGGTCGTCCCCTATCTGACAGGGACATCAACGACGTCAGGTAAGACTTACAAACACTTAGCACCGCACTTATTTCTTCCCCATGACTGACTCCATGCATACAACAGGGACGCTTAAGATTTTTTCACATAACGCACAGGGCCTTAACTCCCCTGTGAAGAGACGCAAGATACTGCAACAGTTACACTCTCTGAAGGCGGATGTAGTCCTGCTCCAGAAGACTCATTTCCCTGCTTCCTATCAGCCCAAATTCCTTCACAAGACCTTCATGAATTTTCACCTAGCCAACGCAAACAACAAAACGAGAGGAGTGGCGGTTTGTTTCTCAAACAAAACTCACTTCGCGCATACACATACAATCAAAGACCCAGAGGGAAGATACATTCTAGTGACCGGAACGATTAATGGTGAAGCTTACACGTTTGTCTCATACTATACTCCGAACACACACCAAGATCTTTTTTTCGAGTCCACACTGAGGGTACTAAAGCCGCACTTCATTGGTACTGTAATTTTGGGGGGAGACTCCAATACCCCGTTTGACTTCTCCTTAGATAAATCCAATCCCCTGAGGCCCAAATCCAAACGGCCCAATAAACGTAGCCTTTGGGTGGCTCAGACAGTTCAATCTTTTGGCCTGGTAGATATCTGGAGGGAAATGAATCCCCAAACTAGAGACTACACGCACTACTCGGCTCCCCACCAAACCTTCTTTAGGATTGACCACATATTTGTCCCACCACACGTAATCCCGAGAGTAATCACCTCCAAAATATATGACACACCACTATCCGACCACTCGATAATGTCACTATCGTTACAGGGGGGTTGGGCATTAAGGGTCCCTTCAAATGGTGCCCCAATGAAACTCTCTTGAGCAATCCAACCCATTGCACGATAATAGACAAGGCCCTATCCGAATACTTTAGCGAGAATGACGCGGGGTCGGTTTCGCCAGGCTGTCTGTGGGTGGCACACAAGGCGGTGTTGAGGGGTAGGATATTACAACTCTCCTCGCAACTTAAGAAGGAGAGCAGGGCAGAAGTTTCACGACTCACAGCAAACTTCCGCCTGCTAAGCAAAAGTCACAAACAACACCCCACGGCAGATAGCCTGGCCAAGCTGGACTCGGCTCGAGTGCAACTCAACCTCTCTCTCACCACATCTGCGGAGAAACACTTACGGTGGTCAGGCGCCCGTTTCTATTACCAATCCGACAGGATAGGCTCTAAGTTGGCAACCAAACTTAGCCCTAGGAGCCGTAACTCGGTATTCCCCAAAATTCGAGCCTCGTCGGGCAATTTGACGCAAAATCCAACGCTTATTATGAAGTCGTTTCATAATTATTATTCTCGACTCTACGAGAATTTGCCGTGCGCACATCATAAGACCAGGGAACTGTTTCTCCGAGACATTAACCTGCCTCACCTGCAGAAAACACACCGTGACCTGCTTGATGCCCCCTTCTCCACGGAGGAAATATTAGATGTCATTAAATCCTTGAAAACAAACTCTGCCCCGGGACCGGACGGTTTTTCGGTATGTTACTACAAGAAGTTTGGCCCTCGTCTGGCCCCTTACATGGCGCGGTTCTTTAACTCCCTCCAGGATGGAGCCCCTCTCCCTAGTGATTCAAACTCGGCTTTTATCTCGGTCATCCCGAAACAGGGTAAAGACCCCAGTGAAGTGGGAAGCTACTATTAATCAATAATGATCTCAAAATAATGACTAAAATACTAGCAAACAGGATGTCTGACTTTATAGCGCTATACATACACAGGGACCAAGTGGGCTTCATCCCGGGGGACAGGGCCCGGATCAGGTTCGCAGAGCCATTGATTTGATTTCCCTTCTGCAGACCCAGTGGGACAGCGGGCCTGCTCAGGGGGGCTTTCTGTTGTCAGTGGATCTGCAGAAGGCCTTTGACTCCGTGTCGTGGCCCTACCTTTTTGACATTCTTGAACGCTGGGGGTTTGGCGAAGGATTTCGCTCAATAATCCACACACTGTATTCCTCACCATCGGCTCAGGTGCGACTAATGGGTCACTACTCGGAACCCTTCGATATTCGCAGGGGAACTAGACAGGGTTGCCCTCTCTCACCCTTGATATTCGCTATTGCGATTGAGACTCTGGCTATTGCCATTAGATCGAACAAGAACATCAAGGGAGTACAGTGTGGTCCTGACATTCACAAATGTGCCTTATTTGCTGACGACATGCTACTGTTTCTCACAGCCCCTCTCATTACTACGCCAAACGTCTTCAGACTTCTTCGAGACTTCGGCGTTATCTCCGGACTTCAGGTGAATGTGTCTAAATTTGTGGCCCTCAATGTTTCAGTGCCGGTGCCTTTAATAGACCAACTTCAACAACACTTTCCTTTCACGTGGGCGGGTAATTCAATCCCCTATTTAGGTATCAAACTGACGAGAAATATCGGAGACCTATATGCCGCCAACTACCCCCCAATGTTCCGCTCTCTGGAGCTAGATCTCCAGAAGTGGTTGAAGGAGGGCTTATCATGGTTGGGTAGACTCAACGCAGTCAAAATGAATCTCCTGCCACGACTTTTATATCTATTCCGCTCACTTCCTATCCCGATCAAAAAGTCTATCCTGTCCAAATTTCAATCCAGGGTGATAAGATTTGTCTGGGGGGACAGAGGTCACTGTTTTGCAAAAGAAATTTTGTTACGACTTAGGTCTCAGGGAGGCCTGGGTCTCCCAAATTTTTGGCTTTACTACCAAGCAGCACAGTTATCACAGTTCTCCGCCATCTATACCAAGAACTGCAGGCCCGACTGGATTTCCCTTGAGAGACAGGCAGTACCACATTTCACACTCGACTTCTTAACATGGAGACCCCCCAAACATAGACCGGCAGTCTTAGCCCCCAACTTGTCTCACTCCTTAGCTCTCTGTGACCAAGTACACAGAAATGCCAACTTGATATCGCCCCTAAGGCCCCTCATGCACCTGTTTCACAACCCTGACTTCCCACCTGGGATGAACAT
Organism: Aquarana catesbeiana; assembly: GCF_042186555.1. Lineage (NCBI taxonomy): Eukaryota > Metazoa > Chordata > Amphibia > Anura > Ranidae > Aquarana > Aquarana catesbeiana. Next base: position 127,146,506 of record NC_133332.1, on the reverse strand, counting down.
AAACGCTTTTCATTGGTGGTTGAACAAAGGCCTCTTCCGGATCGGGCATTTCCTTACTCCTATTGGGCCACTGTTTGAGTACACTGGAAATGCCTACATCGGAAATGTTCCGACTATCACAAATACGACACTTCCTCCACTCTCTCTGTACTGACAAGTCGAACACTCCCAAAGCCACGATGTATGAGCTATGGTGCTCCTCGACAGGCCCCCAAAAAGGTGGGATTTCCATCATTTACGCTTCCCTGGCAGATAGGACGGACACCCCTGCGTACGCTCGATCTTGGGAATTGGACCTGGACATCCAGTGGGACCCTGCTAAATGGTTCCAAGCCTTCAGCAGATCATCTAAAGGTATCTTAAATATTGCCCTGATAGAGGCCAACATTAAAGTTTTTACTAAATGGTACTATGTCCCAGCAAGGCTCTCAAGGATATTCCCAGACTCCTCTCCCCTATGTTATAGAGGGTGTGGACTCATGGGCACGATGCATCATATATGGTGGACTTGCCCCCATATACGCAGTTACTGGAATAAATTCCTCCATATTCTATGGAGAGTCTGTGGGATAGATGTTCCACAAGACCCCACCTACATCCTTCTAAACTGTAAATTGCACAACACGCCTAAAACTACACAACAACTTATCTTTTTTATGTGTTTGGGAGCCAAAGTTACCCTAGCGAAAGCTTGGAAAACCCCATCGGTATCTATTTTGGCCACCAAGCGGAAGATTTCTTGGATAATGTCGCAGGAACAAATAGTGGCTAAACTGCTTGACACGGTCCCACGCTTTGAAGCGATCTGGGAACCTTGGGCGAAGTTTGTTGGCATCTCTCTTTACCCGGGTCAATCGATACCTTAGGGGAAAATCCAGCGAGACTACCATTCTCCATCATACACCCCACCACACCTCCCTCCCTCTGCCCTTCATCTTGCTTTTTTCCTCTTCCTCATCCCTCTTCTACCTTTTCTCTATCCCTTTCCTATTCTCATCTTCTTTACATCTTCTTATAACAGATAAAGGTCTTACAAGGCCAAAGCTTGTTCATTAGACTCCTTAGACCATCCTCATTTACTCATTTGGTGCCCCAGCATGGGAGGCAGCTAGCTATTCTCAGGTTTACTTCCTAGACGTTGTGACCATTGGCTCCGTCTGGGGGACGACGCCGCTGGGGCTTCTTCTCGGCGGGGGCGCCTCTCCGGGGGAGCTGATGGATGATAGGGGAGTGTCTCCTCTGGGAGGGATCCTGGAGCTCTCGATGTCCCCATCGGGGTGGAGTGATGACCTCAGGGGTCCTCTCGGGGAGATCTCCCTGGCTACAATGATTACCAGACTATCTGTCTTCCAGGCGGGAATTAGCACCGTACTGTTTTGTTGGTACTCATACCAGGAATTTTGTTTTACCTTAATCACATTACCCTTGTAAGTGATATGTTTTTCATCTACTGTATTTTACTCCTTTGGCTGCCTTAGTCATCAAGGAGTTCCATATTGTATGTACTGCTATTAATATTTCTTCTTTGTAAAACACAATAAAAATATTGAACCAGAGAAGCTTACCTCCATTCTTAACCACTTCCCTACCCACATATAGTCATATGACGTCCTGGGATGGGATCTCCCATCCTGGGTGGACGTCATATGACGTCCTGGGATTCCCGGCCGCCGCGTTGCTCGGGACCCGGTGCGTGTGCCAGGGCACACGCGATTGCCCGTTAACCGGGCCGGACCGTGGATCTGTGTGTGTAAACACACAGATCCACAGCCTGTCAGGTGAGAGGAGACCGATCTGTGTTCCCAGAACGGAGGAACACTGATCTGTCTCCTCCCCTTGTACGTCCCCTCCCCCTACAGTTAGAAGCATTCCCTAGGAAACATATTAACCCCTCCCTGCCCCTAGTGGTTAACCCCTTCCCTGCCTGTCACATTTACACAGTAATCAATGCAATTTTATAGCATTGATCGCTGTATAAATGTGAATGGTCCCAAAAATGTGTCAAAAGTGTCCAATGTGTCCGCCATAATGTCGCAGTCATGAAAAAAAAATCGCGATCGCTGCTAAAAAAATAAATAAATATTTTTTTTTTTAAAAATGCCATAAATCTATCCCGTATTTTGTAGACGCTATAACTTTTGCGCAAACCAATCAATATACGCTTATTGCGATTTTTTTTTACCAAAAATATGTAGAAGAATACGTATCGGCTGAAACTGAGGAAAAAATTTGTTTTTTTAAAAAAAAATTAGGATATTTATTATAGCAAAAAGTAAAAAATATTGTGTTTTTTTCAAAATTGTCGCTCTTCTTTTGTTTATAGCGCAAAAAATAAAAACCGCAGAGGCGATCAAATACCACCAAAAGAAAGCTCTATTTGTGGGGAAAAAAGGACATCATTTTTTTTTTGGGTACAACGTTGCACGACTGCGCAATTGTCGTTTAAAGTGCGTCAGCGCTGAAAACTAAAAATTGGCCAGGGAAGGAAGGGGGTGAAAATGCCCTGTATTGAACCGGTTAATGACACTCACGCCAAGTTCTTGAGCGTCTGGGACACGTGGATAGCTTGCAACACAGATCTATATTTAGACCGTGCTCTGCTTTCAGTTTAATGGGACCCTTGGAGTCCCTACCTTTTTTCATCGGCCTGGACCCTGCAGAATCACCTTTTCCTTTCTTTTTCTCTGTCCTTTTCTTTCTTCTCCTTTCTTCTCATTGTTGTTTTTTTAGTTTTTACTCTGCACGAGTGATACGCAGATCAGTGTGCTTCCCACTCATGATGTCTTTACTTTTGCAGGTGAGGAGCAGGCCCTGTTGGTGGAGCCCCATTAATCCACAATAAGTGTAGTCACTGTATATGGTCTTATCTGTTGCTCATTGATCAATACCCTACTACAGGGAAATCCAAACTTTCTAAACAAAGGGCCAGTTTACTGTCCTTCAAACTTTAAGGGGGCCGGACTGTGGCCATTGGTAGTAGAAATTCTCCTGGCATCAGTGGAAGTAAGTAATACATCTTTGTTATTAGGGGGAGGAATATCTCCCTGTTGTTGGTGTCAATGGTAGGAATAGTGCCTTATCATTGGTGTCAGTGGGATGAATAATGTCCCATCATTGGTGCCAGTGGGAAGAATAATGCCCCATCATTGGTGTGTTTAAAGGAATAGTGCCCCATAGTTGATGTAAGTGGAAGGAAAAGTGCACCAAGGGCCAGATAAAGGCAAGCAAAGGAAATTGGAGACCACTGCTCTATTACGCTTATACATCATTGTTAGCCACTTTTGTTGTTTGTAACTTATTAACTACTGCTTCTGTTACAATTTCTTGTATCACTGCACTCTGCTGTGTTTTGTGGTTTCTGGAAAAACCTTTTGTAAGGAATAAACTTTTTGTAAAAAAATTAGAAAGGAGTAAAAAACATTAAATTAGTGAATAACCAAATCTGTGAAAAGTGCATTTAGTTTTATTCTCCTCAATATACATGACATTTTGCCCAGTCTGCAGAGAATCCTATAATTCATAAATATATAACCGCCTGAAGGCCTATATTGTATAAATCTACATGGAAATAAGAATTAAAAAAACGTATGAATCACAGACATTCCTTATTAGACAATCTCAGCTTTGGATTGGAAAATGTAGTGCTTGTTTATGTGATTTAGAAGATAAAATTGAAAAGTAAATTATATTAACAAAAATAAAGAGAGAAAAAAAACAGATGAATGTTCATTAATGACAATAAATAATTTTCAGTTAAACTTCAGCCTCACCTTAATCCTTTTCCCTGAATGGTGGATACCTTCCTGGTTGCATGATAAGTGTGCACTTATTCATACCCTTCTGCTTTGCTGATCTATAGACTGGGACCATACTCAACGCCTCTGTCCACCTCACCATTGCCTCTGGCAAATAGAGCCTCAAATCCTCGTCAGGCATCATTAATGTGTGTCACTCTTTCCACCAGTCAACACTTAATATGAAGAAGTTAGAGCAATCCAAGTTATGTGACTATTATATTTAATGAAAATGTAGAGAATTTACAAAGTAAAAAAGCTAAAAATAATAGAGACAGAGGGAATCATGCCTAATAAACATGCATCCAAAGGAAGTGTAGTAGAAATAATAATGAGCATTATTGTTAGTACTTCTGCACTTAATTACTCTATAATCCTAATTAAAAATAAAAAAGTTTTAAATTGTGGTCTTCTTTTTGCAGCTCTACAAACACCTGCCAGTTTGTAGCTGAGGAGCTACTCTGCGACTTTTACAGCCTGAGGAAGATTCAGGCAATGGTTCATTTCAGTGCTGGCCAGAATGACAAGAAGCTCTAAGAGCAATAAATCTACACTAATATAACAGCCAAACAAATTCTTCTTGCTGTACAACTTGAAGATGGGAATATCTGACTAGTGACAACAATTCTAAAGTCACCTTGTGTACATCTGATATCCGCTCTAGTCAACAACAACTTCTGCAATTCTTAACAATACTGTGATGAATTTATGTTGTCTTCTCATGCAAACAGATTTTCTAAAGTTTTAAAATGCCTCAACAACTCCCCTAATAGGGTCCCCTTACAACAATTTCAGCTTCTGGAAAGCAGCAATAGTCCTTGGTTTAAATTCATTCTTCTGACCTCAATCTATTAATCTTTATTTCACCAAAAACAGTAGTTACACTATCCTGTATTCTAGGTTTCTTTCTCAGAAAGAGAAAATGTTTGGTAGATTAAAAGATAATGTTTGCTTGCTGTGTAAGGCTTTATTTTTATAGCAATTTCAAAATGCTGCTAAAAAAGACAACAGAGAGCTAATCCTTGAAAAGCACAGTAAATCATTCTTCAGCTAGGAGATCAATTCAAGAGGTAGATAAACCAACCCAATAATACAAACCAAACTCTTCAAGCTGATATCTTCAAAATAGGCAGAAATCGTTTTTACCAAAAATGGTGATTAAGATGAAACTCGAAGCCGCAAAATAAATAAAGTGCCATTCAGTATGTGCAATTCCCTGTGCTTAAACGGTTAGTGAAATTGGCAGCTATTTAGTTGAATCCAGGTGAAATGTGACTAAGGTACATATGCCCTAATGCTGATTTGTCATTTTCTCTTTTGTTCTGGGATACATTGGTATTAAATGTCTGTTTCCCACAAATCCACAGGCACCAGGCAGGACAAGGAATGAAAGCCATGTAACATTATCATAAAATTGATATGGAGAACACAGTGATGATGGCTTTAACAAACACATTTTCAGGTTAACCCACAGGATACCATTAGTGAAAGTCTGCAGTAATGCAAAGAAAGCATTAATATGTTGACTTTTACCAATAAAAATCATGGGGAACAATGTAAGGTGATTGCTGTTTATGGGCTATTGCAGTCTGTTCTTCGTCTTTGGCACAAACATGATGGTACAGTCAAAGAGAACCTGTCCCATTTAAAGGAGCCTGTAAAGTATACAGCACCTAAAGTGTGCTTGGATGTAGTGTGTGACAAATGTATGCATATGCATATACTTTGCTTTTGCTGGTATCCCAGTTTTTCCTTTCCCAATGTAAGACCAAGGGTTGAATAGAGGACTTGGTATGGTTCTTTATATAAGACACAGCTGCCAGACCCCAAAGGGGGGTATCTCTTGTAACTGTACATAAAACCCTTGTAAGCAAATGCTAAAAATACTGTAGTTCCTTAACTGGCTAAAAGGATGGTGGGATATGTTTCTATGGCTGCAACAGGTAAGGAAAACCTATCAAACTTTTTAATATAAATGTATAATGACAGAAAATGGACAATGGTATTTCTTAGATCCCCTTCTGGAAATACTAGCTGTCTGGCTGTTATGCTCCCCCTGTTGCTTCAATACAACAGGTAAGCAGAAGGGACTTCTGCCAGCGCTCACATTACACCCAGGCAAAAAGCATGTTTTGTTGAAAATTGGCAATGGCAGACTCCATAATGCTCTGTAATAGGCCATGCATATCTCAATAATTAGAGGAATTGTGACGAGGAAAATAAATTGGAGCAGAAGGCATCTAAATAAACCTTAGAGTGTCAGGAATAAACAAAAACTAGGGCTGTTACTGATTAAAATTTTCGTGTTCGATTAATCGATTTTTTTTTTTTTCGATTAATCGCCTAATTTCAATTAATTGTAACGCACATACAGATCCAACTACTTTTAGCTGATTTTGCACCGTTGTTATGGCAACAGCCGAAGCCGGACATAGCGGGGCATGGCTAGGATGTCACACATCATAAACTCAGCCTCACCGTGCCCATAATCTCAGCCTTACCGTGCCCAAAATCGCAGCCTCACCGTGCCCATAATCGCAGCCTTACCGTGCCCATAATGCAGTCTCACCGTGCCCATAATCTCAGACTTACCGTGCCCATAATTGCAGCCTCACCATTCCCATAATGCAGCCTTACCGTGCCCATAATCTCAGCCTTACCGTGCCCATAATCGCAACCTCACCATGCCCATAATAGCAGCCTTACCGTGCCCATAATGCAGTCTCATGTGCCCATAATCTCAGACTTACCGTGCCCATAATTGCAGCCTCACCGTTCCCATAATGCAGTCTCACCGTGCCCATAATCGCAGCCTCACCTTGCCCATAATGCTGTCTCACGTGCCCATAATCGCAGCTTCGCCATGCCTATAATCGCAGCCTCACCGTGCTCATAATGCTGTCTCACCTTGCCCATAATGCTGTCTCACCGTGCCCATAATCCCAGTTTCACCATGCCCATAATGCAGTCTCACCATGCCCATAACCGCAGCCTCACTGTAGTCAGTGCCTGTGCCTGGATTACACAGTCTGCGGGCATTTCCCACTGTGTGTCTCGGAGCTGAGTGTGAAAACTTTGGCTGCACTGTGAGAAAAGTCCCGCCCTCCTCCTAGATCAGCTCGTGTGATAGACAGAACACTGCGTCTGGCAACAGCCGAAGCCGGACATAGCGGGGCATGGCTAGGATGTCACACGTCATAAACTCAGCCTCACCGTGCCCATAATCTCAGCCTTACCGTGCCCATAATCGCAGCCTTACCGTGCCCATAATGCAGTCTCACCGTGCCCATAATCTCAGACTAACCATGTCCATAATGCTGTCTCAGCATTCCCATAATGCTGTCTCACCATACCCATAATCGCAGTTTCACCTTGCCCATAATGCCGTCTCACCATGCCCATAACAGCAGCCTCACTGTAGTCGGTGCCTGTGCCTGGATTACACAGTCTGCGGGCATTTCCCGCTATGTGTCTTGGAGCTGAGCGTGAAAACTTTGGCTGCACTGTGAGAAAAGTCCCGCCCTCCTCCTAGATCAGCTCGTGTGATAGACAGAACACTGCGTCTATCACACGAGCTGATCTAGGAGGAGGGCGGGACTTTTCTCACAGCGCAGCCAAAGGGGCACACACAGTGGGTGCTGTTGGTAAAAGAAAGGCTGAAGGAGCACAGACTTCTGGTGCATTGATTTCTGCTGATAATAGAGCTAGTTTTATGGGGGCACATTCAGATGGTGCTATTTTACATGCAAATGATGCTTTATTTAATGATATGGATGATATCAGTCCAATATGGCAAAATCTGTCAGACTCTCCTATAGATAGAACTTTTAAAGGTAGCACTCATAACATGTCTAAAAAACCTGTTTCTATTCAGAAATAATTTGCCCCCCTTTCATGGCCCCCTCACTCCATAGTTGCGGAGTCCTCCTTTAAAGAGCCGATGGCTTGTGAGATCTCTCCTTTGGGATTTCACTTAGCCAGTTTGGTTAAAGAAAAAATTTGGGGAGGTGATTTCATCGATTTGTTGTCTTTGCTACCAGCATCTAAGGAATTCCTGTCTAAATCTGAAAAGAGAACGGAAGACCGCACTGAGGAGGATAGGAGGGGAGCTATCCCCAAAACTTTTCAAAATTGGTTGCAGGCATTCTGCATTTACGCTGCAGTTTTGGGTGAACAATTTCCTGAGAAATGTTCAGGCCTATTCCAACACATAGATATCGTTTCTGAAGCCTTTCACCATTTTGGCGGTACGGCATGGTTCACTTATGATGAGAATTTTAGGCAGAAACTGGCAGTTCACCCTACACTCTGTTGGGGGTCAAAAGATGTAGGTTTATGGTTGAACCTAATGCTAACTCAGAAACCATAATTCACACCTAGATCTGCAATTAGCTCACAGAATACCTTTCATAAAGGCTTCTGTTTTACTTTCAATGAAGGGCAATGCAAATTCTTGGTGAATTGCAGATACAGGCATGAATGCTCCAACTGCAATGGAAATCACCCCGCCAACAGATGTTTTTGGAAGTCATCAGCAAACTCTCTCCCTTCACTACCCAGGGATGTTGATGGGAAAAGCCACAACTCCAGTAAGCCTGACAAAAATGTTACCATGGCTAGAGCGATATCCAGATCGCTTGATGGCACATCTGTTAACTAATGGCTCCATTAGTTAGATGTATTCTTTTTATAGGCCCATCAGATTCCCCCACATGTCTTGAGTCACTAAATGCATTCTTTCACGTCTGTAAAACCTTTGCAGTTCCGCTTGCTAAAGAAAAAAAGGTTTTCCCTACAACTGTCGTTGAATTTTGGGGGATCACTATCGATTCATCTTTAATGGAATTCAGATTGCCTTCAGAAAAATTGCATCTCATGAGAACAGTGATTTCTTTATTCTTGTCAAAGCGTAAGGTGCTGTTAAAAGAGGCCCAATCCTTATTGGGCCTCTTTGCCTTTGCAGCTAGAGTCATCCCAATAGCTAGAATTTTTTCCAGGCATTTTGCCTTGGCTACTAGAGGTTTTAAGAACCCCTATTGGCACATTCACTTATCCAAAAGTATAAAGGAAGATTTAAAGGTTTGGGACTCTTTTCTTTGCAACTTTAACGGGGCAACTATTTGGCAACAAGCTTTTACACAGGATTTTCAGTTAAATTTCTTTACAGATGCTGCAGGTTCATCGGGCTTTGGAGCCTTTATGGATGGCCACTGGTGTGCCTCTGAATGGCACTCGAGTTGGTTACATCAAGAAATTTTACATAACGTAGTCCTGCTGGAGTTGTTTCCAGTGATAGATTCTATAGTTATCTGGAAAGAGAAATTCATGAATCGAAGAGAAATGTTGCATACAGATAACAAAGGTGTACTCTTTGCTATCAATATGCTATCATCTAAATCTGAAATGGTTATTAAACTGTTACATTTCTTAGTATTACATTGCATGAGGTTCAATATCTGGTTGAAAGCAAGGCACATAGCCGGAATGCATAATAACATAGCTGACGCTTTATCTTTATAGCTGACGCTTCATCTGGTCCGGTCGCAGCTGGAGTATGCTGTCCAGTTCTGGGCACCAGTCCTCAGGAAGGATGTACTGGAAATGGAGCCAATTACAAAGAAGGGCAACAAAGCTAATAAAGGGTCTGGAGGATCTTAGTTATGAGGAAAGGTTGCGAGCACTGAACTTATTCTCTCTGGAGAAGAGACGCTTGAGAGGGGATATGATTTAGATATACAAATACCGTACTGGTGACCTTACAATAGAAATAAAACTTTTTCGCAAAAGAGAGTTTAACAAGACTCGCGGCCACTCATTAAAATTAGAAGAAAAGAGGTTTAACCTTAAACTACGTAGAGGGTTCTTTACTGTAAGTGCAGCAAGGATGTAATTCCCTTGCACAGGCAGTGGTCTCAGCGGGGAGCATCGATAGCTTCAAGAAACTATTAGATAAGCACCTGAATGACCGCAACATACAGGGATATATAATGTAATACTGACACATAATCACACACATAGGTTGGACTTGATGGACTTGTGTCTTTTTTCAACCTCACCTACTATGTAACTATGTAACTATCTCGTTCACAGTTCCAGAAATTCCGGGAATTGGCTCCATCGGTGGACCTATGCAGCACACCTTGCCAAGATTTCCTCTGGGGCTTGATCTGGGATTGATATCTACTTATCTCAGGAATTCGGTATCACAAAAAACATGGCAGGCTTATAGTCTGGCCTGGTCCAGGTGGTGTTATTTCTGCTCCATCACGCTGTTAGATACTATGGAAGTAAATGCATATATCTCATTAGCATTTGTGTCTTTTTTATTGAAATCAAATCATAGTCCTGCCTCAGTGAGCAGATTTTTAGCAGGGGTTTCTTTCTTCCTTAAATGGGCAGTCTTGCCAGCCTTAACTTAGTTCTTTCAGGTCACTCAGATCCTCAAAGGATTCAGGAGAGCTCTCCCTACTCGGGACCGAAGGCAACCGATTTCGGTTAAATTACTGATCAAACTACTTTTGGTGTTGGAAATAGTTTGTTTTTCTCAGTATGAGCTTTTACTTTTTAAAGCAGCCTTTTCTGTTGCATTTTTTGCAGCTCTGTGTTTGGGGGAATTTACTGCCCCCAACAGATCTTCTTCTTCCTTTCTAAGTTTTTCACATGTGTCTTTGGAAACGGAATGTGTAAAGATATTTATTTACAGATCAAAGTATTGGGTAATGGTTTGTGGATCTCTTTAGGTAAATCCCCCAATCCTTTAGTGTGCCCTGTTTTTCATGTATCTGAATACATTTCGGTCGGGCCATCATCGGACGGTTCATTCGTTGTCCATCAGGATTTTTCCCCTTTGACGAGATATCAGTTTTCAGCTGTGCTATCTTCATGCCTTAAACACCTTAATCTATCAGGTTTCAAATTTTCATCACACTCCTTTAGGATTTGGGCGGCTACTACAGCTAATTCTTTAGATCTCTCTTCAGATGTTAAAAAGAGGGTGGGCTGTTGGGAAAGTAGTAGATATAAAATATATGTCCGCCCTGAATTGTTAATTGTCTGATTTTTCTCTTTAAAATTCATCTGGATAGTAGGCCATTCCTATGTCTTCTGGGCTGGGAAATAGGCAGAATCCAGGATTTACTCAAGCAATTTAGGTCTGGACATTAATAAATTTCTAGTTTTATGGTCAGGCATTAGGGGCCTTAGATGGCGCAAACTTAGGGACCACTTAATGTTTTTGTCCAGCATTTGCCCCCCCCCCCCTCAGGTTATAATTATTCATGTCGGAAGCAATGACATTGGAAAAATTAAAACATGGGAGTTGTTATGTGAAATGAAAAGGGATTTTTCTGCCATTAAGCTTTTGTTTCCTCTATCAGTTTTGGCCTTCTCTGAAATGGTTCCTAGACTACTGTGGTCTCCTTCCAGTAAGCTATTCTATGTAGATAGAATTAGAAGACCCCTGAATAGAACTATCCATAATTTTCTATTGTCTTTGGGTGGTTTTTCATTTCGCCACATGGAGCTCGAAGGTTTCTTGCCTGGACTATTCAGAAATGATTTAGTACATTCATCCACAATTGGCATAGACATATTCAATATGGGTCTTCAAACCGTGATTGAAAAGGCCTCGGTGTTGGGGGGACCTCAGCCGGAAGTTTCTCTACCGGCTTTGGTCGTTGGGGAATAGTCGTCCAGCATTATCTGGATGGACACCATTTAATTCTTATAATAATTTATTTTTGGCTTCATAATTTAATTTAATTATCATTAATACAATTATCAGGTTACACCTTGAACAACACCATGGCCTATAAATAATTTGCCAAAATAAATAAATAATTATTAAAGAAAGAAGTGTTTGTTGGTCTTTATTTGTATTGAATAATCCCTTTGTGCTAGCCCATGAAGTCATAACACTGCTTAAAAAAACATATTGCACTTTTATAAAGTGAGTGAAGTGATATGGCCATAGTGCAGATGGAACTCCAGGGTGCATATATAAGCGCAGGCCAGTAAGTAGCTGTACAGGTGTGCACAGGCACATGTCCGTGCATGTGCACATCAGCCACACTGGTGCTAAATGGACTATTTAAACTGGGCTGCTGCACTGGCTCATTGCTGTCTGATCTACAGTGTTTCCGTGTGACCTGCTATCTGTTCCTGTTCTTACTCACTGTTGCTGACCATCTTTTTTTTACCAAAAACATGCAGCAGAATACATATTGGTCTAAATTTATGAGGAAGCTTAATTTTTTTCATTCTTTTTATTGGATATGTTTTAAAGCGGAAAGTAAAAAATATTTGTTTTTTTTTTTTCAAAATTGTTTTTTTGTTTTGTTTGTTTATAGCGCAAAAAATAAAAAATACAGGGGTGATTAAATACCACCAAAAGAAAGCTCTATTTGTGGGTGAAAAATGACATAGCTTTTATTTAAGTACAGCATTGCATGACTGCGCAATTGTCAGTTAAATTAACGCACTGCCGTATCACAATAAGTGGCCTGGTCATGAAGGGGGGTAAACCTTCTGGAGGGCAAGTGGTTAAACTGGGCTGCTGCACTTGCTAATTGCTGTCCTATCTACATGTTTCCGTATGACCTATTATCCTGTTCTTACTCACTGTTGCTGATCCGCTTTTATGCAATCTGCCCCGACCCTCTGACTATTCTTCTGCCAGTCTCTTCTGCCTATCCTGACCATCTGTCTCCTGACCAAGCCAGCAGACTGTTAAAATGAATAGAGTTTTATGAAAAAAGCTGGGAGAGCCCAGTCACATTACCTGTTAAAGTCATGTCACTGACCTCTCCTCCAATCCTGGGTTTTTTCTTGCTGCATTAAGCAGAACGAATTAAGTGGCATACCACAGGCTCCACACCCCAGCCAGCATTTTATGAATTGGACAAAAAATACAAGCGAGAGTTCTGATTAAACCTTGAGGTGTATAGCAGACTACAGAGAGCAATAGCAGATGTCTACATTTGTTGACCAACAACAGGATGCTTTTCAAATGTAATAAGATGTTCAGTAGTAAAACGAGGTACCAGAGATTGTTTCTGGCTAAGTTATATTAATAGTCACTAAAGCTTGTGGTTCAAGATCAATTCCAGGTACACAGCCTCAGGAGGTTACAATAAAGTACAGTCTATTATGCTTGAAAACAATAGGGAAGAAAAGGATTAATTAAACAAGTGCATCAGACAAATTAACATAGCAAACAAGTGCTCAGCATGCAGGTTCTACCAACCTTATTTAAACCTGATGCTAACTGCAGGATGCAGAGCCTCATCACAGGTTTAACTCATCTTTAGCTGTCCATTGTTCTCAGGTTCAGTAATCCATACATGATCCACACTGACTTGCAGCAGCTTGAGCACTTATCCTGCAGAACTACAAAGGATATATACTCTATATTTATAAAACATATACTCTACTTAGGTAGATGCTAGAGGTAAGATTTTTGGTGAGTGCAGGTACATTTAGGCAGGCCTAGCCTAGAGCTGGGCCTGTTTGTTTTGATCTGTGTGGGCTGGGAGTGGCCTAGAGTAGCAGCTGTGACTCACAGACAGCATCACTCCACTGTCACCTCCCTGTTTCTTCTGGAGGATTCTAGAAGAGGAGGGAAAGAGAGGCGGAGCTGTCTGGGGTGTTTCAGGGAGCCCTGACCAATCCCCAACTAGGATTGGCAGGGGGCAGGCCTCCTTGAAATAACTAGAGTCAGCCCAGCTGTGGAGGAGTTTTTTGGGTGGAAGAACTGAGGATGGAGTGCTAGGCTGTCCGGGCCTTTGAGGGAGCTCCCCAGTCTGGGGGGTGACCTTGGGCCTGGGACTCAGGTGCAGGATGGATCACTTCAAGAACTCATGAGGGATCTATTCAGGAGGCACAGAGAGGAGTCAGAGAGGACATAAGAAGCTAGTACTGCCGGGCAAGTCTTCAAGAGGGAACCACCGGTTTGCAGCCAAGAGGGCTGGTGACTGACATGTGATATCAGGAGGACTGGAGAGGCATGGCAGAGAGGACTGAGAGAAAATAGTCAGAGCTGGGTGTGGAGCCATTGGGGAGGATTGCAATGTCTCGGGTAGTGGAGTCAGGCAGCTGCAGCCAGGAGGTCTGGTAGGGCCTGAAGATGGCTGACTGGGAGCAGTAGAAGACCTAGGGCAGCTAGCACTAAAGACTTCCTATTTCTATTTTTGCTACATTAACCACTTAATAACCGGCCCATAGCCAAATGACGGCTACAGGGCGGTTTTTTAACTCTGGGAGTGCGTACAGTGACGTCCTCCCAGAATTCTGCTCTCACGCACCCCCTGGGGCACGCACCCAAGAACATCCGTGACCACCGGGTCCCGAGGACCAGGCGCATCACGGATCCCGGTAAATGGCCGCTGATCGTGGCCGTTTACCATGTGATCGCTCCGTCAAATACTGTGCAATTCCCTGTAATACTCTGCAATACCCCACAATACCCCAAAATACTCTGCAAAACCCCACAATACTCTGCAATATGCTGCAATACCCTGCAATACTCTGCAATACCCCACAATACTCTGCAATACCCTGCAATACCCCGCAATACTCTGCAATACCCCGCAATACTCTGCCATACCCTGCAATACCCCGCAATACTCTGCAATACTCTGCCATACCCAGCCATACTCTGCAATACTCGGTGATACCCAGCCATACTCTGCCATACCCAGCCATACCCAGTCATACTCGGCGATACCCTGCAATACCCTGCCATATTCAGCCATACCCAGCTATGCTCAGCCATACTCAGTGATACCCTGCCATACCCAGCCATATTCTGCAATACCCCGCAATAATCTGCAATACTCTGCCATACCCCGCAATACTCTGCCATACCCTGACATACCCAGGCATACTCTGCAATACTCAGTGATACCCAACCATACTCTGCCATACCCAGTCATACTCGGCGATACCCTGCAATACCCTGCCATACCCAGCCATACCTGGCCATGCTCAGCCATACTCCACCATGCTCAGCCATACTCGGCTGTACTCGGCCTCTGTATGTGGGCAGGCTGTGGAAGTCGCACACATGTGGTATCGCCGTACTCAGGAGGAGTAGGAGCATCTATTTTGGGGTGTCATTTTTGGTATGTACATGCTATGTGTTAGAAATATTGTATAAATGGATAACTTTGTGTTAAAAAAAAAAAGCGTTTTAACCACTTCCCGCCCACCAGCCATCATATGATGTCCTTGATTTTGTGCGGGGATATCTGAATGATGCCTGTAGCTGCAGGCATCATTCAGATATCAGCTTTTTCAGCCAGCGATTCCCTACACCATAGGAATGATCATAGCAGCTGTTCCACCCCCGTCCCCCCCTCCCGCCGCCCTCTGGTGCTTCTACCGACTCACCACTACGATCAAAGCCAGGATCTTTTTTTTTTTTATTTCAGGCTTCCCAGCCTAGAGGTGAGATGTGGGGCCTGATTGACCCCATATCTCACTGTAAAGAGGACCTGTCATGCCATATTCCTATTACAAGGGATGTTTACATTCCTTGTAATAGGAATAAAAGTGATCAACAAAAATTTTTTTTTGAAAAAAGCATCAAACTAAAATAAATAAAATAAAATGAACAATACAAAAAAAAATAAAAATTTTTTAAAGCGCCCCTGTCCCCATGTGCTCGCATGCAGAAGCGAACGCATACGTAAGTCCAGCCCACATATGAAAACGGTGTTCAAACCACACATGTGAGGTATCGCTGAAAACGGTAGAGCGAGAGCAATATTTTTGGCCCTAGACCTCCTCTGTAACTTAAAACATGTAACCAGTAAAAAAATTTAAAGCGTCGCCTATGGGGATTTTTAAGTAGCGAAGTTTGGCTCCATTCCACAAGAGTGTGCAATTTTGAAAGGTGACATGTTGGGTATCTATTTACTCGGCGTAACTTTATCTTTCACATTTTGCAAAAACATTGGGCTAACTTTACAGTTTTGTTTTTTTTAAAGCACAAAACTGTTTTTTTTTTCCAAAAAAAAAGTTCGAAAAATTGCTGCGCAAATATCGTGCAAGATAAAAAGTTGCAATGACCGCCATTGTATTCTCTAGGGTTTTTGCTAAAAAAACATATATAATGTTTTGGGGTTCTATGTAATTTTCTAGCAGATAAATGATGATTTTTACATGTAGGAGAGAAATGTCAGAATTGGCCTGGGTGCTCCAGAACACCTGAAGGTGCTCCATGCATGTTGGGCCTTTGTATGTGGCCACGCTGTGTAAAAGTCTCACACATGTGGTATCGCCATACTCGAGAGTAAAAGCAGAATGTGTTTTGGGGTGTCATTTGTGGCATGCATATGCTGTGTGTGAGAAATAACCTGCTAATATGACAATTTTGTGAAAAAAAAAAAAAAGAAAAAAAAACTTGATTTTGCAAAGAATTGTGGGAAAAAATGACAACTTCAAAAAACTCACCATGCATCTTTCTAAATACCTTGGAATGTCTTATTTCCAAAAAGGGGTCATTTGGGGGGTATTCGTACTTTTCTGGCATGTTAGGGTCTCAAGAAATTAGATAGGCCATCAGTACTTCAGGTGTGACCAATTTTCAGATATTGGCACCATAGCTTTTGGACTCTATAACTTTCACAAAGACCAAATAATATCCACCAATTTGGGTTATTTTTACCAAAGATATGTAGCGGTATAAATTTTGGCCAAAATATATGAAGAAAAATTACTAATTTGCAAAATTTTATAACAGAAACAAAGAAAAATGCATTTTTTTACAGATTTTTTGGTCTTTTTTCTTTTATAGCGCAAAAAATAAAGAACCCAGCGGTGACTAAATACCACCAAAAGAAAGCTCTATTTGTGTTAAAAAAAAGGACCAAAATTTCATATAGATACAGTGTTGCATGACTGAGTAATTGTCATTCAAAATGTGAGAGCACCAAAAGCTGAAAATTGGTCTGGTTATTAAGGGGGTTTAAGTGCCCAGTGGTCAAGTGGTTAAAGGGGCCCACGGTCCCTGCTTGCAAATTGCGGTTTCAAGGCCTGGCTGAGTCAATGTCAGGCTTAAATATGTGCTAGCTTTGCCTAAGAAGAGAGAGAGAGAGAGAGAGAGAGAGAGAGAGAGAGAGAGAGAGAGAGAGAGAGAGAGTAACAGTCTACAAGCAAGAGTTGTGCTGGAGGAGACTGGAGTAGCAAAGTGTATATAGCTGTCCCAATTGATAGCTATACAATCCTACAATTGTTTGTTCCACTGGGCATCCCATAAATTCCCTTACCCATCCAAGTTCTATTCCCTCAATAAAAACAACAAAACAAACATCTGGACTATTCGTTGTCTTCAAGGTTATTGGGAGGTGGATACTGGGCTGGGCAGGATGACAGGTGGGCCACATCACTTAGCAGCCCCTACGGGGGTACCACTACACATATCCTGTGCAGAACTGAAAATGTTAAATAATGGATATATTCTATATAAAATATATCCTATGCAGAACTACCAAGGATATATAATGAGCAAATAGGCAAATCTGCCCAGATTTGATTTGCCAAGAATAAAATGTATCTTGTGATCTTGTGTTAAATTCAACAAACCCTAACTGGAGTCTGTAGGGGTGGGGTGGGGGCAAAGTGTTAAATGTTTGTTTTAAAGGGTAATAGGCAGACTACTGTAAAAAAAAGTTTAGAAAGCTGGACACTGCTATGGGGGACATGTAGCAATGCAAAAAAACCTTAAAAAAAATGCCATAAAGTAAGGAGAGGTTATTTCCATTCAGTTTCAGGGGCAACTTTGAAAATACACAAACTTTAAAAATAATATATTTAGGGATGTCTTAAGGCAGTACATAGTCTTACAGAATTGTATGATTTTCACAGATAGCCTCAGCATCAGCCTACACTGGCAGTGTATATTTGGCTGCGGAATAGATTTTTTTCTTTTACAATTAGTTTGGCTCACAGTCGCAGTGTACAAAAAGCATCTCTAAGAACATATGATCAGTAATGATGCTGAACTTAGAGGTCCCCGAAATTAAAAACACCCCTATTAACAAAAAAATGTAAAAAAAACCCATAAAAAAATGAAAACCCCAAAATACAACCCCTGAAACAAAAGCCCACTTTATTTTTTTTTTAAGGAAGCCTTTCAGGAAGAAAACCAGCAGCTTAACCTAAAATAAAGGCCCCATCAACATAACATAAAAATACCTTCATGTTAAATGAAAACCTAGAACATCATCCCAAGTTTAATCAAAACCCCAAAATGCCACCCCCTGAAACAAATGCCCATTTTTAAAGGGAAGCCACGTAGCACAAAAAAAAAAAATACCTGGACAGGACAGCAGCTAAGAGTGGCCATTAACCTCAAATCTACCACAAAAAACAGCAAAGGAGTTGATTACACAAAGTACAATTTCCTAGCTCACCCTAATCTATCCCTATGCATTTTGTCAAGTTCCCTATGTTTTCCTGTTAATAGCATCCAATTCACTGTTTCCCTCTCTTTTATAGTGAGGGGGCTGGATTAAATGAAAGCAACCATATTGGCCTTTGGATCTATATTCCAAGGCTCTACATACACATTATTTGCCAACACTTGCAAGTGCATACATTTAAATTATTTCAGGTTTATTACACCAGGTTTGTGTGCCCTTCTTTCTGTTGTTGTTTCGTTGTTCAGCTATGGACCATCCTTGTTCTCTGAAGAAGGTGCTGCAAGACCTTTTGCATTGAATAAATCCTATTTGGTGCCACCCAACTCAGTTTAACCATATTTGGTCCAGACTGCCAAGCACAAGTCTTCTTTTTGTTTCAACTCAGCCCTGACCAGCTGCTCACATCACACATAAGCATCAGTTCTAGAGATTGCAAGCAATGATAACTTTTTGCTGCACAAATACAAGTAATTTTATTGGTCTGTTAACACTGCCTATTAGCCATGTAAAGCACCACTTGGAAAGATTAAAACTCACCAGACATGAGGACCCTTAGGGTTGTGAGTGAACTTTTTGACCAAAATATAAACTTATACTCCATGTTGTCCCTTTGGAACATTTTAAAGGATGCAGTTAAGGATGCCAATGTTGCAATTTTGAACTCTATATTCAATCTACCATACAGTCCTTCATTTATAATGATCCCTTGCTATTATTATTCAGCTATGAGGACCACTTTCCTACTACAAGCCATTGAACACCCACGCCTCCAGCTGGACCCACATCTATCTATTGGCAGCGCAGAGATGTATTCTAAAAATGTGGGAAGTTTCCCAGGTTCCTACTATTTCAGATGTTGAAGAGCTAGATCAGTACATTTTTGCTAATGAAAAACTTTATTCTCAACTCAACTGGGACGTAGAGGTAAAAAATGTTTTCACAAATAGAAAATCTATATTGAATCTACTTACAACAAGGAGGAGATGGAACTACCTTAATTATTTACCCATTTCTCTTTACTAAATGGTTTCTCAGAAAACAACTCCTACAATGTGTTGACAATTAGTTGCTTCTTCTACCCCCTCTTAGGCATACCTTTATTTACACTAGGCCATCTTGACTACTCATTAGCACGATATTGATTTAGGCCCCCATTTAGGGGAATAGCATCAGCAATTTCCAATTGTATAACCTACCTTTTTATTAACACATTTTCTTTTAGGTTTGAGTATTTTTCCTGCTAGTTTTGTACTTTATGGTATAGCCCCCTACTCCTCCTATAGTTATAAACTATACAGTAGTTATACCATGTATTACTTGTGTTGGTTTGGACCCCCACAGTCTTCTCATGTATTCTATTTACACTAGTTATATTTCCGTTATACAGAACAATGAATAGGACCATGGGTTTCTTTAACTGGCATTGTATTATTTGATTTTTCGAATATACCAACTATAATGTTTTGTATTGTCTTTTTATAATGTAATAAAATATCATTTTAAAAAAGATACCAATGAGCCGGCTGCTAAAAGGGGGATTATACTAGTTTTAGAACATTTTTGTTTTCGTCTAATTTAAACAGTTTTTTTTATATCTGTAGTTTTCCCTATTAATATACAATCTTTGTTTTACAAAACATAGCTACATACTGTAGTTACTCTGTTTGAAAAAAGCCACAAATCCACCATATGGCATGCATGTACACTGAGGTCAGATCACGTGCTCCGCCCTATGCATGTTTTGATAGAAATTACACCTTAAGGGGAAATGGTGCAGCGCTTCATTCGGTTAAAGTTCATAATAACAAAAGTCCATATATATATCCAAAGTGGTGTTTGCTATAGTAGAAAACATGTGTCATAGGTGTAAAGAAACCATCACCAGCACCCGAACACACTGCCTCTTACACTCTAATGGGATAAATTACGCAATGTATATCACTCAAATGATAGCTCCAACAGCAATCCACCTCAGGTATATTCTCCAGCGTCTCCACCACGGCACCAGAAGTCTGGCTGATGGTGTCCTGTTCCCGGAAGTGTGGAGCTCCTCTGATGAGTCTTCCATGGTTGGGTGACTTCTGGCTCTTCCCAGCATGGTGACTGGGGGAAATCTCTCCCAACTCTCGGCTTCTCTTCCTCCTGCTCACAAGTGTTCCACAATCAGGGGAAAATTCCTCTTAAAGTGTCATTCCACCTAGTTGGAGGTGCTAGGCCTGCAATTTGCAGACTGTAGACATGAAGCTGATTCTGGTATGACCTGTGTGAGGCTCTTCTCTGTCTCTCCTCAGTGTCCCCGAAGGAAGAGAAAGGCTTCTTGTCCTGGCTGAGAGGGGTGACGGCCATTCTGCATTTACAGATACTGAGAGGTGTGAGGGCTGCTCTGGGGAAAATCCCTGAGGAGGATTGCTGTTGGTGCTATCATTTAAGTGATATCCATTAGAGGGTAAGAGGCAGTCTGTTCGGGTGCTGGTGATGGTTTCTTTACGCCTATAATACATGTTTTCTGCTATAGCAAACACCACTTTGCAAATATATATATACTGTGCCAAACTGATACATAAGTCTCCCATTGAAGGGTTGATTTGGCATTACAAGAAAAAAAATAATTATACTCAGACAAAAAAATTATATTACTGAATGGATCAACATAGTCATTGTGAGAGTTATTACTGACAACATTTTTGAAACATGAATAGGTTTGGAAGTAAATTAAGACAAGTCAAAATTATCTCCACAGATAATTTTGCTTTGGAACCAACCAATTGTAGTGCTTTGCTAGCATGGGTAGAAAAATGTAAACACGTAGGAATATGGATTCAGACCACCCTACAAAACTATATTAATTTAAACATAATTTTAGTGAAATTAACTCTAGACCTTGAAGTCTTTTCCATTGAACATGGTTGGACAAATAAATATTCACAAGATGATCTACCCTCCTAAACTCCTCTATGTGTTTCAATCTACATCATTCTTCATCCCAACTAAATAAGTCTTTTTTTTTACATTCAATATCTTGTATTGTATGTAACATTCCATGGTAATGGAAGCATTGACAACACTAATATAATAAAAATTACTATATACTGTACTAAATATTATTACTATATTAATATATTTTATCTGTCTAGGTAACCTTCCTCAGTGACAGTGTAAACGCAACCCCATAAAATACGGATATGGTAATGGCCACAACCATACAAGTGTAGCAAACACTGCACTTCAGATACTGGAGAATTAACGTGAAACTTCACTTTCTCAATCAACATTGACTATTTTTAATCCTTATGCTGCTAGCATTAGTAAATAGATGGGAAAATATATCATATTTGCCTTAGACTTTTTTTCTTTCTTTTTTCAAGTTACTTCCTGATTTCCAGGTCTAGGAAAACTATGTCATACATCCCATGAGTTTTCAGGAGAGAAAGTGGAGTTTTCTCAGCTAAGCACACCTTCCTGTATGTATGCCTGAGCTAAGGGCAGATGGGTTCCAAGAAGTAAATGCTACATGAATCATCTGCCCTTACTCAAGATGGCCACGACCAGAAATGCCAGTGGGTATTTTTAAAAGTGATTTCTTAGTAAAATAAAGCATGAAGACATGGATAGGCAAGTTTGTTATGAATATTAAAAATTGAATAAATAGTATTTTTGGTTTGTGGTGCTCAGAAACAGTGTAGTAGTTCCACTTTAATTTGTCATAAGACACAGGCTGCATGTATATGGGATGCCGGAACTGCTTTGTCTAAAACACCTGTATATTCGTTGAAATTTCCAGGATGCAATATGATGGGTTCAGAGAAGTGTTTCATTTATACCAACTTTATGATTGCAATATAGAGTATATGTATTTTATTTGAGAAACTTAAAAACAACTTTGAGTTGACAAACATTATGTTTTACAGATACCTATTGCTGAGATCTGCAATACAAACAGTTTCACTTCATAGTGTTTGACACACTTGAAAAATTAATAAGATTCATGTTGAAAGCAGGGTGACTACTGTTTAAAGTATCTTATAAAAACCAATGTTGTATTAAACCAATGAAGAAGACCTTGTCACCACACTGTGTACCATTGGTCTTGGGGAAAAAAATAGCTTTGACAAAGTTGAAGAAAATGTTTGTATATGAAACTTTAACAGTTTTCTCTGAGGTAATGAGAGAAAGAAATGGGTTGGATGACCCACATATTAAAGAGCACAGCGCCCACATTGTGCTTGTTACACCGCTGGTGTGCATAGCCTGAGCAGCACTTGGCCTAAAAAGTTAGCGCAGGCATCCCCACACAGATTGGCCTTACTTGCATTTTTCTCACCAGTGAAGAGATTTTTATTGAATCTTTTTTAAAAAGGATGCATTATACATTTTCTGTGGTGACTACTGACCGAGCCAATAAAGTTCAACTGAATGGAAAATCCTAGCATGCCCGTGAAACATATTATTCCTTTTAAAAAAATAAGTGGAGTGATGGGTCATGGAGAGCGGACGTGTTGGTTGGAGTGCTCTCTGATCCCCAGGCTTCCATATAGCATGTAGCGGCTCCATACAGCTTCCTTCCACTGACCACGCCATGCCTACACGCTGCCACACCGCCTCACAATAGCTAAGCAGGTGGGCTGCAAGCATACCTCACCCTGCAGGCAGGAGACACGGGACATATATCCATAATGGGAATGGTGCTACCCTAATATGGCACTTAGATGTATAAAGTAAGTATAAAGAATATATATATATATACCCCCGTGTACTGTTACTTAAACCAAAGATGTGAATCTGTACAGATTGTGCAGGTCTCTAGGGAGGTATTTTGTGAGTATATAAATTATGTTTAAAGGTGCAATATAGCTTGATCAAAAACTAGAAGGTGCATCCACCTTATTCATACCTCCCATTAACATGTGAACCATAAAGATATCAAACCTCTGACTTTACCATTGTGAGACAGTAAGTGACGAAAATATCTTCACAATTGCAGTCTATGAGCAACCATACAAAATAGATAAATTCACATCTAAATCTTATAAACATCAACAGTGGCTATCAAACCATATGTGCAAAAACACAGTGATATTATGGTATATAAGTGTTCACTTTAGTAGTCCAAATCCCTAAAAGAGCAAACTGGGCTTATGGTAAAAAAGTAAAAAAGTGCTTGTATAAATCAAAAAAGTGCTTCTCTAAAGCAAAAAATGTACGTGTATATGAAAGTTATTTAAATCATATAAGGTGCAGTTTCATATTCCGGACCGGGACTTCCAGAAACCTTCTATATGCAGGTATGTTCCACAGCAATAAAATCCAGTGACATCTGTGTGCATTAGATCTGGTGACTCAGGTGCTCCCCCAATGTGTCCCCACTCACCAAAAGTAGTCACCCCTACAGGGGTAATGCACATAGAGTGGGTAGCTGCAGATGGATTTGCTCCTCAGGTAGCCTTGTTAGTTCTCTGCACCTCCATTAGACCGTGTCTACGATCCAGAGCCTCCCAGCATGAGTTCTGAGTCCGGGCACCTCCGGTTGTTTCACCTCACCACAGGTTCCTTTCCTCCCAGGGAAAACAAGGGACTTGCATAGTGTAGTATACTCGGTTTATTAAAACAATTTTTAAACATCCAAAACAATAGCAATAGATTCCAATAAGGCAAGGATGCAAACGGTGGAAAGACCAGGAAGCCGGTCCTGTAGCGTGCGTGCCACCTGCGTTCCAAGCCGAGCCTTCCGGGTATGACGTAAGAGCGTGGCTCCGCCTTACGCATTTCGTCATAGGACGTTTTCAAAGACGGTACCATCACTCCACGCTCAACGTCTCATATAAACCTGCGGGCTCCGTACTACCTCCCCTTCACTGGCGCTAAACAAATCAGCATCTAGAGGCGGTAACGAATGTACCAACCAGGGGGTGATCTCTAAGTACATAGACGGAGCCGCTTGTGTATATAAGTTCACAGCCATAAGCATTGTAATGCCTGGCAGTTGTAAAATATTAACTATATGCGCACAACACATAAGGCCAGGTGCATATGATCCCCCTTAGATCAGGCCGCATGGCTAATCTGAATAATATGATGAATCATAGTGATATACATCTAGGGAGTCAGATACACTCAGACCGTATAAACGTGTACCAGGAGAAATTAAAAAATAAAAATACATGAAAAAAATACATAAAAAACATCATAAAAATTACATAAATGAAATATCGTCAGTGAGGATACTCTTCCTACCAATATGTATACAGGTAGAGATTGGCCATAACTCTATGCTAATCGAATATGCTCCTATATAGGGGATAGTAATCCCTATATGAATTTAAAGGGCTAGCTCCACGTCTCCTTCGCATACCTAATTGGATGCAAGGTGACCATTATGTTGTATTTCAACCAGAGGAGCCTAGACTAGCCTTGTGGTTGGTATATGAGTATATATGAGAGTATAATGTACAGAGAATATTATTATATAGGTGGATATCAAAAAAGGGGGGTTACTATGCATATATAGATCCATGCTGCTATATTGAGAGCTACTACGCCACGCCCCATTCATCCACAACTCTCCCTGTTCTAGCTCATTGCAAATCCCCATGGTCATTTTATGCGGGAATACACATCCAGCCCGGAAGGGGATGACCTCCAATATAATGGTAGTAAGCAAATCTCAGTTGTGCCAGTTAAGGGCTAACAAACTGCAGCACTCTGCATGTGAAACTATATCTATCACCACCCTAAGGCCCTAAATGGCCTCCCATTATATGTGGGTGAACCATAATGTCATGCAGGTTGGTATTAAACCTTAAGCTGGAGTGTCCCAGGGCTGGATGTGTATCCCTATATAACAGCATAAATACCTGACCATACCTTGAAATATTCATCTTACTCCTAGTATTCAGGGGTTTGCTAGATGTTTTAGATGTTTAAAAATTGTTTTAATAAACCGAGTATACTACACTATGGAAGTCCCTTGTTTTCCCTGGGAGGAAAGGAACCTGTGGTGAGGTGAAACAACCGGAGGTGCCCGGACTCAGAACTCATGCTGGGAGGCTCTGGATCATAGACACAGTCTGACGGAGGTGCAGAGAACTAACAAGGCTACCTGAGGAGCAAATCCATCCGCAGCTACCCGCTCTATGTGCATTACCCCTGTATGGGTGACTACTTTTGGTGAGTGGGGACACATTGGGGGAGCACCTGAGTCACCAGATCTAATGCGCAAAGATGTCACTGGATTTTATTGCTGTGGAACATACCTGCATATAGAAGGTTTCTGTAAGTCCCGGTCCGGAATATGAAACTGCACCTTATATGATTTAAATAACTTTCATATACACGTACATTTTTTGCTTTAGAGAAGCACTTTTTTGATTTATACAAGCACTTTTTTACTTTTTTACCATAAGCCCAGTTTGCCCGTTTAGGGATTTGGACTACTAAAGTGAACACTTATATACCATCATATCACTGTGTTTTTGCACATATGGTTTGATAGCCACTGTTGATGTTTATAAGATTTAGATGTGAATTTATCTATTTTGTATGGTTGCTCATAGACTGCAATTGTGAAGATATTTTCGTAACTTACTGTCTCACAATGGTAAAGTCAGAGGTTTGATATCTTTATGGTTCACATGTTAATAGGAGGTATGATTAAGGTGGATGCACCTTCTAGTTTTTGATCAAGCTATATTGCACCTTTAAACATAATTTACATACTCACAAAATATCTCCCTGGAGACCTGCACAATCTGTACAGATTCACATATTTGGTTTAAGTAACAGTACACGGGGGTATATATATATTCTTTATACTTACTTTATACATCTAAGTGCCATATTAGGGTAGCGCCATTCCCCTTACTCTCTTTAAAAAAATTTTTGTATAGTCCCCATTGGGGACTAACTAAAGGAGGCTGCAACCTCTATCCTCCTAAGCGTGGATCTCTAACATATTATATTTCCATAATGGCGTCTAGCCACCAGGAGTTGAATTTCGGCTCCTCTGTCCCGAAGGACGGTTCCTTGGCATCTGGAAGCGGCTCCCTAGCACATAGCTGTGGCTCCACAGTACTCAGCCGGGGTAACTCGATGTTTAGACGGAATTCCCCAGTGTCTGGCCAGGGTTTCTCAACAGCCGACCAAGGCTCTCCAGTGCCCAGCCATGGCTCTCCAGTATATGGCCGTGGTGCCTCGGTGTCCAACCAGAGTTCCCTGGCATCTGGCCAGGTTCTCTCAGCGGCTGGCCGAGGCTCCTCTATAACCAACCATGACTCTGCAGTACACGATGATGGATAGCCAGCTCTCACCTGTGGGCTCTCAGCAGATGATTGTAGTTCTTCAGAAGCTAGCTGAGGCCCCCTGACACCTGGACAGGAATCATCAGCAGTAAGGAACAGCTCTCCAGTCTCCAGCCAAGCCTCCCCAGCATTTAATAACAGTCATCGAATGCCTGGTGAGGAAGTTCTAATTTCAGGAAGTACTCTTTTAACACCTAGTTCCCTGGGACTTAAGTCTAAATTTCAGGTGCAATACTCTGTCCCCTTGGCCCCTGATCCCCCTGGTGACCAGTTCCCCTCACAGATGGATTTAGCGACTGTAAACTTGGACTGGGACATTAGAGAACAAATAAGAGCTCTCCCCACTAAAGCGGATATCCAGCAATAGATACTGGCTGTTGAAATGTCCTATAAGCAAGCTGTTGAGGGACTCAGGGAGGACACGGCGGCACTGGGGCACAGAGTTGAGACAGTGGAAACTGGTCAGGAGGACATTATACAAACCATGGAGGCCATTCAAGACGCCACTAGACACTACGAGGAGGTCTTGAACTCTCTATTAGATCAGCTGTATGACTACGAAAATAGAGATCGCCATCAGAATATTCATATAAGAAACTTACCTGAAGCGACTCGTGCCCCAGATCTGCTTTTGACTATGCAAGATTTATTTCTCCAAATTTTCTGGGACTCAGCACCTGACAATATTGAGGTAGACAGAATCCATCGCGTCTTACTTCCTGCTTTCAACAACATAGCTAAACCGAGAGATGTTATTTGTAGGTTGCATAGATACTCTGTGTGAGAAGCTATTATGAAAGCAGCCCGTGACAAACCTATTATTGATTTTGATGGAGATCAGTTCACCTTGTTTCCCGATTTGTCACGGCGTACCCTCATGCAGCGCCGAGCCGCTCGACCTTTGCTTAAAATACTGCGCTCTGTTGATTTTAAATACCGCTGGGGCTTTCCCTTTCACTTAACGGCCTTTTGGCATAGGAAAACGGCTGTCCTCCGAACCAAAGATGACTTGCAATATTTTGTGGAAACATTGGCTCTTCCCAAGACCGATTTTTCTGATTGGAGGCTGGACAGCTCTATACCTTCTATATACCATCCTAAACGATGGCAGCAGGTGCCAGTTAGATCCCGACACAGGAACCGCACAGGTGAACGTGGTCGGGATGTTTTTCCCACAAGAACTGCTTGAATTTATTCATCTAATTTTTTTTTTTCTCTCCTCTCATTTTTTTCCCCGGTTTGTGTTTTTTTTTTTTCGTTATATGTTTGAATATAAGGGGAATATTGTGATCAAAATGGGTCATAACTGGAGGAGGTTTTGATGGATTATAATTTATGGTAATATGATAGGGTGATTTGATAGATTTAGATTTAAGGGGTGGATAGGTTTTTCTTTATATGCTAGAGTGGCAATATATGTTATTAATGTTTGTGCTAATGTATGGTAGCCTGGGGTGCACTAGGTGCTTAACTCATTAGGTTGGGCCCATAACAAGGGATTTTTTAGTCTGCATTTTTGAAGATGAGTGGAGAGTTCTGGCTATGGGTTGGTTGCCCTATCCCAGACCCCTCCTCTCTTTAAATGGTACATTCCACATAGTGGGAGTATTTGTTATTTGTGGTTTTCTTCTTTTTTTTTTACTTTGTACATTTGAGGGTGAAATTCAGGTTAAAAATAGGTCTCTTAATGAGACGGTTGCTATGGAGTGGCGCAATAATGAGTTTATTGTTCTATATGATCAAAATAGAGTAAAAACAATGGTTGGAATATTAAAAATCCCATCCTATAACGTGAGAGGTCTTTGCTCACAATTAGGGATGAGCACGATGTTCAACTCGAACATCGGGTGTTCGCCTATTCGCCGAACAGTGAACATTATGCAGTGTTCTTGGCAAATTGGAAAGCCGCGGAACACTGTTAAAGTCTATGGGACACTAACATGAAAAACCAAAAACGCTAATTTTAAAGGCTTATATGCAAGTTATTGCCGGTTTTTCAGGAGCAGTGATTTTAATAATGCTTAAAGTGAAGTAATAAAAATTAAATATTCCTTTAAATATCATGCCTGGGGGGTGTCCTTAGTATGCCTGTAAAGTAGCGCATCTTTCTCGTGTTTAGAACAATACCACACGCCATTTTTTATTTTTCTTTGACGCAGGGTTCCCCTTAAAATCCATACTAGACCTGGTATGGATTTTGGGGGGACCCTTACGCCATTTTTTTTTTTAAATGGCACAGGGTTACCCTTAATATCCATACCAGACCTGAATGGCATGGTATGGATTTTGGGGGACCCCCACGCATTTCTTATTTTATTTTGGTGTGGGGTTTGCCTTAATATTCATACCAGACCGAAAAGGGCCTGGTAATGGAGTGGGGGGAACCCATGACGTTTTTTTCAATGATTTTTATCTATATTGCCGGGATCCAACAATTCAATAAGCCGCAAGCAGTTTTAAATTACTTTTTTCCTTTAGAAATGTCATTTTGCTGTGGTATTGTTCTAAACACGGGAAAGATGCGCTACTTTACAGGCATACTAAAGACACCTCCCCGGGCACGATATTTAAAGGAATATTTAATTTTTATTGTTTCACTTTAAGCATTACTAAAATCACTGCTCCTGAAAAAACGGCCATTTTTGAAACTTTTTTTTTAGCATTGACACATGTCCCCTGGGGCAGGACCCGGGTCCCCATACATTTTTTACGGCAATAACTTGCATATAAGCCTTTAAAATTAGCACTTTTGATTTTTCATGTTCGTGTCCTATAAACTTTAACGGTGTTCGCGCAAATGTTTTGCCTGTTTGCGTGCAAACCGAACCGGGGGTGTTCGGCTCATCCCTACTTACAATATAAGAGGGGTCATCTCTGGCAGGAACTTAAGCACTTAGCTGTGGATGTGGTCTTCTTGCAGGAGACACATTTCATGGCAAGGACCACCCCTTGTATGCCTCTTTTCCCTTTTGATTAGTGGTTTCACGCACCATTGCCTAAGGGCTAGGGGCTTAACAATAGCATTGCAGAAAACATGCCCCCTATCCCTTACATCCCTACAAGCTGATCCTGAAGGTTGTTTTTTATTTTGTTTAAAAGTATGCTACATGCCATTGTTACACTTTCGACTTAATTTATGCTCCCAACACTTGTACTGTTAGTTTTATTTCTAAAACTTTGAAGATGCTAGAGAGGTTTAGGGAGGGCTTTTTGGTTCTGGGAGGGGATTTTAATCTTACCTTAAACCCTTGTCTGGACACCTCATCGGGTAAAACACCCTATCAGACCACTCCCCAATAACTTTGACTCTTCAACCAATTTCCGGTCATCAGCTGGAATGGACATGGAGATTGAATGAATCCCCTTTGGATGATAAAGAGGTTTTGGAAGCGTTATCGCAGAAGTTTTTATCTTATTTTGAAATAAATACCCAAGGTGATGTGTCTGGTCAAGTGGTTTGGGAGGCACATAAGGCAGTTATGAGAGGGGAACTGATTGCATATGGCTCCCATATTAAGACGGAGAAAAGGAAAGAAATTGCTGACCTTTTAGATAGAATTCAGGATCTTGAAACTAAACATAAGTCCTCTTTTGAACCTGCGGATGCCCAACAACTGGAAATAACACGAGTAAGCTTAGCTCAATGTTTGGACCGCAGAGTCAAAGACAAACATAGGTATTTTGCCCATCATTTTTATGAACAGGGGAATAAATGCGGCTGGGTGCTGGTTAGACAAGTAAAAAAACAACAAGATAGATTTTATGCATCTCTGTATAGTATTCCCTCAGTCCCTTCGGGTGAGGTGGAGGAGAGTAGGGTTGAGGAAATTCGGAAGTATCTTAAGGAGTCGACAATGCCGGTCCTGCCTTCCTCGGTCCTTGAGGGAGTAGAGGGCCCACTTATAGTGGAGGAATTGGGTAGGGTGGTAAATGTTCTACCTCCGGGCAAAGTCCTGGGCCGGATGGCTTTATGAATGCATACTATATGAAATGTTTTTCTATATTAGCAGCCCCTCTCTGTAGTTACTTTAATTCGATTACCACTTAGAATCCTCTACCTCCAGAAGCCCTGCTGGCCTATGTAATGGTCCTTCCAAAATCCAGGAAGGACTTGCAATATTGTTCAAATTACAGGCCCATTTTCCTTCTTAATTCCGATACTAAACTTTTAGCAAAGATCTTAGCCCTTCGGTTGCAAGACCCTATGGGGAAGTTAGTCCATCTGGATCAGACGGGCTTTATGAAGGGTCGTAAAGCCAAGGATAATACTATCTGAGCCCTTCACATTCTCCACTGGGCACAATATGGGCCTGACCAAACTCCACGAGTGGTACAATCAATGGATGTCGAAAAGGCATTTGATAGGGTGAATTGGGTCTTTATGATTGAAGTACTAAAGAGGTTGGGCTTCGGTGAACGTATGATGGGCTGGGTTAAAGCTTTATACACGGACATACTTGCACCAATTGTATGACAATGGCAAATTAAAGTAATTTGCGCAGCTGAGGAGTGAGCTGGGTGTCCCCGATTCCTGGACATTTCAATTCACCAGGCTGAGACATGCAGTTCACGCTCAGTTCGGGATGGGGTCAGTACTTCTTGAAAACACTAAACTAGAAACACTCCTTGCTGCACCTGACCATACTAAACGAATATCCACATACTATACTGCACTCATGGATAAAAAAAAAAAGAGGGAAATGAAAATTACAGATAGATGGACCTATGTCCTGGAACTTACAGAGGCACAATGGGAGGAAGTTCTGACCTTATATATGCCCATGGTTATTTCTGCCAGGGACAAACTGATACAACTGAGATACTACCTGCATCAAATGTATTATACCCCACACAGATTATATAAGATGGGAAAAAAAGACAACCCCACATGTCATAAGTGTTTAGCAGCAGAAGGTACCTTTATACACATGGTGTGGGACTGCAATAGGATACGGCCCTTATGGTTGCAGGTAACTCAGTTTCTTGCAGATACGTTTGATCTCCCGAACATATGTAGCCCATTGTTGGGCCTCTTAACAATATGACAACGCTCCTGAGACTTCTATTTTATTATATTAGAAAGCCAATTGTCCTCAACTGAATTAAAAGGGACCATCTTACATTATCTGCTTGGAAAGGACTAGTTAATGCCAATATCACAATTGATTCTGGAGGTATTTACCTCCAAGTATTTGTTCTTTATTTTTTACTTTTAATATGTTATAAAAATTATGTTAGTTTATATCACAGTTATCGACAGAAACTGGTAAAAATTAGCTATTTGTACTGATGCATATATTACCTTCAGTTATGGGAAAAGTAAAGACTCCTAAATGGCAATAATATACTGACATATGCAACTATGACTGTATCCTGTTTGCACTATTTTATGCTATGTATGTACATTTGGCAAATAAAAACCTTTAAAAAAAAAAAAAAAAAAAGCTTTATACATGGGACCTAGAGCCAGAGTTAAGGTGAACGGTATGTTTTCAGATTACTTTAGTATATATAATGAGACTAGACAGGGGTTCCCTCTCTCCCCATTATTGTTTGCTCTGGTTTTGGAGCCTTTTCTTTGTACAGTCAGGGGAAATGTCGATATCTCGGGGATCCGAATTGGCTCGTGGAATTTAAGACTGCAACGTATGCGGACGATCTATTATTTATTCTTTCTACACCCCAGAGGCCGTTATTTGCCTTGATGTTCGAAGTTAATAAATATGGCTTGTTATCAAATTTTAAAATAAACTTTGGGAAGTCGGTACTTCTGCCTAGCCATGTTCCTCCAGCTATGGCAACATCCCTACGACATACCTTTCCCTTTATTTGGTGTCTAGATTCCTAACCTTACTTGGGGATCCACATTACATCCGACCCAAAACTTCTATATGAACTTAATTACAGCCCGCTTGTAATAGGTATATTAAGAGACCTGCAGAATTTGAGGAGGCATTTTCTGACATGGTTTGGAAGAATAAATGCGCTTAAGATGACCATATTGCCCAGAATAATTTATACCTTATATACAATGCCTATATCACTTCCACATAGCTTTTTTAAACGTATAGGTAGGGCATTTCGGATCTTTGTATGGAATGATAAACATCCTAGATTGGCTCACGACAATCTGCATAGACATAAATTGGAGGGGGGGTAGGACTCCCAGATGTTGCTCTATATTATAGGTCAATGTCTCTGGTACGTATTGTGAATTGGTGTCACGTTCAATCGGGTAAATTGTGGGTCCCTTTGGAGAAAACATTGGCGGGTAGGAATCTGGCAGGGGCACCCTGGATCCCTATAGCTTTTAGGGGTCTTCCAGAATGGACATCCCCATTGACTAGGATATCCTTGTCTTTGTGGGACAGGCTGAATAAATTGGGTAAATACACACACCAAACATGTCCCCTGGCTCCACTGGGAGGGTTTCAGTGGTTTCTCCCTGGGGAAGAGTCTGGTTTTATGGGCACTTGGGGCTCTGATGGAAACACCACATGTGTTAAGTTTGCTCCACGGAGCACTCCGTCTCCTCTTGTGGAGCTGATTTCACAATTTGGAAACATACCATTAGTCTCTTGGAGATATCGCCAAATGGCAGATTTCTTCAATAAAATAAAACCACGAGTGAGGCCTTTAAGTTCTCTCACTACTTTTGAGTCCCTTTGTGTCTATATTCCACAATCTAAACACTTGCTATCCCGAATGTATGGACTAGTGCATAGTGCCCAAGATTACCTCAGTTCCCTATTTTATTAGAGAATAGGAGAGAGAGATGGGTCTTACTTTTACTTCTTTACAAATTCAAAGACTGAATAAATCAACTCACTTTACCTCTATAAGCTCCCACAAACAAGAGATGTCCTATAAATTTGTTTTTAGATGGTACCGGACACCTGTCCGAATACCACAGATGTACCCAACAGCCGATGCTAACTGTTGGAGGGGTTGTGGGCTACGGGGTACATTCCTCCATCTATGCTGGTCGTGTCCTAAGATCAAACCTTTCTGGGAGTCGATAGCCCCATGGATTAAACGGATGACTCTTAGACCCATAAAATTTTCACCCCTACACTTTCTTTTTCATGCCTTCCTCCATTAAATTTTATAAAAAAAGTATTACTCCACACTTATTAAATGCAGCAAAAATATTAATACCCAGGTTTTGGAAACCACATGCCCCACCTTGATGGACTGGAAAAGAGAAGTTAATGTAATTTTGCAGGCTGAACGGTGGATCCATACAGTTAGAGATCAACAAGATAGGTTTAACAACATATGGGCAAGTTGGATGTACTACTCGGCAGAGATCTCCATGGATTAGAGGCCTTTACTGCTGCCTATTAATTTAAGATATTTTGTAAACTTGTATACCCATTAAATAAATGTACCTGATATTTGGGTTGGGGTTTTTTTTCTCCCCTTCACGTGGGGCATGGGGAATTTCTCATCGTGCTTGCACGTAAGAGAGAGGAGGAGAGGATAGTAGTAGATGTAGCTAGGCCCAAATATTGAAGTAAGTAGTCTTGTTAGATACTTTTACATGGTCACTTATTTGCCTTGGGGGGGGGGGCCTGGGGGCTTGTTTTTTTTTGGCTTTGAGGGTTGATATAAATGAAGGAATTTTGATTATTATTTTTTTTGCACTTAGGGGGAAAATCAAGTTACACTTTGGCCCCTTTCACACTTAGGCAGGAGGTGCTCTGGCGGTAAAGCGCTGCTATTTTTAGCGATGCTTTACCGTCATTATAGCGGTGGTATTTGGCCTCTAGCGGTGAGGTTTTACCCTCCGCTAGCGGCCGAGAAAGGCACCACCGCAAAGCGCCTCTGCAGCGGTATACACACCGCTCCTTCACCGCTCCTTTTTCCCGTCCTGCTACCCCCCCCGCTTCAGTGTGAAAGCCCTCGGGGCTTTCACAATGGAGACAAAGCAGCGGCACTTTCAGGGCGCTTTGCAGGTGCTGTGCTATTGCAGGTGCTTTTTTTAGTGCTGTAGCGTCTGCAATGCGCCCCAGTGTGAAAGGGGTCTTAGTGTGTAGTGCGCCACTTGATTCGTAAGTGGCGGCACTATATACTCTTAAATTTTTCTTTTTATTTATTTGGGGGATAATCACCCTTGAATTTCTTAACGGTGAATACGGTCCACTTTAGAGTACTGCACCAGTGTTTTTTGGTGAATGAAGTATATGATTGTAACTGTGTGCTGGGAATTTACTTTTTTTTTAATTCGGGGGAATAAGTGCTCTCGATCTTCTTTACAGTGAAAACAGCTTACTTTAGAGTGTAGCATTGGTGTTTCTTGGGGAGGTTGGGTGGTTGATGGTAGTTGCGTGTTGAGATGAGTTGCTCCCCCTTTTTTTTTTGTGTGTGTTATCTGTTAGTGTGGGCTGGGTTAATATGCGGCATATAGTAACAAGTGGAATATAGGAAGGGTGGTCCACGAGTAACACGTGAGGGGGGATGTTTGGGGAATTTTTTTTGTACTGTCCTTCTGTCTGTCTAGGTAATATATATTTGATAAAATGTTTGGGATGGTTATATATATACTTGATATTTGTAGGTATGTCATTATTGGGTATTTTTTTTGTTATATTGAATCTCAATAAAGAATTATAATAAAAAAAATAAGTGCATTTTATCTATAATTTATTTTCAGATAGTATACGTAATTGGGAAGATTTATTAAAATTGGAGCACTCTGGAGTGTTCTGTGCATGGAAGCCAATCAGCTTCTAACTTCAACATGTTCAATTGGTTTCTGTGCAGAACTGCACTAGATTTTACACTCTCCAGCTTTAGTAACTCGTTGGACACCAAGTACTGGGTCACATGTGAGGCCTACCCCACGGGGGTTCTTCTGAGCTACATTAGGCACTTTGCACAGGGTCACTTTGCTTTGTGTCATCTTCTTCAATGCCCTGGGACTAGACTGAGGCTGCCGTGGAGGTATACTCAACCTTAAGGTGAGCCTCTACTCTTAGAAATGAGCGCACATCATGTACATTGCACTGCAACTGTTCTCCAGTTAACTCTCAGTTCCCCGTGACAATAAACAACTTCTCCATAACTCGCATTCTGAAGGGACACACTGAGCCAATGTCCACATCAACCTGTCAAGCGTCTATCAATACTACTCCCCAGTAGTGGAGTGGGCTCCACCGTGCACCCTTCGTGGGCTCCACATGTATACTCAACTTAGCTCTTGACCTTCCATACCTCTGTACATAATATTATACTTCCTAAATATATCCAATATATACTGTATGAGATGGACCATTGTCAACAGGACAGGAAATTAAGGTAAATCTTTCCAACAAAGCCATAAATAGCAGTAAAAATTAGACAGAGATTCTAGTCCTTTCCCACTCTATCCAAAACAAAAAAAAAAATTTTTGACAAACACTTTAACCAATTTTTCACTGCCATATGTTTATAAAACGATGAAGTGGTAGACGGTTACTTACCCAGTGCCATTTATAAATGGTACTGGATAATGCACAGTTGTGCACCCATTAATGCCGGTTAATCAAGCCATTCTTAAATAGCTCTATTTACAGGCACTGTGTACAAAGCCAATGCGAGCTGCTCTATACCATCAGATAACTGTAACTGGCCAGAGACAGACCAAGTACATCAATCACATGATGTAAACAGTGTTTTTTTTATATCCTTGAGCCCTTTCCTTTTACAATGAAGGAAAAGGAGGAAACAGGAAATAATGAATGAATGAGTACACAGTATACAAAGGTAGACAATCACAGCAACAGCAGCTGCAAATTTAAATTTACCCTTTCGCTCCCCTCTTCTCCTACACATCTGATCTCCGCACTGTCTCTTTAAGTGACCTGTATATTAACCCTTCACCTTCCTTATCCTGTACATCTGTACCTTACCCCCTTAACCACTTGTCTACCAAGGTACATTTAAAATGGCATGGTAGACTGCTTCTGCTGCAGCTGTGAGCTTGCTGGCAAAAGCCGATGAAGGGCTTTCCAGTAAAAGTGATTGAGTGGCTTTAGGGCTTCTCAGATACTTTTATTGGGCTCGCAAAAGGGGCCTCCCTGCCAGCGGTACCCGTGGTGGTTCCCAGGCTGTCAGGAAGCTCATACAGCTAGTGCTCATTCTCATGCAGCTAATGCTAATTTTTGCACAGCTAATGCTCATTACAGTGCATATAATGTTCATTCCCAT
The DNA here is from genome assembly GCF_042186555.1 of Aquarana catesbeiana. Lineage (NCBI taxonomy): Eukaryota > Metazoa > Chordata > Amphibia > Anura > Ranidae > Aquarana > Aquarana catesbeiana. The sequence goes on along the minus strand of NC_133332.1, from coordinate 127,109,804 downwards.
GCAGCTAATGCTCATGCAGTTGTACCAGCACACAGACACGTAGGCAAGCACATCCACACACATTGGCAGCAGGCTGCCTATTTAAAGCGGATGTAAACCCTCCATATACCCAGTGAAGTGAACAGCCTCAGATGATACACAGGAATGAAACAAATCTCCCTATATAAGTTTTACATGTATATCTTCTGTCTTCACTTTGATACACTGTTTAGAAAGTGCACGTTATGTTAGAATTTTCACTTCCTGATTCCCCTGTAGGAGGTGATCATTGCTAGACACTGTGAGAGACAGTGAGAAAGCTGATTGGAGGAAAGGCTCACACCCCCCTCCCCACACATGTAGAGGTTGCCTGTGTATAGTTTAGCTGGCTGCTAATCTATTTATAGCAACCTCCTCCGACACACACTTCTATCTCTGGGCCTCGGAGAGCTTGTCAAAAGTTCTAAGGCTGATAACAAAAGAACGGAGCAGTTCAAAGCTACCAGACACAGGGCTTTGAAGAGAGATAATAAATCACTACAGATATATGTGCCCAGCTCAAATTTCATGAATCCGGTTTACATCCACTTTAAAGGAGATCCTGGTCTGTGCTAATTGCTAGGTGTTCTTCAGCTTACCTGTGATCTGTGTTCCTGCTTGCTGACTGATCTGTTGCTGACCCGGCTTGTTCCTGACCTTGCTTTGTGGATTCTGGATACCGGCATTGGCTTGCCTCTGACTATTCTCTGCCTGCTTCCCTAGTACTCACCTTGGCCTGCTCCTGGACTTTGCTCTGCCTGGTTCCCTGATAATGACCTCAACTTGCTACTGGACCTTGCTCTGCCTGCTTCCTGTCCATGATACTGCCTCACCGTGTATGACCCTGGCTTACCTTGACTATGTCCCTGTCCATGGCAATCACCTGCTACCTAGCTACCAGCACCCGTACTTTTTTGAGGCTTGTACCTCTGTCATCACATTTAGGGGTGCTTGGACCAGAGCCGCAAGGGAAGCCCTCTTGTCAGCTCAGTCTCTAACCAAGGTACATGACATTGGCTCCCCTGTTTCACCAGGGTGCCCGAGACCACAGATTATCTGTTCCCTGACCCCTTCTGTGACTAATGACCTCGGAAGCATAGTGTATTATTTCACTTCCGAGGTCACAGCTGTCATTCCTCGACTAGTGTAGCCGAGGATGCAGCTATTCAAATACAATCTGTGTTTGAATAGCTGCATTGGAGGATAGTCAGACCTTGGGGGTTTAATAGAGGACCCGCCAATGCTATCACTTAAGGGACCTGTTATTCCCCTTGTGATAGCAATAAAGTAAAACAAAAAAAAGTAAAAGTGTAAAATAAAGGATTATATAAAAAAATAAAATTGGTTTTAAAAAAAAATAAATCACCCCCACACACACCCTGTAAAAAATCACAGCATAGGGCAAGTATGCA